>NW_006399766.1:5884686-5901931 GCF_000299155.1 Elephantulus edwardii | reverse complement strand
TTAGAAGAATGTTTGACAAAAACCAATTTAAACCAGGCCTGAGGGCCACAGATTAAAATCACCCACTTTGGGCTTGGTTGTTGTTGTTGCTAAGTGTCGTCGAGTCGTAGATGACTCATAGCAACCCTATGGCTGAAAGACCTGAATACTTGCATAACTTTAGTCATTTCTCCATGTTCATAGAGTTTCTGGAGGCAAGCCATTCAGAAGTGAATGCCACTTCTGTTCCAAGCTTGTTTTAATTGGAAAGCTCCATGAAACACTGTCTAACAAGGGTAACCATTATAACAATTGGCACATCAGTGTCACAGTGTTTAGCATTACAACATTCACAAGTTACCTCTGGTAACATTCCACTCTAATGCTCACCAGTCCCAGCCAACACGCTTCTGTAGAACCCAGCTCCTGCAGTTTACTTTCAAACTGGATTCCAACCCCATAGTGCTGACCAAAAGGATTTTTTCCCCTTCTCCAATCATCTTTATTGTCCAGCTTTCAGATGCATAACAGGTGACTAGAGAGATGGCCACTTGAGGCAGGTACATCTTAGTCTTTAAACTGACACCATCGCTCTTCAGCCAAAAGGATTTTTAAATAGGAGGCCACATCACATCATCTTACTCCCCTCAGCAAGTCAACATTCCACCCTAATGCTGACCAGTTCTAACCAACAAGCTTCTGTGGCACCCGCAGATGACTTTCAAACAGGATTCCAGCCCCACAGTGCCAACCAAAAGGGTTTTTAAATAGGAGGCCAAATCACATCAGTTCACTCCCCTTAGCAAATCAACATTCCATCCTCATGCTCACCAGTCCCAGCCAACAAGCTTCTGTAGAACCTGCCTCCTGAAGATGTCTTTCAACTTGGATTCAAGCTATCAACAGATAGATGAATGGATAAACAGAATATGGTAAATACATGCAATGCAATATTATTACTGTTTTTGTGTGATGTCGAGTTTTACTCATAGCTGACCATCCAGCAAGTTGCCAGGGGCATTAAATTGCATGAGAGGAGATTACTCATGCTTCTTTTGTGGAGAAACTGGTAGATTTGAACTGTATATCTTTGTGATTGCAGCACAGCTTCTTGACACGGGAGCACCAGATCTTCCTATTCAATACTGTTGTTCTTATTGTTCTCTACCACTGAGTCAAATCTGACCTATAGCTGATCTTCCAACAGGTTTTCAGAGGCAGTTAATTGCACAGGAGGAGACTGCCAATCCTTCTCCTGCAGAGAAGCTGGTGAATTTCTTTTGCCTGCCTTTGGGATTACAGCATTACACAATACATAAAAAAGAAACAAAGTTTTGATGTATACCATAACACAGATAAAACTTGGAAATGTTATGCTCGGCAAAATAAGTCAGCCACAACAGGACAAATAATATATGAACTTAATTATATGAAATAAGCAAATATCCAGAGACCCAAAATTGTTAATTGTTACCAGGATTAGAAGTGTAAAAGAAGATGTTTTTGTTTAGGAGGCATTGAGTATGTTAATATGAGCAGAATATTTTTGGAAAAGACAATAATAGTAATGTAACCTAACATGAAATATGTAATCAATACACTAAATTATAAAAATGGAAGTCATATGCTTTGGTATTTATGTTTTCATCACACTAAAATTAAATCATATGGTAAAAAAATAGAATTTTTTTTCTCCAATTTATCAATGATTAGGCAGTTTCCTAAGACTACCTATCATTGTGAGAGGATTAATTTTATTCTTTCAAGTTATGCTAGTTAACAGTAGCTTGCCTTCTTTACTTCTGAGGAGAAATTGTTTTCTGAACTGTATATTTCTCTCTATTTAATATTTTCTACAATCTGTATGGGAAGCACTCAAACTCTTTAATACTATCTTACCTGAGAGAGCTCTTGTAGCTTAGACTGTAGGACGTTACACTGCTAACCCAAAGGCAGCGTCACTTTGAAGGTTCTTGTCCACTAACTGCTCTGAGGGAGAAAGATGAGTAATATATTCCTGTGCAATTTACAACCTCTGAAAACTCACTAACGGATCAGCTATGAGTAGGTTCTGACTGAATGGCTATGATTTTTTTTTAGGCTTATCTGCTGGATAATCAAAGCCAAATAATCATAAGGTATTCAAACCTTAGGGATTTTTCAGAGAAGTTTATAGGATTTCCTTTCTGTTTTAAAATTTCATCTGCATTTAAAAATTGTTATTTTCCGTTACCAATCCTCCTCTTGGTAATTCATTGCAATAAGATCATGAATTTTGTTGCTTTTATAAGATGTGCACTACATTTTAGGGTGCAAATATTTGTAAGTGTATGAATGGACTTTTGCATAGGAGGATTTTGCTCATCTTTCTCCCACAGTGCAGCTGACAGATTCAAACTGCATATGTTTGGGTTGCCAGAACAACTCTTTACAACTAGGCCACCAGAGATCCCTATTAAATGTTAAAAGTTGTTATAATATGACTTTTCATTTTAAAAAATATGCTATATATCTCATTCTGAGATTTTTTTTCCCTTAACTCATTTTTATGGCTTATATTATAGTTTTATTTGTGTATACTCCTTGTGAGAAGATTATACATCTATGTTTTATTGCTGTAAGCAATGTGAACTGAATTGGCCAAAGATATGTGAAAACAGAAGTGCCTCTCCAGTGTGCTGAAATGCGAAGATGTCAGTCTAGAGACTACAGTACACCTGATCCAGGCCATGCTCTTCACAATTACTTACTGTGAATCAGACAATGAATAAAGATGGCAAAAGAAGGATCAATGCTTTTGAGTAGTGCTGGAGAAGAGTGCCAAGAGAACAAACAGGTCTGTTTTAGAAAGAATAAAATCAAGTTGCTCCCTGGAGGCAAGATTTTGAAGCTCTGCCTCACATACTTTGGGCATGTGGCCAGGAGAGACTAGTTCTTGGAGAAGAAGATCATGCTTGGAAGGTTACAGGGACAGAGCAGGAAAGAAATACCCTGGATGAGATGGATTGACACAGTGACTGGAGTCATAATGGAAGGTGTGTTGGAGACTGAGATTGGCTCAGGATAGGACCGAGTTCAGAGCTATCGTGCATAGGGTCACTATGAGTCACAGGCAATTCGATGGCATATAACAACAACAACAACGAGGATGTCCGTTTGAAGACTAAGTTGTGCCTGATTCAGGCCATGGTCTTTTCAATAACTTGCTACACATCTGAAAGCTGGACAGTGAACAAGAATGGTAGACGGAGAAATGATACCTTTGAGCTACGGTATTGGAGAGGAGTGCTGAATAGCCCACGGACTGCCAAAAGAACAAGTGGTTATGTCTTGGAGAAGGTACAACCAGAGTACTTGTTGGAGGCAAAGGTGATAAAGCTCTGTCTCATATACTTTGGTCATGTTGCTAGGGTTCACTACTCGTTGGAGAAAGCCATTATGCTTGTTAATCTGGAGAGTCAATGAAAGAGAAGCAGATTCTCAATGACATGGATTGACACAGTGACTGAAGCAATGGACTCCAGTATGTCAGAGATGATGAGGATGGCACAGGACGGACAGAACAAGGTTTAGATTTGTTGTTCATAGGGTTATTGTACTCAACTTGATGGCACCTAACAACTAACAGCAACATTTTCACTGGACATAGTCATGTAGGTTTCTATATGTATTTTTATTCTCTTATTGAAACATCTCCAAATGTGTTCTCAATACATGTCTTTTGTTGTATTTGTTCCTGGATGTTACTTATATGTGACTTTCACATTTGTAATAAAGTTTAGCTGGATAGAAATTACTATTGCTGATAGGTGTTAGGTGTTAATGAGTAATTTACTATAAGTACAATAAACAAACACTGCTTGAGCCTGTGCTGGCCTAACACCCTTTGCTATTGTATTCTTTTGCCTAGTGCTGCAGGCACGGTGTCCCTCTATCTCCTGGAGGGACTTCATATGTTTCTCTGACAATCCATCAAGTATAGCATGATCCAGAAAACATTAAAAGAAGATGGAAAAGAGTATACAGAGTCATTGTACCAAAAGGAAACAAGAATTTCATGAAACAATGTATAAACAGGAGCCTGTGGTGATGAAGGAAGAAGCTCAAGCTGCTCTGAAAGAATTGGGGAAAAACAAGGCCCCAGGGATTGATGGCATACCAATCGACATATTTCAGCAAACAGATGCTGCCCTACATGTGCCCACCAAGTTGTGCCAAAAAATTTAGAGGACAACCACCTGGCCAACTGACTGGAAGAGATCTATATTTGTTCAAAAGAAAAGTGATCCAACAGAATGTGGAAATTATCGAACAGTATCGTTACTTTCACACGCAAGTACGAGTCTGCTGAAGATTATCCAAAATGACTGGAACAGTACATCAATAGAGAACTGTCTGAAGTGCAGGCTGGATTTAGAAGAGGATGTGACACTAGGAATATTATAGCTAATGTCAGATGGATCTTGGCTGAAAACAGAAAGTACCAGAGGAATGTCTATCTGTGTTTCATTGCCTATGCAAAGACATTTGACTGTGTGGATCACAACAAACTGTGGTTGAATCTGAGAAGAATGGGAATCCCAGAACACTTGATTGTGCTTATGTGAAACCTGTATTTGAACATGGAGGCCGTCATCAGAACAGAACAAGGAAACACTGCATGGTTTAAAATTAGGAAGGGTGTGCATCAAAGTCCTATCTCCATATCTCTTCAGTCTATATTTGGAACAGATTATCCAGGAGGCTGGGCTCTAGGAGGAGAAGTGTGGCATCAGGATTGTAGGTAGACTCATCAACAATCTGCGTGATGCAGATGACACAACTCTGCTTGCTGAAACTGAGGAGGACCTGAAGCCCTTGCTGCAAAAGATCAAGGACTGCAGCCTTCAATATGGATTGAAGCTCAACATCAAGAAAACAAAGATTCTCACAACTGGGCTGATTGGCAGCATCATGATAGATGGTGAAGAAATTGAGATTGTTGACAGCTTCCGTTTGCTTGGCTCTACAATCAACACTCTTGGTACCAGTAGCCAGGAAATTAAAAGGCAAATTGCATTGGGAAAGTCTGCTGTCAGAGACTCTTCAAAATTCTGAAGAGCAACAATGTTAGTCTGGAGACTAAGGTGCGCCTGATATAGGCCATGGTCTTTGCAATCACTTGCTATGCACCAGAGAGCTGGACAATGACTAGGGATGATAGACGGAGAGTTGATGTCTTTGATCTGTGGTTGTGAAAATTATTGAATATACCATGGACTGCTAGAAGAACAAACAAGTTCATCCTGGAGAGGGTGAAGCCAGGCTGCTCCTTGGAGGAAAGGGTTTGGAAGCTTCATCTGACATACTTTGGACATGTTGCAAGGTGGGATCAGTCCTTGGAGAGGGACATCATGCTTGGGAGGGTGGAGGGATAGCGCGGAAGGGGAAGACCCTTGATGAGATGGATTGATTTAATCACTGGCGTAAGGGGGGAAAGCATGTCAGAAGCAATTCTTCTTCTGGAGGTCTTTGAAAATACTTTTCCACTGTCTGATATCCTCTCACATTTGTGTTGAGAATTCTAATTTCTTATATTGTGTTTTTGTAAGTAATCTTTTTATGTCTGGAAATTTTAAACTTTTAATAACTTTCAAATCTCAATTTCATCAGTGACTGAAAGACCTTTTGTAACCTGTGTTTCGTAATAACATTCTCGATTTGATTCTAGTGTTTGCTGACATCTCTCATTGTATTAAGAATTCTCATTCTTATATTGTATTTTGTAAGTAATCTTTTTATGCCTGAAAGTTAATTAAAACTTTTCAAAATCTTCAGCTTTCAATTTCATCAATGCTGAAAACTTTTTAAAAATAAATATCTACTGATTAACAATCTATACGTTTTCAACCTGAATTTTTTTTCTGTTTCCTTATTTCAGAGGGTTTTGTTCTGGTCATTACTTGAATAATATTTTTAAAAGATTCTTCTTTAGCACTATGCTTGTCCAGATAGTGATAATTACAGTCTTTTACCCTTTACTTTTATTTTCTAGTTGTTAATTTTCAATATATCTTCGCATTTTGGGGAGAATTTTTCATTCTGATGTCTCATCTCTCCAAATTATTCTGCAGCTCCACTGTTGTTGTTGTTGTTAGGTGCCCTTGAGTAAAATATGAGTCATAGTGACCCTGAGCCATCCTCACAGTCTCTGACACATGCAAGCTCATTGCTGTAGTCACCGTGTCAATCCATAATCCTTCTCCTTCACTGTCCCCTATCTTTCCAAGCATGATCTCCTTCATCAGAAATAATCTCTCCTAGCAACATGAACAAAGTATGTGAGGAACACTCTGGCTGCACCTTCTCCAAACTGCTGAAAGCTAGGCAATGACTAAGGATGACAGAAGAAAAATTGATACCTTTGAACTGAGGTGTTGGAGAAGAGTACTGAATATCCCATGGACTGCCAAAAAGATAGAGAGGTCTTGGAGAAGGTGCGGCTCTACTAATCTATTGTTTATCTCATCTGTTTTGTCAAGCTATCAGTTTCTGACTTTATATTAACCACTTGTCCAAGTCCGTGTTCAAGAGTCAGATATATAAATAGAGGCTTTCCCTGACTCATGTAGCTGCAGAAACTAAGAGGCTCAATATCAACAGGTCAGCCAGCAAAGTGCTTGCTTCAGAGGTTGACAAATCCAAGGTCTCTTTCAGCCTCTCTCTCTCTCTCTCACTGTTATCAAGTCACAACTAACTCATAACTGACCCTTTGTTGGATCACCTTCCTGTTATCTTGGCCGTGAAGCTCCTTACCCACTGGGGCAGCAGAGCTCCCAATGGACTAGATCAGTAGGCAATACGGCAGGCTTCTGGGTCAAGGTCAGAGTACTAGAGGCCAGATGGCTCTCCTGATGCATAATTTTGATGGGGAAATAAACCCCAGAGTTTTGATAGACATCTTTGTATATTTAGTGGAGCTCACACTCCTGAACAAATACCTTTTCAACTATTTTCCCTCCAAGATTATTTCTGTGTTTTCAACCTTTCCTCCTCCTTCTTGTTGTTAGGTGCTGTCAAGTTGACTTCAACTCAGAGTGACCCTATGAACAACAGATAGAAACCTTGCCCTACCCTGTGCCATTCTCACAATAAATTTTGGAGGAAAAGCTCAGTCATAATGCTTTGCAGTATTTTCCTGCAATTTTTCTCTCCTCTCGCCTTTGTAACTCAAATTTCACTATTCACTGCCTCCTAAGGCTCATTTCTGTGTTTTAGCCTGAAACTTTTATTTTTCCTTTCTGTGTTTTAGCCTGAACATTTGCCAGGCAATTTCAATCACCACAGCATCCATTGGTTTGTATCTACTGTCAGTTTAGTTTTTATTGTTGGTCTTGATTTGAGGACATACTGGAAGTTTTCCCATTGAATCCCAGGCATTGTGTTAAGTTAATTAAGTCTCCAGATAATGGTATTTTCCTCTAGAGAGAGTTCACTCTACATAAACTGATAAGCAGAGTGAGTGAGTTTCAATCTTAATTCCAACAGGGACTCAGCCGACCTGGAAGTTTCTGATAAGCTCATTCCATTTCTTCCTCAAGGCTAGCCCCACAGTCCCAACTGAGAACAGAGAGCACTCACCAGAGCCATCGCTCCCTTAGTGTGTTCTGAACTTGAGTTGTGTCTTCCCAGTACCAGAAGGTTGCTATAACTTCCTTTTACTTTCAGCCACTTCAAGCTCATGTTTCTTAGCCTTTTTATGCAGCATATCTTAATTTAGCAAATGCCTTAGAGTAATATCTGACCTCAAACTCCAACCCTTTGTTTCTACTACAGATGTTGGGCACTCATGTTCTACCTGTGTTGGAAGTTTCACACTTCAATCTTTTCAATCTCTCTCTCTCTCTTTTTTTTCTTCTATACTCAATGACACTTGACATGCTTTGCAATCTCTACCCATGCCAAGAATTGACCAATGTCCTTAGGCAAATCCAATTTACAGAGTATCTGCTTACTGCTCTGCAGCTCACATTTTTCAAGAAATGTGGTTCTTTAAGGTCAGGTCCCACCACTAGTCTGCCAGTTTGTCCTACCATGGTGGCTCTTGTGTTGCTGTGGTGTTGGAAGTTATGCCACCAGTATTTCAAGCCCCTGTATGTCATCCTTGGTGGACAGATTTTAGTGGAGCTTCCAGACTAATATGTTTGCCAGTAGAAGCAAATATTCCAGCAAGCCACTATTGCTTCCCCCAATACTTCTCAGTTGCTGTATTATCAGCCACCAGACATAGTTATATAGTTATATTTACCTTCAAAACCTTAAGAGGAATTGGCACTGTATTTCTTCCCAGCTTGCTAGAGTAGGAGCAGAAGCGAGAATTCCTGAGGGTGACTGGAAAACCCTCATCTGTGTTCATGAATGCCCATCCCAGTAGAGTTTTAAATTGCAATTATAGCACCTCAGGTAATAGCACTTAACATCCTCAATGACTTGAGTCTTTCCTCAACTAAAGGAGCACGCCAAAATTATGTTAACTCAGTAAGAAGTTGCAGCAGAAGCGGAAACTGAGTAATTCTCTCTACTAAACTTGTTCCTACACTGTCAACCTCAAACCTTTCTGGCTAATTTTGCAAGAAACCCTCTCTTCAAGAGGCCTTTTTGTTTCCTTAGAGGTTTCTCATAAATTTTTAGTTCTTGGAATTTGTATTTCCTTTCCTATTTCATAATTTCCCTGTGTGATTTGATGTATGTGAAGAAAAGAAGAGAGAGAAAGATCTGATCGGCATCTTTAAATATCCTGGCAAGCAGTTGCAACTTGGGTGTAATAATTTCTTTTTGTTTTCCCTCTACTATGAGTCTAGAGAAAGCTATGACCCTGACTGCAGGAGGAACTATGGCTCCCCAAAGGTGTCCATGCCCTATTTCACAGAACCTGCAGATGCATAATGTTACATGGCAAAAGGGACTTTGCAGATAGAAAGAAGGTTACTAATCAGTGACTTTAAGAGAGTGACAGTATCAGGGATGATCCAGATGGACCCAATCTAATCACATGAGCCCTTAAAAGTGAAGAATTTTCTGCACCTGGAAGCAGAAGAGATGTGGCCAAGGGGAAGTCAGAGATTCAAAGAGAAAGGACTTGAGAGGGAGGGGCAAAACTGAGGAAAAAGACAGGTTGCCATAGAGAACAGAGAATTACTCTAAAGAACAGCCAGCAAGGAAAGAGGAATATTAACCCATAATAAAGAAAAATGCAATGATAACAAACAATTTTTCCTTTATTTTGTTTGCATAAAATAATTCATACACATTGTGTTTCCATCCTGAACATTGTGCCTTATACAATCTTTTGTTTACCCTGGAATCTTATAATCATTCATATACACTGTATTTTATATGATTAATTGCTATTGGTCTATGCTTATTATGACTTTGTCTTTTTGAAATATGAATGCCAATTTTTCCCTCTAGAAAGTGCAAAAAAGGAGATTAAAGAATCTTTTCTGGAAATCATTGTATTCAAATTTTGTAAATAAATGAGTATAATTTTTTAAAAATCCTGCAGCAAAGATTTTATTATTATTATTATTATTATTAATTTTTGTGTGAGTGTACCGTCAAATCAGATCTGACTGGTACAGGAGGAAATTGTCCCTCCTTTCCCCCGCAGAGCATCTGGTGGATTCGAACCGTGCGCCTCTGGGATTGTCGTTGCAGCTCCTTAGGAGGAAATTGTCCCTCCTTTCCCCCGCAGAGCATCTGGTGGATTCGAACCGTGCGCCTCTGGGATTGTCGTTGCAGCTCCTTACCACTAGGCCACCAGAGCTCCCCTGTAGCAAAGATTTCTAATCTACAGACACAGTGAGACAATAAATTTGTATTGTGCTACTATTTTTTTTTGTTTTTGCATTATCACACATTTTCTTTAATAGGATGCTTAAGTTGTCTGATTTGTAATTATATGGCATGAGCAATGTTATTAACATTGGTGTTTACCATGACTTTCAAATGCTTGCTATAAAGGCCATGCTGTCTTTTCAATGCCACAAAGGGTTATAATTACGTAATACTGTATCCAGATGTGCTCATGACATCCTGAATTTAAAAATCTCTACTTTCACATGTATGTATACCTTGAAAATAAACTCATCAGGTAAAAAAAAAATTGTTTCCACTTGCAATATCCAAGTTATTGTCAAGGACTCTTCTAAGAACAGTGTGAGCGTTTCCCCCTCCCACCTTATAAATAATGATTTATTCATTGCAAATGCATTTTTAAAAAAGTTTTTAAAATACTATTGGTTTACATTTTAGTGGCAAGAAGCTGCACTGCAATCCCAAAGGCAGGTGGTTCAAATCCACCAGCTGCTCTGCGGCAGAAAGATGGGCAGTCTCCTCTTGTGTGATTAGCTGCCTCTATAAACCTGCTGGAGTGTCAGCCATGGGTCAGTTCTGACTAGACGGTACACACAACACAAAATACAATCATTCACTTATATTATCTCATTCGTGCACGTTGTTTTATAAATTTATTCATATACACAATTATTATGTGATTACTACTGATCTATAACTTTTATTGCCCTATCTCAAGTCCCCACTGCATTTTTCCTGTTTCTCCACTCCTATCTGTCCACAAATGTCTGCTATCCTAGTGTTTTTATTCCTCCTCCCCCTTTCCCTTCTCCACTCCCCTTTTCCTACTTTTGACATTTGTATATATCTTTTTAAACATTTTATGTTTGCTCACAAAGTTCATATACATTGTGTTTCACGCTATTCTTCATTCATACTGTATTTCATACAATCATTCCCATGAATTATGTTTTATAAAAGCAATCACTATTGGACCTTGGCCATCATCACCTAGTCTTTTCAGGACCTCCCTGGGTCCTTCCCATTTCCTTCACCCCCTCCTTCCATCAACCAATTTGTGCAGCCCTGTGGCTTCATGCCTACCTATCCTCACCCCTCCACTCCCACCCATTCCCCCTTTGAGTCTCCATTTGTATATATCTTGCTCAGTTATCCTCCTATTTTCACAATTGTGGTCTTAAGTAGTGTTTGTCCTTTTATGACTGAATTATTTCACTCAATGTAATGTTCTCTAGACTCTTTCATGTTGTATTGTATTTTATGAATATTTCATTGTTCTTTAATGCTCCATTGGGTGAATATACCTGTTTTTGTATCCATTCATTTGTTGATGGACATTTATGTTATGTCCATTTTCTTGCTATTGTTAGTAATGCATCTGTGAACATAGATGTACAAATGTCCATTCATATCTCAACTCTAATTTCCTTGGGATGTTTTCCTAGAAGTGGAATAGCTGGATTATACGGGATTAGGCCATTAATTTTGTGTCAATTTATTATAAAAGCAAATTCACTTATTAATGAGCATCACCATTTTATTGAAACCATCTCCCAGGTGTACTTCTGTAATAGTTGACATCAGGTTGATTATAATTCATCTGTGTCAGAGTAAAACAGTGCTCCACTGAGTTTCCAAAGGCTGTGTTTTTGGAAGTAGATCACCAGGTCTCTGTTCTGAAGCCTTTGCAAAATCCTCCAGTATTTTGACTAGCCGCATCAGAGAGTGGGACAATGACTAGGGAGGATAGAAGGAGAATTGATGCCTTTGAGCTGTGGTGCTGGAGAAGAGTATTGAGGGTACCACGGACTGCTAGGAAAACAAACAGATTTGTCCTGGAGAGGGTTAAACCGGGTGGCTCCTTGGAGGCAAGGATTCTGAGGCTCCGTCTAACTTTCTTTGGACATGTTGTGAGGAGAGGCCGGTCCTTGGAGAGGGACATCATGCTTGGGAGGGTGGAGGGACGGCGCAGGAGAGGAAGGCCCTCTATGAGGTGGATTGATTCAGTGACTGGGATAATTGGGATGGGAGTGTCAGAGACAGTGCGATTGGCACAGGACAGAGCAGAGTTTAGGGCTGTTGTACATAGGGTCTCTATGAGTCGCAAGCGACTCGACGGCACATAACAACAACAACAATACAACAGTACTAAGGTGTTGATTGTGGATTAAAGTAAGATGAAATTGTTGCCAATTTCAATCCTTGCTTCATCTATCATGATGTGAATAGTAATGAGGATTTTTGTTATCTTAATGTTTACATGTAATCCTTACTGAAGGCTGTAGTAAATGAAACAACCCTGGTGCATGTATTTCCTGATTTTTAACCAGGCATTATTCCTTCGTTCTTTTCAAACAACTCTTTCTTGGTCTTTATCTTCCATAAAAATTATGTGGATTGAAGTTGATTTTGATTTTTAAGGACAATTAAACAAAGGCCAGATGAGATGACCTGACAGTAACAAGGACAAAAAGGGGAAAAAATATGCTCCGCTAATAATTAGTTGTGGCAATCCAGTTATGGCAAAATACACTTCAGAAGAAGGATGATGACATGGGAATAAGAAGAGAAAGAACATAATGAAGAAGAACTTCAAAGGAAAAAAATATTTTTACGTTTTAACAGTCTATGTAAAGGAAACAAACAAATTTACTGGAAAAGGGCTCCAAGATTTCCAGCTTTGATTACCTGAGAGGAAAGATAGAGTCAACTCCAGAGTCAGTATTATATTTGTAATTTTCTTAAAAAAATTTTGTCTTAAATGTAAAGAATTAATATACTTTAATTCATACACTATCATAAGCTAGAAGTTCAGTGCATTTTATACTTAGAATAATGTTTCCATTTTAAAAGGCATTGAATCCCTGTAGGTTTGTGCCTTTAAATTCTGTTCTCGGTTCTCTCTTGATCTTAAGACATAGCTTGCCAACTATTTTATTCTTTGTTGTTAGAATAAGAAAACCACATTTTGAGGTCTGAAAAGGCCAAACATGTAGATTTTAAGACATTCAGATTTGTATGAAGTGTCAAGGCTATTGTTCCTAGTTTCTTTACTGAAAATAGCATCATGGTGGATGATTTCAAACCTCTAATTGATAATTTTCCTGTTGTTTGGACATGAGTATTTTTATGCAGCAGATGAATTCCTCTAAAAGCTCACAGGAGACTCAAGCCTGCTTTGACACTTCCATTTTATTCTACGAGTGATTTGTGAGTGAATTGAGGATATTCCACAGAATCATTTTTAAGCCTTCTGTATAAAAATATATCACTGTGTAGATTATTACATATCTTCCAACACCTATTGACTAATTGAGAAATGAGGATATGGGAGCTGTTAGGTTGCTATTTCAGCCTCTTGAAATTTAAAGTTAAAATAATATTGTTAGCTTTTGACAATCAGTAATTAACGTTTGTTTAAAAGAACTACCTTCCAAATATTAATATTGAATTTGTATACAAAAATTCAGATTTTAAATTTCTTCTTAAAAAAATGTGAGCTTATCTGGGTTTACATAATAACTTTTAAGTTATACAGATGGCACAACCTTGCTTGCTGAAACTGAGGAGGACATGAAGCACTTTCTGCAGAAGGTAAGTGACTGTAGTCTCCAATATTAATTGAAACTCAACATCAAGAAGACAAAGATTCTCACCACTGGGCCAATTGGCAGCACCATGATAGATGGGGAAGAGATTGAGGTTTCTCACAGCTACAGCTTGTTTGGCTCCAGAATCGACACTCTTGATATCAGCAGTCAAGAAATCAAAAGATGAATTACATTAGTTAAATCTGTTGTCAGGAACCTTTCCAGAGGACTGAGAAGCAATAATGTCAGTCTAGAGACTAAGATGTGCATGATCTAGGCCATAGTCTTTCCAATTACTTGCTATGCATCTGAGAACTGGACAATGACTAAAGATGACAGAAGAATTGATGCCTTTGAGTTGTGGTACTAGAGAAGAGTCTTGAACATACCATGGACTGCCAAGAAAACAAATAGTTCTATTAGTTCTATCTTGGAGAGGGTGAAACCAAATATCTCCTTGGAGGCTTGGATTTTGAAACTGTGTCTCACATACTTTGGACATGTGGCCAGGATAGATTGGTCCTTGGAAAAGGACATCATGCTCAGAAGAGGGGAGGACAGAACAGGAGAGGAAGACCCTGCATCAGATGGACTGATAAAGTAACTAGAACAATGGAAGTAGGTGTGTCAGAGTCAGTGAGACTGGCTCAGGACAGGGCAGGCTTCAGAGCTATTGTACATAGGGTCGCTATGAGTCACAGGCAACTTGACGGCACATAAAAATAATAACAAAAATAATATCCTAAATAATGTTTTATGTAAAACCTACAAATGAGGTGGTCAACTAGATCAAGTGGAAATTTTCTGTGTTACATAAAAAACGTATTAGTACCTGTTGTATTAAGTTGACACCAACCCATATCTGACCCTCCAGCATGTTTTCAAAGGCAGTAACATCACATGGGAGTAGACTGCCTATCTTTCTTCTGCAAAGAAGCTGGTGGACTTGAACTGACTGAATTAATTATACATAAAAAGTACAGTTACAGTACATACATAAAATGTACAGTTGAAATAGGCAACCATAATAAATCCAAATGGGATGCCAGGTTAATACAAAGAATTTTCATGTTTTGCTTTTATTTTCCATGTTTATATATTTATTATGTAATTCAGCAGTCATTTATAAGACTATTGATTATATCAAGTACAGAAGGATTCTTTTTAGAGCATCCTGTGATTTTTACTTTTTTATTCTTTGCTTCTGAGTTGACATTTGATTTTAATTGTCTGAGGATAGTGCCTGTGAAAAATTCCTGTTTGGGAGAATTTAAGTGTTTGTTTACAGGCAAGGTCTGTATATAAGGGTTGAAAAAGAGTCCAATGAAATGTTTGAAGATAAGCAGTCAGAAAACTTGGAGAAAATTTACCAGAGTGTTAAGTAAAGGAAACAAAGAGAAGAGAATCCATTGCTTACTTAAGTGCATTCCTTCCTGCCACATAATTGTTTAGAATCTAAATTTTATTTATAGGGAGCTCTTATGGCTTAGTGGTAAAGAGACATGCCACCAACCCAAAGGAATGTGGTTCAAATCCACCAGCTGCCCTGTGGAAGAAAGATAAGCAATCTCTTCCTGTCTGATTTACTGCCTCTGAAAATCCACTGGAGGGTCAGCTATGGGTCTGTGGCATGAGAAATACATAACAACAACAATATGAACAAATTCTATTTGGTCAGCAGTATGTCCAGATAAAAGAGTATACCTTCAGCCACAGGTGGGTTCATCACAAAACACCAGGCTATCAAAAATCAGAGGAATTCTTTTGAGAGATTCTGAAAAGATAGTAAATTCTGTGATTATGTTGGATATAATGAAATATCCTTATTTTAAACCATATCAAGTGTATTTGTTATTTTGATTTGTACACTGCACACTTGATACTTTGAAAATATACACTTGTGTGGAACAAACAAAAGAGACCTTAGCACAGTAGTTGAACACTTGGCTTCTAAAAAAATAGTCATTGGTTCAAGCCCACCAGACATTCCATGGAAGAAGAATGTGACAGTCTACTTCCATAAATATTTACAAGCTTGGAAACTATATAGAGCAGTTTTACTCTGTCCTATAGGGTTACTATGAGTCAGACTTGACAACAATGGGTTTGATATTTGATTTTCAGTTTCAGAACAGGTGCACATTAGTCCTAAATTGACATCTGTAGTCTTTAGAACTTTAGACAGGTCCTTGACAGCACATATTCCCAATACAACACGTCTTTTTTTTTATATAAATATTTTTTGTTGTTGATTTTGTGTTGTTTTGTTTTGTTGTTGGTTTTTTTAATTTTACACTGGATTACATACAAAGTTCATATACATTACCCCTCACACTGGATCCCTCTGTCTCCCCAACCACCCCATACACCCATCAAACCATGTAACCCCAAGATTACCATCCCCCCCACCTCACCCATTCCCACATGTCTGCTCTCACCATCCCCCTCCTAAGAGCCTCCTTAGATCCTTGGACGGTGGTTCCAAGTAAAATGAAATTGTTTACCATTTCAAACTTTTTTGTTTCATCATGGTCTTTGAAATTCATCCAAACTCAATACTCATTTTCGTTGAGTTGGAACCAACTCATAGCTGATCGTCAACGAGCTTTCAGAGGCTGTAAAATGGACAGGAGGAGATTTTTAATCTTTTGCCCATGGAGTAGCTGATGGATTCAAACCATCTGCCTTTGGGTTGGCAGCATAACTTGTTACTCACTAGACCACCAAAGCTCCCTGCAGTCCATGTATTTCCTTATTTTGTTTCTGTTCAGTTTGTTTCTTCAGTATTTGAAGTATTTATCATCTTTCCCTTTTAAACGTTGGGTTCCAAAATTATCATCCATTTTTGTTTTTAATTTTTTTTTTTGGTGTATTCGATGCAGGAGTCTAGTCTGCTGTCTTACCAGGAAGTAAAACTAAAGTTCACCTAACTCAAGCCATGGTATTTGCAATTGTTTTACATGTAAATCTTGGGCAAATGAATAAGGAAGATCAAAGGAAAACTGATGCCTTTAAATTGTGGTGTTGATGAAAATTCTTGAACATATCATGGACTGCCAGAATAATAGACATATCAGTCTTGGAAAATGTGAAGCCAAGAGTACTCCTGAGAAAAAAAATGAATGCTGTGACTTGGTCTCATATACTTTGGATTTGTTGTTAGAAGAACATAGACAAGAACATAAAGCTTGGAGGGTCAGTGAAAGAGAAGAAGATTCTCAATGAGACTAATTGGCACAATAACTGCAACAGCAGAGATTGTGAGGATGGCACAAAATCAGATAGGTTTTCAATCTGTTATGATGGTGTCTGGTAGAGACTTAATGGTGGCTTACTGGCCAGAAGCTGCACTGCAATCCTGAAGGCACACAGTTCGAATCCACCAACTGCTCCATGGGAGAAGGATGGGAAATCTCCTCCTCAGCGATTAACTGTCTCTGAAAACCCGCCAGAGAGTCAGTCAACTGTGGGTCAGTTCTGACTAGACAGTACACAACACACACACACACACACACACACACACAATCTGCCCTATAAGCCAGGAGAATATTTAGAAGAAATAAATGAAGGTAAAATAATTTGTTTATATCTAATTTAATTGATAGCTGTTTAGTCAAAGTAATAATACCAACAATGTAAAATACATTATTAATTAAAACAGAAGAGTGTAAACGGTCATTACAAAGACAGAAGAGGAAGAAAAGACCAAAATGGATGTCAGAAGACACTCTGAAGATTGCACTGGAGCGTAGAGAAGCCAAAGCACAAGGAAGAATTCAAGATACTAAAGAGCTGAACAGAAGATTCCAAAAGGCTGCTCG
>NW_006399766.1:5872910-5883096 GCF_000299155.1 Elephantulus edwardii | reverse complement strand
GTGTATCAGAGGCGGTGCGGTTGGCGCAGGATAGAGCAGGGTTTAGGGCTGTTGTGCATAGGGTCGCTATGAGTCGGAAACGACTTGATGGCACATAACAACAAAAACAACAATGTGGTAAATAAAAATACCAAACCCAGTTATATGTTATCTATGAAAATTTTCACTTTAAATCTCAGATTAAAAAAAATTAAAGAATGGGTAAAGAAACACATTAATTAAAAGAATCTGGGATACTGTGAAGACAGGGAAGAGAATACAGATTTAACATTTCTTCATATGTGTCCTGTATGTTAAAGAAGCAATGTAATAAGATAATTTCTAATAAATATAAATGGGGGGAGAATCTGGGGTAGTTACATTAATGTCAGATAAAAAAGAGTTCAGACTAATGAACATGAAATAAATAAATAAATGCATAAAAATAAAAGGGTTAATTCTCTGTAGAGACATACTTGATAGCTAGGGATTTTGAAAATTTCTTCATGTTTTTGCCATCTGAATGTCTTCTTTGGAGAAGTTTCTACTCATATCCTGTGCCCATTTTTGTGATTGGGTTGTTTATGTTTTTCTTGTTGAGGTGTTGTTATATTCTATAAATTTTACAGTTAGTCCCTTAGCGTAATGCTAAATATTTTTATTTTTTTTATGGTTTTCGTTTTTTATATTTTTTTTATTTCTGCATTTGGAGGCTCATGTGTGAAGCAGTTGGATTCTGGTGGGTAGGGTCTCTTGTTTTAGTTGAAAATCCTATGTACATTTTTCAGGGTTTTTAAAATTTTTTTTTATTTTGTTTACCATTATGTGAGCTGGCTAGATTGACTGGATTTTACTGTGGGCTGGAAGCCTTTTGTTTAAGTCAATCAGGATATGGTGGGTGGGCCTGTGTATTTAAAAAATTTGGCTGGGCCCTAAGGCCTTGAGTTATTTATGATTGGGAAGAACATTCTCCTAAGTGGTACAACACTAGTCTGTCAGTTTGCTGTACTGAGGTAAATTGGGGTTGCTGTGATGCTGAAAGCCGTTCCACCAGTATGTCAAATGCCATAATGGTTACCCCTGGTGCACAGTGTTTGGTGGAGCTCACAGATTGATGCAGGTTCGGAAGCAGGAGTGCCATCCACTTACTAAACAACATGCCTTTGGAAGCTCTATGAACATTAGAGAAATGATGATCACTATAGATCAGGGTTCAGATCTTTTGCTCATAGGGTCGATATGAGTCTTGCTTGACTTGACAGCACGTAACAACAACATACATACATACATACATATTAACACTGTCAAAATAAATGAGGCAAAATGTGAGAGAACTGCAAAGTAGAAAAAACTACTATCATAGTTGGAGATTTCAATATTCCTCTATCAGTAATTGACAAGTTCAGCATGCAGCAAATCAGTAAGGGTGTAGTTGAACTGAACAGCATCATCAATCAACTGGATCTAATTGACATTTATAGAACACTTCTTCCAATAAAAGAGCAGCATACACATTCATTTCAAGCTCACAGGGAACATTCATCAAGACAGACCCCATTCTGGGACATAAAACACAGCTTAACACACTGAAAAGAATAGAAATAATACAAGATATGTTCTCAAACCATATTGGAATTAAACCAGAAATCAGCAGCAGAAAAAGATAAAGGGGAAAATTCCCAAATAGTTGGAGATTAAACAACATACTTTCAAATATCACTTAGATAAAGAGGTCTCAAGAGACATATAAAGATACATATTTTAATCTAATGAAAATGAAAATAACACATTAAGATTGTGGAATTCAACAAAAGTAGTACATACAAAGAAATGGATGTCATTGTATACATATATAGATTTAAAACCAATAATCTAAGCTTATTTTGTGTGCTGTCAAGTCAGAACCAATTCATTGCTGATTCTTCAGTGGATTTTCAGATGCTATAAATCAAGCAGGAGAAGATTGCTTATCTTTCTCTCGCATAGTAACTGGTGGAGTTAGAGTGCTTGCCTTTTGATTTGACAGTGCAACTCCTTACCTATTAAACCACCAGAGTTCCCTAATTTTACATGAAGGGAGGGGGGAGTGAAATGAAAAAGGAAACCGTTACTAACCAAATGAACTTTAAAAAGATTGAAAAAATAATAACTCTATGCCCCAAAGTTTGATAATTTAGATTAAATTTATTCATCCATTCAAAGACATTCCAACAAAATGTGTGCAGGGAAAATTAGACAGACCAAATAGCTCTTTACTAGAAACTTTGAATTAACAATTAATAACCTTCTAAAATAGAAAGTACCAAATACTTAAAAGAAGAATTGATGTGAATTCCTTATTATATTTCCGAGAAAAAGAAAACTAGAGGAATTATTCCCTAAATTATCCTATAAGCTTAAATCAAAGCAAAACCCACACACAATGCCTTACGTAGAGTAATTTAGCCTCATGACAACACCACACATTACAGAGTAGAACCACATTGTTTCCTTGGCTGTAATCTTCACAAAAGCAAGTTGTTATTGTTGTGTACTGTTGAGTTGTAATGGACTCATAGCTGACCCTCCAACAAGTTTTCAGATGCAGTAAATCACATGGGAGGAAATTGCCCCTCTTTCTTCCCTGAAGTAGCTGATAGATTCAAACTGTGTGGCTTTGGCTTGGCTAAACAATTCCTTACCAGAACAAGTAGCCAGGCTTATAATCCACAACACTTCTGAATCAATTTGAACCACCAAATTTTTTGTTTAGGTTAATAGTTGAGCAAAAATATTTAAGCAACCTAAGGTCCAGTGTTTTCTTAAGGCCAGAACTAGATAAAATCTTAGGGGGAGGGGGCAGGAGGAAAATGACATACCAATTATCTCTCATAAATAGATACAAAAATTTTTAAAAAAAATATAACATTGAATCCAGTGATGTATAAAAGACTATATGCCATCATCAAGTGAGATTTATTCCATGCATGCAAGGCTAGTTAAGCGTTTAAAGATCAATCAGTATATTACATCACACCAACAGGTTGAAGAAAATATAATTTTAACAGATGAAGAAAAGCATTTGATAAAATCCAGCACTCATTCATAATAAAGGGTTTTTTTCTCTTCCACACACTAAGACTAGAGAGGATCTTCCCTAACTCAATAAATGAATAGCTATGAAAAGCCTGATAGTTTTGAGACTAGAACAAAGTACATCCCTATGGCAACAATGCAGGTACACACTGATTACTTAGAATAATTACATACAGAATCAAAATAGGAGAATTTGTTCAGGGTTAAAACTCAAAAAGAAGGAAGGGTAGAACTGATGGAAATAATAACAAGGATAATGCTGCAAGAGCACAGTTACATTGTGATTATTGTAATTAGCACTATGAAACAAATTATGTGCAAATGATTGATTGGAAAGCTGTTTTATTCTGTAAACGTTCACTCAGTCTTAAAGCTTACATATCCCTATGGTTGTTTTTGAAGGAGAATTTACCAGTAAGAAGTAAGTGCAGGGACCTGAAAATAGAGGGTGATGATGGTCAAGGTCCAATAGTGATTAATTTTCTAAAACATAATGCATGAGAATGATTAAACACAGTGTGAATAAAGAATTGTGAAAAACACAGTGTATATGAACTTTGTAAGCACACCAATATGACTTTAAAAAAAAAAAGTAGTACAACCATTCTGGAAGGCAGTTTGGCACTTCCTCAAAAAGCTGAACATAGAAATTCCATATGACTCAGCTATCCTACTACTTAGAACATACACTTAGAGAATGAGAACTGAGCCACAAACTGAGATTTTTACACCAATCTTCATAGCAGCATTATTCACCATTGCAAGAACATGAAAACAGCCCAAATGTCCAACCAGAAATGAATGGATTGAGAAATTATTGTACATTCTCATAATGGAATACTATGCAGCACACAGGAGCAATGATTTTGTAAATTATTACCTAACTTGGGAGGGACTGGAGAGCATTATGCTGAGTGAACTCAGTCCCACAACGATAAATATTGTATAAAACCATTATTGTAGAATAAATATAAGGACACAAGAAGGGTGGGAGAGGTTGGAAGCAGAAGGATGAGGATGTGCAGGGGGAGTGGGAGGATTAATGATGTGGTTGTAACACTTGATGGGGATGTGGTGAGGGAAATGAAAATAATTTGTTCTTAAAAACAATGTATTCAAATTTTGTAAATAAACTAGTAGAAAATTTTAAAAAAAATAAAGGGAAATTCTTTTTTAAGGAAGTACAGTTTGCACCAGCACTCATTCAGCAAAGGTGCACATGGGCTTACCTGTGTTTACTTGCTAAGCTGTGGTAAGTCATTCCATGTGACTTCTACCACATCTTGGATTTGGCAGAGGTTATGCGAAATTGTGCGCTGTAGACTGGTGGGAAGACTCACTTGTACTCTTCTGTGTCTTGTTTATTACACCAGCTAAACCGGGTTCCTTCTAAGATCAAGAAAAAGGCAAAGTCTTTCCCTTTTGCTATGTCTTTACCATATTGGAAAGCCTAGGCCAATGCAACAATTCAATTAAATAGTGACTGAGATGGAAAAAACCTGTTTTTTGTAGTTGCCATGATAGCCAATGTAGAATATCCCAGAGAACTGACAAAAAAAATTATCCTAGATTCTAGCAATATTTCACAATAATTCTAATCTCACCAATATTAGGTCAATGTCCTTGCAGGACAGAATAGAATTAGGGATTCCAAAGTTTTAAATCATTATGGGAACAGACTATTCTTTTTCTTCTTGAATTACTGGTGGATTCATTCATTCTGCTGAACTTTCAGTCACCAATGAAGTGATTAATCAGTGTACTACTAGATTGCCTTAGATTTTGCAAATGTTGGGTGTTATGCAGTCAACTATGATTCATAGTGGCCTTGCAAACAACAGATAGAAACCTTGCTGTATCATGCACAAAGGTCAGTTGCTTTTGAGCCTGTGAGTTTTTTTCATTTTGAGAGGCTATGTTATTATTGTTGTGTACCATGGAGTTGAAACTAACCCGTAGCTCATCTTCCAGACAGTTTTCAGAGGCAGTCAATCAAGTGGGAGAAGACTACTGATCATCTTTATCCTGCAAAGCACCTAGTCGATTTGAACCCAGTGTCTTTGGAATGGCAATAAAGTTCCTTACCACTAAGCCAATCATGTGATACACTGCATAAGAATGGTTATAAATAAGGACTTGGAAAATACCGAAAACAAGCTAGTAGATTTGAACCCAGTGTCTTTGGAATGGCAGTAAAGTTCCTTACCACTAAGCCAATCATGTAATACACTCACTTTCTATAATTGTACAAATAGTTATAAATATTTGGAAAATACCAAAAACCTTAGTTTTTTTTCCCCCCATGAGACTTATTTTCACTAGAGAATCAATTTGTATTGATGCTGTCTTTTCTTTCACCTTGGTAAGCATACCATACCACTTTCTGCTAGCTTCTATATTATGTTTTTTTATTGTGAATTTACTGAGATTACAAAATGAGCTGATTCTCCATCCAACTGCTTATGGATATTTTTGTGTTAAACATTAATTACGATACCCAAAACATAATCTCACTCTTCCCACATCTTTCCCGTAATTCTGCTTTCCATTAATCTTTCTATCCTATTCCTTCTTGCCTTCTGGGTTTTATCCTTGGGCAAATGGTACCTTATTGACGTTTTATAGCTGGGTCTCCATGTTTTCTGATGAGGGATTACTAGTTCTTCAAATTGTTCTCCTCTAAGTGATACCACTGAGCCGGCATTTGCTCTATTTCTGACCCTCCAGTGGGTTTTTAGAAGTGGTAAATCCCAAAGGAGGAGATTACCCATTCCTATTCCATGGAGCAGCTTGCGTATTTGAACCATGTCTGTACCTTTCGGATTGCAGCACAGGTTCTCACTGTTAGGCCACCAGAGCTCCTTAATGCTCCTTGGTGGCCTAGTGATAAAGAATTGTGGTGCCAAACCAAAGTCATGCAGTCAAATTCACTAGTTACTCCACAGGAGAAAGATAGGTCATCTTCTCCTGTTTGAAAACCCACTGGCAGGTCAGTAGTGAGTCAGTTCCAACTCAAAAGTACACAACAACAACAACAACAAGCTGCCTGAGGAAGAGATATACAAAAAGAAACCCTTATTGGACCCATACTTTTGAAGTCACAGCTCCACTGGCTAGAGAAGAGGATTCCGCTCTTTCCAAGTTTTAGTTCCTGCTGCCACTATGACCCCTACTTGTGATATGGAGAGAATGTGAATAGGGATTTTTTTTTAATCTCAAATGAGTGTTTTCCATACCCACTAGGACTCTTTTTCCTGCTCCTCTGGTCTGGACTAGAAGTTTCTTCTGGAGATCTTACTATCTGCACACGGTTTTCCACTTAGATTCAGAGACCTCACAATGGCTACTGGTGCATGAAAAATAGTAAACTCACCACTGAACTGGGGACATTTTAACAACTAATCTCCCCTGATTTGCGGACTCCCAGTCAGAAGTGAGTGGAGCAGAGTGGAATAGTTCAAATATCATAACACCAGAGGAAGGTAGAACTTTGA
Source organism: Elephantulus edwardii (assembly GCF_000299155.1). NCBI lineage: Eukaryota > Metazoa > Chordata > Mammalia > Macroscelidea > Macroscelididae > Elephantulus > Elephantulus edwardii. The sequence continues at coordinate 5,876,548 of NW_006399766.1, read as the reverse complement.
TTCCTACTTTGAAATTTTTATTAGAATTTTGGCCTAACTGGGAAGCTCATTAAAAGTTACCAGCAAGTAAGAATTCACACAGTGAAAATCTTAGCTTCATATAGCAAACCATAACACAGTCTTATGGAGTCTCACTGCTCTAAAGAGAATAGTATTTTAAAGCAAATGTACAGAGTATATATTCATGAAAGAGATAATGTTAGGTATTATTATGAAATAGAGGTTTATTTCTCAAAACAGTAAATGAATAATATTTAAAATGTTTCAATAATCATAAAAATTTTACTTCCATATTACTTTTCCCATCAGATAATTTATAATACATAAAAAATAATAATATTTGCAAAATATTCTAGAGTATTTTATGTTCATCATAAAGCCGGTAAAAGAAGGAACTACTAAGTTGAAATGCTTGCTGCAAATGTGCATAAGAAGAAAAAGCCAGTAAAGGCCAGACCCACAGGACTTTGCATTTAAATAGAAATTGTTATAAAAAAACATTATAAAAGCAGTTCAAAGGCACTGAGTGTGAAGGCAGGCCTGAAAGGACACCATTAGTAATATAGCAAGAATATTGCATATGTCTAAAAGTACATTAAGATGATAATGAAAATGAGGTCCATTCTTTAGGAAGTATTTATACTTCACAGTCTTGGTCATCATTAGAAAACAATATAATGAATAATTCACACTCTTGCTTTTTAAATATGAAGATCACACAGTGGTATTTCAATGACTTTTGGCACATCAAAGTGCTTTGATGGTGTAGTCCTTCGGGAGTTGCACTACTAACCCAAAGGCCATACCTCGCTGGCTATTCGAAACCACAGGGAAAAGATGGACAGTCTCCTTTTATGCAATTTACAGTCCCTGGAAACCCAGTGGAGGGTCAGCTATAAGTTGGTTCTGACTCTAATTTCCCACCTACTAACTCTTGAAATCTTACCCCCCAAAAAAAGCCCCCACAATCATACAACAAATTTATAGGAATTACTCTTTGAGTTTGTGTTGTACATCTGTCAATAAAAAAAAATCAGTATGTTGATTATTTTTGATTGATGAATAATGGTTTTCAACAACTCTCACCTTTGTCAATTTGACTAATGTATTGTGGCATCCATGTTAAGAAATGACAATATGGAAGGATAACTAGTAAAACATGTATGGGAGGTCAAGGAGAGCAGGGGTGAGAGTGGAAAGGTGAGGATGGATAGAGGAGAAACCACAGGGTTGCACAATTTGGTGGATGGAGGGAGACAGGTGGAAGAAATGGGATGGATCCGGGTGAAAAGACACGGTAATGATGGGTAAGGCCCAATGGTGATTAATTTTGTAAAACATGATGCATGAGAATGATTGCCTGAAACACAAGGTGAATGAAGAATAGTGTGAAATACAATGTATACGAACTTTGTAAGCAAACCAATAAAAACCCCAACTAAACAAACAAAAAGAAATGACAATATGTTTATTTGGGCCAATAATTTTGAGACATATACTGTTTAGCCTTTTTATGATGGCCCAAGCCAGACATCCAGAACCTAGGACACATACAGTTAAGATGTAATTGTTAATGTTTTTTCGCTGAAGAGTTGATCATGATTCAAAGGTACCTTGTAGGTGATTAGAATTACTTTATAAAATTTTCTAGGCTTGATGGCATAGCAGAGTAAACATTGGGCTATTAATGGAAAGATTAGCAATTCAAACCCACTTGCTACTACATAGGAGAAAGATGAGGTTGTCTGATCCCATAAAGATTTTTAGCATCAGAGATTCTACTCTAACCTATACAGTCATTGCAAGTTGGAATCACCTTGATGGCAATGGTAGGTTAGTTGGGAACAAGAGAAGGTCACAAGAGCTTTCTCTCTTTAAATTATTTGTCAAGTACTCAAGCAAAGTTTCCTGAAAAGTAATTCAATCTCAAAACTCAAACTCCTTGCTGTAAATTGCGTGGGAGGAGATTGTTCCTGTTTCTCCAGAAGAGCTACTAATCACCAGAGAGATGCTGTCTTTGGGTTAGCAACTCAACTTCCTAGAGACTATACCACCTAAGCTCCATGAGAAGTAATTATTGTTGTGTACTGGAGAGTTGGAATAAACCCATAGCTGACCCTTGCATGGGCAGAGATTGCCCAATTAATATAACAAATATTGTGATTAGCACCACGTAATTGAGGGGACAGCATAAACCCCATTTTTTTATCAACCCCCATTAATACCAGAAGCAGAAGTAGGCCATAAAAATTCTTAGCTTAAGGCAAACAGGAATGCCCCGGGTAGAGTCTTATCTATCCTTGCAAAGTATAGAATCAACTAGTGTCTATGTAACACAAAAAGAGTAAAGGCGGGCCAAGTAGCCAGCCCGTCAAAAGCCAACCCACATGACTGATCCCCCAACCCACCAACCATGATCTCAATCTCCCCGCCCCGACAATGGCACCCAGGAAAGCCTTAAAAGCAATTGTGGAGGGGGACTTGGGGCTTTTTCCTTCATCACCTTCCTACTGAGGGAAAAAGTCTCCACATGTGGATATTCTCTGGAATAAAGTTCTTGTTTGTATTTACATACGTGTGGATTATTCTTTTGAGGGACATTTCGTGGACAGAAGAGTAATAATTTAATACTTGTTGACAATCATAAAGGCATCTTTCATTAACTTCTGGGACTTAGATAATATCTGCTGTTTTTATTAAGATATTATAACTAAATACCAGGAAAGAACTTGTTGTAAAACTTCTCATTTTCTGTAACACAATACTAAGACATCCAAACCCAAAATTCTGGATTTGAGTTCAACTCAGAATGATCCCACAAAGAGTAAAATGGTACTATAGGGTTTTTGAGGCCAAGGGAGCCCTGCTGGCCTAGTGGGTATGGATTTGCACTGCTTACTCAAGGCCAGGTAGTTTCAATGTACTAGCTGCTCCACAGGAGAAAGATGAGCAGTCTCCTGTCATGAAATCTACGGTCTTTGAAAGCCCACAGGAGGGTCAGCTTTGAGTTCATTCTTACTTGATGGCACACGGCAACAAAATCTAGTCTTTACTGGAATAGACTACTTCATCTTTATTGTTTAGAACAGCTGGCAGATTCCAACTACTGACAATTCTGTTAGCATCTCAACTCTTAATCCGCTGTACCATCATGGCTCCTTGAAAAACAATGTAAGGTCTTCTAATTCTAATGTTTCCAAGAACTATAATATTCAAGAAATGAAAATATGATGAGCCTTATCAGCACTGTAATCATTGTAACCTGTTGTGCTGTTGTATACCATCGAGTGGGAACCGACCCAAAGCTGGCCCTCCAGAGTGGGTTTTCAGACGCAGTAAACTATATGAAAGGAGATTGTCCATTTGTAAGAACTTGTAAATAGCAAATGAAGGTTTAAAGGGGGGGGATTTATTACTATTTTTTTTTTCAGGCTTAAAATAGCTAAATAAATCTTTAATATTTCTAATTGCAAATGTACAGAAATTGCACAGCCACACAGAGTCTTAGAACACCAACAACTTTCTCTGTACATTATTACATAGGTAATTCACAGCCAGAGGAGGCGCTCCAGCCAAAACTCCAACGTTTGCATTTTTTCCTTTTCACATACTTACAAAAGGGGAAGGGGAGATGGGAT
>NW_006399766.1:5869281-5871705 GCF_000299155.1 Elephantulus edwardii | reverse complement strand
ATATATATGAAAGTAAAAACATAGTCATAGGAAAGGTGCTATGATTGGAATCCTACCTCAAAAAAGATGAAGGCAAGATAGCAGGCACAAGGTATAATTTTTATATAGTGCAAGGTAACGGTCAATGGAGGAAAATTCTTTTGAAATAAAGGTTTAAATGGTGAACAAATAAGTGGTTATTCATAATCATTATGCATTAAACTATAGTTTTTAAGGAATAATTTCTGAGTAAGTGAAGCTGGTTGGCAACTTACCTGTATGTGTGCAGAAAAATATTCCTCTCATGAAGTGATGTTTTATGTCCTGCCTTCATGATATTTTCACATTTGTCCGCTAATTTATTGATGATTCATTTGAATGCCAAATGTGTGACATTTGGGAAGATAGATACATGAAAGACTACTGTGTCTAGTCCAATTCAACAAGTATTCATTGAACTACTTATGTATTCAGAGCACTGTAAGGCTTACAACGGAGAAATTGTAAAATGCCCCAGTCCTCAAGGAACTTTTCAACTACTGGGAGTGACACATGGCACCATTAAATAAGTAATTAACTGCTAAAACAACTGGTGCAGAGACTGAGTACGACAGAATTTCAGACTAGAGAGAAATGAAAAGTTGGACTGAAATGTTCAGCATGTCTTTAGGAAAGAAAGTGATGTTTGTTGTTGTTGTCACTGATGCAAATTTTAAAACAACTAATTTCAACCAACATTATTTTATCACCATCTATGTGTGAAATGCAGCACTATACGGTGCAGAACATATAAAAATGACTGAACCATTTTGTCAAAGATTTTATAATCCAGGAGGAGAATAAGACAAGTTCATAAGTAACTGAGATCTAATGCAGAATGTGTTATATATGCAGAATAAAATGTTGCAAATGAAACACACACACATATATGCATATATATAAAATTAGCAAGTGTTGAAAGCTTCAGCTAAGGAAGTTATTACAAGTAAATAAAATATTCATGACTATGACATGTTAATGAAACATGACATAAGAAATGGTATTTCCATTCAAAAGAAAGGTTGTATTTTCTTTGTCTAAAACAGACAAAAAGCTCCATTATTATGAAATAACAAGAATAAATCTTTGGTGGTAAGAAAGCATGTGAACTATTTGATATATAATTAACTCATTTGTTTCCATCTCTTCTTTCCAATCATGATGGTTTCATGTGCTGATGTAGGTGTCCATAGTGTTCTCAATGTTGTGACCTTTGAGAAGCATTATCACCAGGCTTTCCTTCCAAAGTATAGTGAAGGGGGGATGGTGTTCCAAACCGCTAATTATTTGGGTAGTAAACAGACTCTGAATGGACTATACAACAAGGGAAACATACACTAAGCAATGGGAGATAGCATATAAAATGGAATGTGTTGTTTTACTGGGTTTGGTCTGAAAGTCAGATCTGAAATTTTGAAGAGAGGTATAATTTGATTGACACTGATTTCTAAAGATGGGTGGGGCAAGAGAGTTTTAAGCATGAAATGAGAAAGGGGGAAATGTTAGAAATAGTAGACTACAGAGCTTTTATAATCAAGGTCCCAGGGAGAAAATATATATACACTTAAATTTGGGTGATAAGGTAAGAATAGAGAAGCCAAGGAATTTATTACAGAAAAAAATTCTTATAAAGGATATAGAGAAGACATCAGATATTTAACGCTCTCATGCAGAATATCAATAAATGAGAAAATGCTATCTTTAAATACAACATTTAGAGTTGGCTCATTCAAATTTGATAAGCCACTCTTGCAAGTATCAAATCTGTATCATCAGTCTTGACATACATATTTCTTAATGTCTATAAGGGTCCATTACATGTTTTGTTTTTTTATCTATTGTGCCTTCACACAGGAATGTATACTATTATGTAGCTTCTCCTAAAGAGTGGGTCAGTTGTTTCTTAAACATTTATGTAACTTTCAGTTTCTGGCTACGACACAATTAGAAACAAATACTTCAGATTTTCTGATGATTTATGTTGGTTTTAGGTTCAGTTAGGTTGGTTCTCACTCATGTTGTTGTTAGGTGCTGTTGAGTTGAGTATAACTCATAACAACCTCAAATACCAGAGTAAAACACATCCAGATCCTGCACCGTACAGTATCTGCTGTGCTTTATTAAGCCCGTTGTTGTAGTCACTGTGCCAATCCACCATATTGAAAATCTCCGCCGCTGCCAGCCGGGGGAACGCACCCCGCCGTCAGCTGGGGGGAACGCACGCCAGACCGGGGAACGCCGCGAGAGGGACCCGGAAGAGACCAGCAGCCAGCCACCTGCCATGGAACTCTAGAGGAGCGAAGACTGCCGGACACTGTGGGACCCCCCTGCAGCCCACACCTGTGTGACCCTTAGCACACAGGGTGCTGCTGCATAAACCCCCAGCAGCGCACAAGCCCCGTCCCC
>NW_006399766.1:5852304-5863141 GCF_000299155.1 Elephantulus edwardii | reverse complement strand
GAAGCCCAAAATCTCTGTAAATGTTTATGAAAATTAATAAAATATAATTATAGAAAAAAAAAAGAAACAAGGACAATAGACACCTGGAATAGCAACCAAATCCCTTGACTGGTGGACAATAAACAACTGTATTCTACTCAAAAAAAAAAAAAAAAAAAAGAATATCTCCCTCTCTTCTGCTAAATCTCCACTTTGCCGAGCATGATAGCCTGTTTCAGTGATTGATTCATTTTGATAATATGTCCAACAATACATGAGACAAACACTCTAACTTCACTTCTTCCAACACAGATCCCCCACCCTCTGCAGTACATGGTATATCTAATATTCTTTGTCAACGCCCTCATTTTTTTTAAAAAAAATCCATTCTTTTTACAGTATTCTTTATCCATTGCCCAAATTTCACGTGCAAAAGAAATGCCTCTTAGTCTTTAAAGTGATATCCATGTTCTTTAGTATTTTAAATAAGGCACTTTTAAATTTAAATTAGTATAAAATATTTGACTAGTACATCATTTGATTGTTTACAGATGCTTTCATAGGTATTGATTGTGGATCCCTATAAAATTAAATCCTTGACAACGTCAACATTATCTCTTTTTATCATGATGTTGATTATTGGTCGAGGTGTGGAAATTTTTGTTTTCTTTATGTTGATGTATAATCCATACGGAATGATTTATTCTTCTTTAGTAAATGATTCACGTTCTCTTCACTTTCAGCAAGGAAGTTTGTGCCATTTGTGTATTACAGGTTGTTGAGGAGTCTTCTTTCAATCCTGATGTCACAAATTTCTTTATGTACTCCAATTTTTCAGATTATTTATTCAACATATAGATTGAGTAGGTATAGTGAAAGGAAACAACTCCATGCACACCTTTCCTGACTTCAAACCATGCAGCATCCTTGTATTCTCTTGAATTATTATTGCTTCTTGGTGTACAAGTTCCACATCAGCACAGGTGTCCTAGAATGCCTGTTTTTCTCAATTTTTTTTTCTCCAATGTTATTAGTAGTTTATACATAGGGTCGCTAAGAGTCGCAAGGGACTCAACGGCACATAACAACAACAACAATTATTATCCAGTCAAATGCCTTTATATAATCAAGAAAACATCTTTTGGTGTTCTCTGTTTTTCGCCAAGATCTGCCTGATTAGCCATGACATCTCTTGCTCCATGGCTTTTTTAGAATCAAAGCCAGTAAGGACAAATTGAAAAGAAATGTTGTATAATTATCATCAAAAGAGTACTTTCAGGTCTATGCTTAAGTAGAGAGCTATGGGAAGCCAATACTAAATATTTGTAATCAACTGAATGCTATTTCAGGATGTGGGGGAGGCATGGGGTTCAAGCTAGAGTTCACCCTGAGGCACTATAAGGCAATCCTTAAGGGTTTACCAGATTCTTGCATTTGCTAACCCCTCCTTCCTGAGTCAAGTAGAAGAGCTTAGCTCTTTCTATTGAAGATTGAGATTCAAGTTGGGTGAGCCTGGTTGAGTGAAATATCTCAGTCGCAAAAGGACAAATATTGCATGGTGGCACTGCTGTGAAATGGGACTGATATCAGGGTTGGGGTAAGACTGATAAAAACTGGATAGATTGTGTATACTGCACTGAAACAGATGAGGGAGTGAATAATTTAAAAGCGATGTATGATAGGGTATTATGGTTATCACAAGAGTCCACAATTAAGGTTGCATAGTGGAATGTACTTGGGGCGGTGGTAGGGATGCGGGGGGATTGTGTACCAGGGAGGGAGTGTTTATTTTACTTCTAAAAGAGAGGAGCGAACTGGAGGTTTGGGGTAGGGCTGGGCGGTTAGAGAAGTGCAGCAATGAATGAATGGAAAGCCAAATCTCTGTAAATGGTCATTAAAATTATTAATAAAAAAATAAATAAAAAAGAACTAGTTCCAATGTCCATACAAGCATGTATATATTCATCTAGAGAAACATTCTGAGTCTTCAATGGTCTAATAGCCTTTTGACATTCTGTATTAGCATTCTTGCATGCTAAAGTTTTTAACAAAAGCTCACGACCTCGAGTTGAGATACTGCTCTATCAATTGCATCCTTTAATTGAGATGTAAAATCAGTATATTTTTCATTTTCAGATTGTGTTGTTCTGATAAAGGATTCATCTCCCTTTCCTGAAATTTCTACTTTATTCCAGGCTTGCATACAGCAAAGCCTTGCTTGTACAATCACGGCATCATCATATTCTAACTGAGCTTGTACTCCAAGCCATTGTCTTTTCCCCAACAATTGATCTGCAGTAACATTAACAGGAGGATTTCTAGATAGATTAATCCTCTCCATATTTGTAGCTTCATCAGTCCACCAAGTTCTTAATGGTAAATATGCTCCAGATTCCAAAACTGTCTTGACCGTGGACTCCCAATCATAAGGAGTTATTCTAAATTCTGTAGCTAATCCTTGTAATATGCCTCTTACATATATATAGGTAGAATGCATACCATAAGCAACTATGGCTTGCTTTAATTCTTTAATAGTCTTATAAGAAAATGACTGATGTTGATACAATCGATACCCTTGGGGATATTCTTGATCAGGAGGCATATTTTGAATTGTTACTGGAAATACAAAAGCTCCTTTCCCCCAATTAGATAAATCATCTTGTTTTGCCTGTTGCAATGCCCTGGACATGACTGCTGAAGGTTTCTTAAAAGTAGTCACTCCCAACGGACCATGATTCATATCATTAAATAACATAGAATCTGGAACAGTTGCTGCTGATGGGGCTGTATTTTTACTTTGATAATATATCTCGTTACAAGAACCCAATTTGTCTATTTTATTAGAAAGTTCCAAAACTTGTTTACTTAATTTCTCATAAGGATTATCATCCTGAATTATATCACTCAATTCCTACGGATTTGGAGGTGGAGGAAATTCATCCCCCTCTATATCAGATTCACTATCACTCTCTTCCGAAGATGTTTTTTTCTTCTAATTCTTCAGACCATAATGGTTTTCAAGCTAATGAGATCAAATCATGTAGTAACCAAACTGAAACAGGAATCACATCTCCCTTTTGATAAACTCTTTCTAAAAGTGAAAAGGCTGTTTCTCAACTTCAGCTTTTAACCTCTTTTAATGTGATATTACTTAATTCAGATTCATGCAAAGATTCAGACATCTTTCTTTGCAAACTTTTTGGATTATTAATACTATCCTGCACAGGCTTGTTTACTATTCTTTTCAAAGCCTTTACTGGCCAAAAATTAATAGGAATCTGTTCTCTTTCTTGATGTGTTTTTCTTAAAGTGTGCACAACATTTTTCCAGGTTTTTAAATTTAACTGTGCTTTATTTGCCGATTTAAACCAGTGACACTGTTTCTGTACATACTGAAACAACTGCAAAGATGACTTTTCTCTTACTTTTACCCCTGAGCTCTTAAGTAATTCTTTAATTAATGTAATGCACTGAGCTTCAGAAGATGGGCTGTTCCCCATGACTCCTTTTTTTCAATTTTACCTCTGACCTTTTAAGCAGTTCACTTCAGACAGAGGATGGGGAACTTCCCATGAAATATTTTCTAATTCTTCCCTTGACTTTGTCCTTTGAGGGGTGAGAGAATCCTCATGAAATATTTTCTAATTCTATCCTTAATTTCCAAGGAGTGAATATTCTTTCATGACCCTGTCTTTAGTTTTCCCAAAAGTTTCACTTACCCTGAGCGAATTCCCTTTCAGTTCCTGGTGTCTGCTTGAAAAAGAGAAAGAAAGAGAGACTACCACCTTATCCAAAGAAAAACCACCACCTTGTCCCTAAGGTTCGGGCACCAGAATGTTGCAGACCGAGGGTAAAGTATTTTTATAATTATTAATAATGAGACAAACAGCCAGGAATGAGACTCAACTTGCATGAGTTCCTTATTTTTCAATGCAGTGTAGTATTCCATTGTGTGAATATACCACAGCTTCTCTATCCATTCGTTTGTTGATGGGTACCTGAGTTGTTTCCAACTCCTTGCTATTGTGAACAGAGCCGCGATAAGCACGGGTGTGCATATATCTGCCCGGATGTCAGTTATGGTCTCTTTGGGATATATTCCCAGTAGTGGAATTGCTGGGTCAAATGGTATCTCTATTTGCAACTTTTTGAGAAAGCGCCATACCGCCTTCCACAGTGGTTGCACCATTTTACACTCCCACCAACAGTGAATCAGGGTTCCAGTTTCTCCACAACCTCGCCAGCATTTGTTGCTTGCTGTTCTGTTAAATTTTGCTATTCTGACTGGGGTGAGATGATATCTCATAGTTGTTTTGATTTGCATCTCTCTTAGAGCTAGGGATTTTGAACACTTCTTCATGTGCTCGTTGGCCATCTGAATGTTTTCCTTGTTGAAGTGTCTGTTCATAACCTATGCCCATTTTTCTATTGGATTATTTACCTATATCTTGTTGTGGTGCTCAAGTATTTTATAAATTCTAGATATAAATCCCTTATCTGACATGGAACTAGTTCTTATCAAGTCAATGTATTAGCAGCCGCTTTAAAAAGAACTTTAAATTTGTTTCAAACCAAATGTTACAATTGTGGCAAAATTAGGACATTTCAAAAGAAACTGTTGGAAAGAAAGAAGGGAGAGTAAAGATGTAAAGAAAAAGTTCACATCTTCAGATCTCTGTAGAAAATGTGGAAACAGATATCAATGGACTAATGAATGTAGATCTTTATTTGACAAGTGAGGAGTAAATAAGATGCTTAATAAAAAGAAACAGGGGATTGTTAGTTTTCAAAAACCTAAATTTAATTTTTCATGAAAAGGATTAAAATATCCACATTTATAATGAGGGTCACTGTTCCTTATGCTCTCCCCTTAACTTGGCTAACAAAACAAAACAAAACCAAACCAATTTGGGTGGAGCAGAGGCCCCTAACTAGAGAGAAATTAGGACTTTCAGAACAATTAATTCAAGAACAATATTTAGTAGGTCATATTAAACCACTAGTCATTGCAACTTTGTGGTGTTTGTAATAAAAAAGGAAATCAGGTAAAGGGACTAATTGGATACTATCAGTTAAGATCAGTTATGCAGGTTATACTAATGGTAAAGATAATAAAGTAGTTAAAACTGAATTGACTTCTAATCAACAGGCTGAAATGCTTTTGTTATGTTATTGCAGCACAAGCTATAATAGAAAGGGCTAATTTGAAGAAACAGAAGGGTGGAGATGGGATGGGAAGAATATTATCTCCTTGAACTCTTTTACAAAAAAGCCTTATTTAAATTTTTTAAATATTAATATAAAAGGAGAAACTCCAGCTGAAAGACATTGGGTATTACTATCCTCTAAAGAATTGAACCAGCATATATATATTATAAGGAACCTCTAACTAATGAATGGAAAAAAGGATTTGTTATTAGGTGGGGGAGAGGATTTGCTTATTTCTCTACAGGTTCAGAAATGCTGTGGGTTCTCTCCAGAAAAGTGAAACCCCGAGATGCGTCGAAAGAGGCCACACTCTGATGAGGCCAAAGCTGCAGAATGGCAGATAATACCAACTATTGGGCATATATTTCTAATACTCCTTTGTTGAAAGTAGTGCATTGGCTTTATAAAGTTTTGGGTAATAATATATCTCTCTAGTAGCTATTTCAAGGATATATTTTTCATGGAAATATCAGCAACAACATCAGATTGTCCTGATATTCCTCCCTGTCAGTTGCTTCTTTTATTTTTCTTAGAGAATGGGTACATTGGAGACAATGTTGAGAAGAGCAAAGACAAGTTTTAATTGATACTTCCTATGAAAGTGTCATTAATTGGAGCCTTGTTGGTTCTGCTCGTCAGCATAGAAACATCAAAAATTTAAGTTAGAGTAAGGAAGGCAATGGATTTATAACTGCTCGTGCTAATAACACTATATCATGGCATGGAGGAGGAATAGTGGAACTGTATCTACATTAACAGTGTTTTTCTTACCAAAAACATTTATGAAAAATAGGAACTGCATTTGAACATGGGTCCCTTTGGATTGGAAATATGAGAAGCCAATACTAAATATTTGTAATCAACCGAATGCTATTTCAGGATGTGGGGGAGGCATGGGGTTCAAGCTAGAGTTCACCCTGAGGCACTAAGGCAATCCTTAAGGGTTTACCAGATTCTTGCATTTGCTGACCCCTCCCTCCTGAGTCAAGCAGAAGGTTTTCAATAGAAAGAGCTTGGCTTCGTTTGCATTGAATTCTCTTTGTGATTTACTTCCTGATAATTTTCAATAAAGATACAGATAAGCTTGGCTTGGGGTCTTAGTGGAGAACTGCTGGTCCTTGTTTTATGCTCTTTGCTCTATCTCATTCCTGGCTGTTTGTCTCATTATTAATAATTATAAAAATACTTTACCCTTGGTCTGCAACAGAGAGCTGTCAGTGATAGCATCCTTACTCATACAAGAAGGAACTATTTATATAACTATTTAAATTTCCACACAAACCACTAAAGGCAAAGATGAAGAAATAGATTTTCCCCAAATCCCACAGTCTGAAATTGCTCAAACAATCAAGACACATTAATAATAACTGGTGACTGTAAGGCAATAGTGCGGGGGGTGGGGGTAGAATTAGTAACATGTAAATATGTCCTTAGTGTTAAAAATGAGACCAGACAGAGAATAATTTTATAAGAACAGCGTTTCATTACAAATTTTTTTTAAAAAGAACACACCATAGAAGGCAGCTATACACATTAATCTCACCTGATATACCATATAGGAATCAAACTAACTTCACTTGTAGAAAAACAAGTGGAGAAGCTCAATATTATAAATTAGAACAAGGCTGATAAGGACTGACTGTGAAACAGATTATAAATTGTTAATATCCAAGTTGAAACTGAAGTTAAAGAAAATGAAAACAGGTCCAGGAGAGTTAGATTGTTACTGTATGTTGTTGTTGTTGTTGATTGCCTTTGAGTCGAGCATGACTCATAGTGACCCTATCCCACCTGAAATTAGAAATCATCTTAAGAATAAATTTGATGACATTATTTTGATGGATTATGAGATGGCATCAAAGATTTGATACATGAAGAAAGTAAAATGTCATTGAAAATACAGGAAAAAAAGAACAAGACCAAAATGAATGTCAGAAGAGACTCTGAAATGTGTTGTAGAACTAAAGGAAGAAATGATAGCTGAACAGAAGATTCAAAGGGCAACTTGAAATGACTAAACAGAGTTTTAGAATAAAACATGCAAAGACCTAGAGTTGCAATACTGAAGGATCCGATGAGTAAATTCTGATTAACATAGTGTAAGAGCCAAGATATATATATATATCTGGTCTGGCTGCCATCTTAAGTCCTTTGTCCTTGTTTTTCTCGAATTCACTTACTGAAAGGACCTCAGCAATAAAGAACTGACTCTAACTCCTCCTGTATGAACCTTACTCCAATCAGAGTAAGGGAATTACTCTGCACTCAGTTGTCTCTGAGGACAAACACTCCATCGTCCACCTTCCATTTTCCCCACTACAGCTACCTCCAAGCCTGTTGCTATATAGCCTACCTGTATGTCAATTAACAACAGGAATTAGCACCCTTGCTAATGAGCCAGCTTATTTTCAAATTAGCCAATCCCTATGTGCCGCCTCCATCTTACCTCATCTTCCTTCCCCTCTCTTAGTTTTTGCCACTCCCAGCGCTAATAAAAACCCTTATCTCAAAGGGCTGGGGGCTTTGCCATGCAGCTGCTGTGTCAGGGTGTGGGTAGAGTCCCTGCTCTAGAGCTTGTAATAAAATCCCTCATGTTCTTGCATCGATTTCAGCTTCCTGGTGTTCTTTGGGGAACTCGCAATTGTGGCACAACAATAGGAAGCATCAAAACTGAAACTCTCACACACTGCTTGTGGGACTGTAAAATGGTACAATAACTCTGGAAGGCAGTGTGGTGTTTTTTCAAAAAGCTGAAAATAGAAATCCCGTAAGACCCAGCTATTGCACTGCTGGGAATGTACCTTGAGGAAAATAGAACAAGCAGAGATTTGTGCACCTATATTCATAGCAGTGTTATTGACAACGGCAAGAAAATGGAAACAACCCAAATGTCCATCAGCAAACAAATGGATTTATTCACACAATGGAATACTATACAGCACTAAGGAGAAATTATGTTGTAAAATACTGTATAACATGGGAGAATCTAGAGAGAATTATGTTGAGTGAACGAAGTCTCAGAAGAACAAATACTACATAGAAGGATAATTTTTAAGATGTATATAAAAGTTAAAAAGGGGAAGAGGAAGGAGGCAGGGGGACAGAATATGGGGAGGGCAGGAAATCACTAGGATAACAGAGTTTGGTGAGTAGAGTGGTGGCGGTGGGGAGGAGAGGGTTGGTATGAAGGAATTAGGAAAGATCCAATGGGGAGCTGAAAAGACAGGGTAATATTAGGCATAGATGAATGGTGATTAATTTTATAAAACACAATGTACATGAGTGATCATTTAAAGCATGATGTGAATGTAGGAATGTGTGAAATCCAATGTGATACACAATGTATACAAATTTTGTAGGCAAACGAATATAAAATAAATTTAAAGTGGAAAAAGATGGAAAGAACACAGAGTCAATGTACTAAAGGGAATTGGTTAACATTCAATTAGTTCAAGGAATTTATCATCTGATTGAAACCAATGATACTGAAAGAAGAAGTTGAGGCTGCACTGAAGACGTTGGTAAAAAGTAAGGCTCCAGATACCGGCAAAAATTAGCCAAATAACAACTGAGATATTTCAACCAAAAGAAAAAGCCCAGGACATTCTCTAAATTAGACCAAGAAATTTGGAAGACAGCTGTCTAGCCAATAAAAAGGAAAAGGTCCTATTTTATTTTTTTAAAGGTGATTCAACAGAACGCTGAAATTGTTAAACAACATCAATAATATCCCACACAAAATCTTTCTAAAGACTATTCAAAAAGGACTGGAGCAGATTATTGACAGGGATTGTTAGAAAACTGAAAAAGTCCATATAAATTGAGGCCTTAAGTAAATTATACATATAGTATTCTGAGCTATTTGAAAATTACAAAGGTAAAGTGCAGTCTTTGCAATGACTTCCTATGCATCAGAGTGGTGGACAATGACTAAGGATATTAGAGTCTTGAATGTACCATAGAATGCCAAGAACACAAAGAGGTTTTTCTTGGAGAGGATGGAACCATGTTTCTCCTTAAAGGCTAGCATTTTGAAGCTCTGTCTCACATATTTTGGGCACATGGCCAGGAGGGACCCATCCTTGAAGAAGGACATCATGCTTGGAAGGGTGGAGGGACAGGGCAGAAGAGGAGGATCCTGGATAAGATGGGCTGATACAGTAACTGGCACAAAAGGGGTAGGTGTGTCAGAGACAGTGAAATTGCCCCAGGATACAGCAGGGTTTAGAGTAAGAACAATGGAAAAACCTTAGCCAACCTAAGCCAGATAGTCTCAGGTGACTAGATGTAACAACAAAAACAACCCACCCCTTAGAATATTCTACCACATCAGATAAAAAATAATACATTTGCCCAGGGATAAAACTCAGAAAGAGTGATAAAGGTAGGATAGGGTATTAATTGAAAAAGAGAACAAAAGGGAGAAAGTAGGAAAGGTATGTTTACATTTTGTATATTGTAATTAATACCAAATAAACAGGAATAAAAACAAAGAGGTATCATTGCCATCAAGTCTATGCTGACTCATAGCAACAGAAAGGAAAATTTTTTAAACAATGTCCCCAAACCCAAGTATTGTAAGAACCTATACCTTTGATCTGTATTGTAAGAACATATACCTTTGATCTTGTGTGAATGTTTGTGTTCCAGGAACTAGCTGACCACAAACTGAAAAAACAATTACTGGCAAAAACCATATTTTAACTAATGTAAGCAGCAGGTAACTGACCTAAAATTGAACTTCTCCTTTTCCAAAGAGCCAATGAGCTAATTCCACGCCAAAGAAACCCTAGACCTTGTATGAATTCTCTTGCTTTTTTGGGCTCAGGGTCGACTTCCCTGTCTCCTGTGTGAGATACAAGTGTCCCAAAGCTTCATCAATAAGGCCTCTTGTGATTGCAGTGAGTGGATCTGGTGTGAGTTGCTCGGGGTTGCGCCCGGTCTGGGAAAAGCCCTAGTTTGGGGTCTTTCACAACCACATAAGACAGGGTGAAACTGCTCCACAGGGTTTCCAAGACTAAAATCTTTTAAGGAAGCTGACCACGACATCTCTCTCCCACAGAGCAACTGGTGAGTTTGAACCACTAAACTTTTTTTTTTCAGCTGTTGTTAATTGACATACAGGTAGGCTATATAGCAACAGGCTTGGAGGTAGCTGTAGTGGGGAAAATGGAAGGTGGACGATGGAGTGTTTGTCCTCAGAGACAACTGAGTGCAGTGCAGGAAACCAAAGTGCCCAATGCACGATCAAGATGAGAATAAGGGAGGCTGAAGGACTGAAGAAGTGATTAAGGGCCAAGGCCACTCCGCTTACACTTGAACCACTCTTCAGCCCTGGCTCTTGCTATCTCCTGATCCCAGACCAGTCCTGAATCTTCTATAGGAACTGAACACAAAGTAGAGGGAATCACTGACCTTTTCCATTAAATAAGCACACGGCCTCCAGTCCTGATCTCCTCATTCATCCCTGGTTTAAGTGGAGCCAAGCAAACTAAAGCTATTAACAATCTCAATCTCTTTACCATCCATCCTGATGCTGCCAATTGGTCCTATGGTAAAAATCTGTCTTCTTGATATTGAACCTCAATCAACATTGAAGGCTGCATTCCTTGACCCTCTGCAGCAAGCACTCCAGGTCCTCCTCAGTTTC
>NW_006399766.1:5850606-5851979 GCF_000299155.1 Elephantulus edwardii | reverse complement strand
GCCTCTGGTATTCCCTGCTTTCAGCTAAGATCCATCTAACATTAGCTACAATATCCCTAGTACCACAATGCCTTCTAAACCCAGCCTGCACTTTTGGCAGTTCTCTGCTGATGTGCTTCCCAGTCATTTTTAGATAATCTTCAGCAGAATCTTGCTTGCATATAGTAAAATAATTATTTTAAGTCATATTGAAATCATTGTCAGATGAAATGGAAAAATGAACTATAAAATATTTTTTGTATCTTGGTTTTATGAGATATCCAGTTGGATATCTCAGCTTAAAGTTTCTACAATGTCCCAGAGATGAAATTGAATGTTTTATTTTTTGAAAAACTGAGTGGACTTAGGAAAAATATCTATTAATAGAAAATCACATTTTTTCCCAGTAAAGTCTTCATATATTTAAGACTTGCAGTTAGTTTTTCCTTGAATCATTCTGTTAAACCATGCGTATCGAAAATCTATGAACTTGGAGAAACAACAGTAGTTATAGGAAGGTATTAGGTCTTTTGTTCATGGAGTCATTATGAGTTGTGCTTGACAGCACTCAACAACAACAACATGTTTAGGAGAGCCTTCTTTATGTAAAAGGAAGATTACTTAAAAAAAATTGAGAAATAAAATAAAAATAAAAAACACACAGAAAAAGTAGCTCACAACTGGGAACAATTTTGTTCCCAAGAGACTTTTGTCAATGTCTAGGAACATTTTTTTTAACACATCTACAGATGTGAAGTTCAGATGAGCTGTGGGAGGATATCAAGAATATAATCCAGGAAGTACGCAAAAGGTCATTACAAAGACAGAGGAGGAAGAAAAGACTGAGATAGATGTCATAAGAGACAGAATATTGCACTAGAGCTCGGGGAAACACAGGAAGTTAAGGAGCTGAACGTAAGAATTCAAAGTGTGGCTCAGAAAGACAAAATTATAATGAAATGTATTATAATGAAATGTTCAAAAAGTTGGAGTTAGAAAATCAAAAGGGATGAACTCGATTGACATTTCTTAAGTTGAAGGAACTGAATAACAAATTCAAGCTTCAAGTTGCAATATGTAAGGATACTAAGGGTAATTTTCTTGAATAATCTAGAAACCATTAAAGAAGCCGGCGTATACAGAATTGTTACTGTACCAAAAACAATTGGCTGACACAGAAGGATTTCATGAAACAATATATGATCAAGAGAGAATGAAGATGGAAGAGCAAGTTCAGGCTGCTTGAAGGACTTGGCAAAAAAATAAAGCCCCAGAAATTAATGGAAAACCAAGTGATGTATTTCAATAAACAGATGCTGCCTTAGATGTGCTCACCAAGTTGTGTTAAGAAATTTGGATGATGTGCAACAATGAATGGATGGAAATCCAAAGCC
>NW_006399766.1:5830150-5848591 GCF_000299155.1 Elephantulus edwardii | reverse complement strand
GATTACTTGAGTAGAATGGGAATCCGGAACTTAACACCACCACCACCAATCCTATAAGTGCTTTGTGAGACATCTTTGCTCTTAAAGTGTAGCTATGTAAATATAGACATATTCATGGTTTTTTTTAACCTCTCTGTAGCTCAGTTTCCTCCTATATAAAAAGAGATATAGAGATATGTCTCACATATCTCTCACATATATCGTACATATATCTCAATCACCTATATCTCACCACACACACGTGCACACACATGCACATTTTTAAGCTCTGTCTCAAATATTTTGGACATGTTGCCAGACGGTACTATCCTTAGAAAAGCTTAGAAGGATTCAGGGATAGTGCAGGAGAGGAAGACCAGATGAGATGGGTTGATGCAGTAACTGGGTAGTGGGAATAGGTGTGTTGGAGACAGTGAGACTGGCTGAGGAGAGGGCAGGGTTCAGAGCTATTGTACATAGAGTCACTATGAGTCCTAGGCGACTTGATGGCACATAACAACAGGGAGATGGTACTAACATTTAGTGGGTAGTTGCTAGAGTTGCTGCTAAACCTCTTAAGATTCACAGGATTGCTTTCCACAATAATTATCTGATCCAAAATGATGACAGAAAAGTGTTCAAAGGACAAAATGAAATAATAATAATAATAATAATATTAAATACAGATTTCCTTTAAGGTAGCAAAACATAAAACATCAGTGAAATACCAACAGAAAACCCTTTAAATGGAGATTATAGTGCTCACTTCGGCAACACATATAATAAAATTGGAGTGATATAGAGAAGATTAGAATGGCCCTTGTGCAAGGATGACATGCAAATTTGTGAAGCATTTTATATTTTCCCGAATTTCAGCTGTAAACAAAATTATTAAATAGCATAATCATTCAGGGTAAAAAAAAAGAGAATATAATGAACTTGAAATTATAAGTCTTGGGCTTTAAAAATGATAATCTTTTTCTAAAAGGAAAGAATTGGAGAAAAGAAATAAAAGATAAGAAACTGGACAATATAAACTAAAAGTTATACATTTTTATAGTTTCATTTCAGAGAGCCAAAGCTGGAAAATGGTTGTAGAGAAGTTAACACACACACACACACACACACACACACACACACACACAAACACAACAATAACAGAGAAAAATGGAGGAGAGATCATTTGCAAGAGGACAATGAACGAAATAAAAAGAAAATATTATAAAATTTAATGACATAGTTTCCAAATTGAATGAGTGTATCTAATGCCCAGGATAATGGATGGAAGAAAATCGACAATAAAGCTCATTACTGTGAAATTTTAGAACACCAAGGATGAAGAACATCTCCTAAAAGCATCAAGAAAAAAAAAACAAACAAAAAAACAAACGCAAGTTGCATAGAAATGGTTGGAAATGAGAAATGCACTGTGTACTCAACAAATGAAAATAAATTACAACAATTCAATGCTATGAAAATTTTGAAAGAAAATAATTTCCAATCAGGAAATGTTCATGATACAGATTATGAATTAAGTATGAGGATGCAGAAAGGGAATTATTAGAAATTCCAGGACTTAATTTAGTTTTGTTTTGCCTTTTTATTTTTTTTAATCTCTCTCGTGTCACTCTTTGGAAAACTCTTAGAAAAATGTGTTCCTGCAAAAGGCAGAGTAAATATAAAAAAACCTCTAGCAACTTGGAACTCAATAAAATAGTTGACTTAAACATAATCAGCTACTAGCACAAAAAGATAACAAGATTGTATCGTCTTGGAATCTAGGTGACAAAGAAAACTCACTCTAAAGAATCAATATTGCACAGTAGTGCTTTGTGTGGGTTTAGAATACACAGTTGCAGTCACAGTGAAATGGGGGGGAAAACCCCTAAACATACATACAATCTTGAACAAGTGACAATTATACAACCAAACATGTATACCACCTCTTCAGAGATAATTGTTTTGTTTTGAATATTTTTTAATAAACGTTTCAAAAGGTGGAAATTATCCACATATAACAATAAAGGCCCAAAGCTGTTAAATTGGTTCTAATAACTGCCCTCGATTGGGTTTTCATGGCTGTAAGCCCTTACTGGAGGAGGCTGCCCATCTTTCCCCAAAGAACCTGGTGTGGATTTGACTCATTGGAAATGTGGCTATCATTTGGTTAGCAGTACAACACACTGTGGTCTTTGCCACCAGATCTATCCACATATAAGTTGTTGTTTTTGTGTGCTGTTGAGTCAGAACTGACTTATAGCTGACCCTCCATGGAGTTTTAAGAGGCTATAAATCACACGGAGAAGATTGTCCATCTTTCTCCCATGGAGCAGCTGGTGGATTCGAACTGTTTTCCTTTTACTTGGCAGCACGACCCTTTACCCCTCAGGCCATCAGTTGTATCGTTCCTGATTGCCATCGAGTCGAGCACAACTCATACCAACCCTAGGAGCAAAAGACCTGAAGCCTATCGTTGTTTCTCAAAGTTCCTAGTTTCCAGAAATGAATGCAAATTCTGATTCCAACAGGCCACCAGAGTGCTCTCTTTCTATATATTTCTCTTTCTATTTCTATATTTCTGCACATATACATATATAAACATACACACACACACACACACACATATATATACACACACATACATATATATTGCTGTTAAGTGCCTTCGAGTTGAGTATGACTCATAGCAACCCTATGAGCCCTGTTCTATCCTGTGCCATCTTTATCATCACTGACACACTTGCTTGAGCCCATTGCCACAGACACTGTGTTAATCCATCTTGTTGAGGATTCTTCCTCTCTTTCACTGGTCTTATACCTTTCCAAGCATGATGTTCCTTTCCAAGGAATAGCTACTTCTAACAGCATGCCCATACATACATATATAACAACGTTGAAATTATCTCAGAACTCAAAATGAAGAGCAGACAAGAAAATAATTGCTGTTAAATGAAGTTTTTAAAAGTAATAAAAATGGAGTACTTTTGAACATAGAACATACAAAAATAACAATAAAGTACTTACAAATTACTAAAAGCATAAAATATTCTTCCAAAATAAAAGTATCCAATAAACATTCAAATTTCTCTCTCTCTCTCTCTCTCTCTCTCACACACACACACACACACACACACAGACTCATGCCATATACATGATCGTTGCGTGATTAAGCTCACTGCTACAGCCACAATGTCAGTGTATCTTGTTGGCAATCTTCCTATGCTTTGTTGACCTTCCACTTCTCCAAACATGATGCCTTTTTTCAGGGACGGGCCCCCCTTAAAACATGTTCAAAGTATGTGAGCGAAGTTGCACCATCCTCACTTTTAAGGCGCACTTTGGCTGTACATCTTTCAAGACAGATTTGTTGTTCCTTTTGTCCAAAACCAAGTTCATTGCCATGGAGTTAGTTCTGACTCAAAGCGACCCTCCATCAGGTTTCTGAGGCTATAAATTGTAATGGTTGGATACTGACCATTCCCTCAAAGGAGCAAGTGGATACAAAGCATTAAAAAAAGCAGCCTATGAGCTAGATCACTAGGTATCTTTAATATTGAGCTTTTTTTAAAAAGTGCTCAAAATAATTGCCTTTTAATTGGTTCCGACTCATAGCAACCCTCCACTGGGTTTCCAAGAATATGAATCACAACAGAAATCGCAAGTGGATTCATGCAGCCTTTAGGATTACCAGCAGCATTTACTAAGCACTACACCACCAGAGATCCCTTAATAATTATGGACTGTTGTTGTGTACTGTGGAGTGGGAATCATTTTATAGCTGACCCTCCAACTAGTTTTCAGAAGCAGTAAATCTCAAGGAAGGAGACTGCCTGTATTTTTCTCTTGGAGCAGGTGGTGGATTCAATACACTCACTTTTCCGTTGGCAGTGCAACTCTTTACCACTAACCCATTAGAGCTCTCCCAATAACAGACTTGTTTTTCTACGTCGTTTGGTTGTGTACAGTTGAGTTGGACTGAGGCATAGCTTGACCCTCCAGCTGGTTTTCAGAGGCAGTAAAATCTTAGGGGAGGAGTTTGCCCATCTTTCCCCCGAAGAGCAGCAGCTGATGAATTGAAACTGTGTGACCCCAGGTAAGCAGCACAACTTACCACCAGTACTCCCTAATAACTGACTTTTTGTGTACCATAGAGTCGGAACCATAGTTGACCCGTGGCAGTTTTTGAGAGACAGTCAACTGCATGGGAGGAGATTACCCATCTTTCTTCACGGAGCATCTGATGGCCTCAAACTGTGAACTGCGTGCCTACAGGATTGCAGCACAGCTTCTTGCCACTAGGTAGTTAAAATTAATAATTATGTTGAAGACCACTAAAAAGATTGTACAAAATATTAAAAACAGTGTTTCCTGAAAGCATTGGGCTAAAATTAAGACGTAGTCTAGAGCCCACAGAAATAGTACTTATATTCAAAGGCAAATTTTGATACTCATAGGCAAATTTCCCATAAAGACAAATCTCAAGCGGTTGAGTCATATGGGATCATAGATAGAAAAAAATGTATTACACATAAGAAGACTTAGGTAGATAATATTAAAATTAATAATAACGTATTGTCAAAATTGGTGATATTATCCATGAATATAAAGAAATTCTTCAGATTCCCCAGAACATCAAATTAACACTCAGGGAATAAGCATCGCTCACTATCAACTGGGAACATGCCCCTGACATTTAAAGCACCTGAGCATTGATTTTGGAATTATAAATAAAGGGCAGTGGTTTTTGTTAAGTCTGTGCTTTTTCAAAGCAGATAATCAAACATATCTTGGAAGTTCCTTTGAGTGGGTTTGAATCACATAATCCTTGAGCTAGGAGTCAAGTACTTAACTGTGCTACTAAGTGACCCCTATAAACAAAGTCTAGTGATGAGGGAAAAGTAATAAACACTGAATTTGTGAACAATGAGCATCAATTGTAAATACTTGCTAATGTCTTGTTGTTATGTTCCATGAAGTCACCTGTGACTCATAGTGATCCTATGTAAAACAGCTCTGAAACCTATACTACCCTGAGCCAATTTCATCATCTCTAATAGACCCAATTCCACATATACAGCCACTGAGTCAATCCATCTCATCCTGAGTATCCTGCACTATCCCCCCCACCCTTTCAAGCATGATGTTTTTCTTCAAGAACTGACCATGTGCCCAAAGTGGTGAGGTGGTGAGCAATTTTTGTTCTGGCAGTCCACAGTATATTCAACACTCATCTCCAGCACCACATCTCAAAGACATCAATGATTCTTCTATCATCCTTATTTATTGTCCAGCTCTCTGATGCATAGCAAGTAATGTGAAGACCATGGCCTGTATTAGGCTCACCTTAATCTTCAGACTGACATCATTGCTCTTCAGAATTCTAGAAAAGTCCCCGACAGCATATTTTCCTGATGCAATTGATCTTTTGATCTCCTGACAGATGATGTTAAGAGTGTTGATTGTGGAACAAAGCAAGCTGAAGTTGTAGACAAACTCTATCTCTTCTCTGTCTATCATGGAGCTGTCAATTGGCCCAGTGATGCCAGTCTTTGTGGGGGTTTTTTTCTTTTTTAGAATCTTTGTATTCTTGATGTTGAGCTTCAGTCCATATTGAAGACTATAGTCCTTGACCTTCTGTAGCATACATGTCATGTTCTCCTAAGTTTCAGTAAGCAAGGTTGTGTCATCTACACAATGCAGGTTGTTGATTAGTCTTCCTCCAACCCTGATGCCACATTCCTCCTCATAAAGTTCAGCCTCCTAAATGATATGTTCTTTATATAGATTGAAAAAGTATGGAGATAATATGCACCCTTCACACACACACCTTTCCTGATCCTGAACCATGTAGTGTTTCCCTCCTCTGTTCTGAAGACTGCTTCCTGGTCCAAATATAGGTTTTGCATGCTGAAGGAACTGAAGAACAAGTTTAAGCCTGGGATTGCAATACTTTAGGATGCTGAAGGAAGAATATTGAATGACCCAAGAAGCATGGAAGGAGGACATGGACCCAAAAGAAGATGGAAGGAGTACACAGAGACATTATACCAAAGAGAACTGGCTGGCATAGAAGAATTTCATGAAACATCATAGGATCAAGAACCTATAGTGATGAAGACCAAGCTTCTCTGAAGGAATTGGCAAAAACCAAGGCCCCCAGGAATTGATGACTCATGAAATCACATATTTCAGCAAACAGATGCTGTCCTGGATGTGCTCATCAGGTTATGCAAAAGAAATCTGGATGAAAACTAACTGGAAGAGATCTATACTTATTCCCATCCCAAAAAAAGGTGACCCAACAAACTGTGCAAATTATCAAACAATATCACTAATACCACACAAATTCAAGATCCTGTTGAAGATCATCCAGAAACATTCTGGAACAGCCCATCAGCAGAGAACTGCCAGATGTGCAGGCTAGGTTTAGAAGAGGCCATGACACAAGGGATATAGCCAATGTTAGATGGATCTTGGCCCAAAGCAGAGAGCACCAGAGGAATGTCTATCTGTGTTTCATTGACTATGCAAAACCATTTGACTGTGTGGATCGCCACATATTGTGTCTAATTTTGAGAAGAATGCAGATCCTTGAACGCTTAATTGTGTAAGTGACTTGGAAGATTCAATACCCAAATATATACAAAGTAATCAAACAAAACCACCACCACTGCCATGTAGTCAATTCTGACTCATAGTGATGCTGTAGAATTTCTAAGGTTGTAAGTCTTTGTAGATGTAGACTGCCTCATTTTCCTCTTGCACAGCAGCCAACGGGTTCACACTGCTGAAATTTAGGTCAACAGCAGAATGATTAACTACAAAACTGGCCTGTAAAGATATAAAGTATCTCAATCATCATCTGCTGTTTTAAAATAACCCAAATAAAAAAAATCTTTTAAAAAGTCTGGAATTGAGGCTTGATTTCTGTTTTCATCCTCTCCAATTTGTAGAATTTTTAAGTGTATTCTAATGTTTAGATAGAAAAGCAAAGGCCTAAGAATAATTAACACCCTCTTAAAAAGCCAAGTACATGATGGAGAGTGTTAAACTTACTCATTAAACAAAAGACAAACAAGACCATGATAGTAGAAATGATAATATATTTCTAAGTTAAATAGCAACAACAACAACAACAACAACAACAACAATCCATGATAAATTTTAGGAGGATTCATTAATTTTCAATTAATTTATCAATTCAATACAAACTCAACCCAATCCAAGTGTCTTTGTAAAAGAAGCTAAATATTTTTCAGTGTAGCTAAAACAATCTTGAAGAAAAAATGTTGGAGAACTTATGCTGCTTTATTTTAAGACTTTCTCTAAAGCTAAAGTAATCAACACGTTATGATACTTGAACAAATAGATCAAAGGATTAGAACAGAGTCCAGAAATAAATTCACACTTATGCAGTCAAACATTTTTTAAATTCTCAAGAAAATTCTCTATACAGAAAAGAAAAGTCTTTTCAACAAATGGTGAAGAATAATTAGATAAACACATGGGGGTGGCAAAGAAAGTTGATCTTTATTTTATACCATATTAAAAATTAATTTGAGATTGTTAGTTAATCTTAGTTTAAATGTTAACAATATAAATCTTGCTTAAGACACAGGAGAGTATCTTTACAGTTTTGAAGTAAACAAAAGTTTCTTAGTAAAGATGACAAGAAAGCAATAATTCTAAAATTATTTTTAATTAATAGATAAGGTTTCTTAAAAATTTAAAACTCCTCCTTCTGAAGAGCATCATCAAGAGTACAAAGAGTTGTAACCTAGTGGCAAGAAGTTGCGCTGCAATCCAGAAGGCACAAGGTTCAAATTCACCAGATGCTCCCCTCCTGTGCCAGTAGGATCTGATTCAATCATACACACAAGAACCAAACAGAAATAAAAAAGAAAGAAAAGTTTTACACACACATGCACACACACAAAAACATAAGGAAAGACAGTTCTTAAAGTAGAAACTATTGTAATATGCTGATCTGATACAAGATTTGTATCCAAATGTATATAAAGAACTCCTAAAAGTCAATGAGGAAATAACAATCCAGTATAAAATGGGTAAAATTTTAAAACAGACATTTTAACAGAAAAATATATTAGGTAGATAAGAAAACAACATATTAAGTGAAAGAAGTCAGAATCAAAAGAGTATTCACTTTAATCCTCCATTTTTATGAAATTCCAGAAATGGCAAAACTGATTTAAAGGTAATACCCATTGCTGTCAAGTTTAAATTTTCTCATTGCTGAGACCCTCCTGTGGGTTTCCAAGGCTTTAAGACTGCTGCCATCTTGCTCCTTCAGAGCCACTGCGTCTCCCTATGGATTACTCCACCAGAGCTTTCTAATAGAAATGTTCTATATGTTGCTTGAAAACACGTAGAATATACAGAGGTGTATAGTTATCAAAACACATAAAATTGTATGCTCAATATTTCTACATTTCACTGTATGTAAATTTTACATACATTGACAAACGAGATATATATGATGAAATTATCTAGCCTTTATCACAGAAAAAGAGATGCAAATGTGAATAAAAACATTAAAACACGCAAATAAGATTAAATACATTTAACCTATACTTAATGTAGCCTAGTAGTTAGAGTGCTGTATTGCCAACCCAAAGGGTGGTGGTTCACATCATAATCAGCTGCTCTGAGGGAGAAAGACAATCTCTTCCTGTGAGATTTACAGCCTTTGAGTTGTATGTTGGTTCCAACTCAAAGAAAATGAGCAGTTTAAGGAGAATGTGTTGTTGCTAGTTGTTGATGTGAATAACAAAAAAGATAAAAGGGAAAATTATTGAATATGTATTTTTAAATGTAATGAAGGTAGACATTCTGAATTGATTTAAGAAAACAAAACTTTGACTTTGGACATAAGTCCGAAAAGCAGTAATAAACCAAAGGCAAAGACTAAGAAATTACAGGCCAGATAGAAGAAAAGAACTATTAGAATATTCAAGAATAAAAGAAATTCTCAAAACCATTAGTAAGCCCCTATGACATAATTTTTTTTCAAAGTATTGAAAGAAAACTATTTCTTAGCTGGAATTTGTTGTTGTTGTTAGGTGCCATCATGTCAAGTATGACTCAGAACATTCCTAGGAATAACAGACTTGAGTACTGTCCTATCCTGTGGCCCATTGCAGTCACCTTGCTAATCCACCTCATTGAGGGTCTTCTTTTTTCCTGATCCTTCACTTTTCCAAGCATGATATCCAAGAAATAGCCTCTCTTAGTAATATGTCCAAATTGTGAGAGATGAAGCTGTAACTATCCTTACCTCCAAGGAGCACTCTGGCTGCACCTTTTCCAAGACCTACTGTTTGTTCTTTTGGCTGTGTATGGGATATTCAGTACTCCTCTCCAATACCACAGCTCATGGGATATTCAGTACTCTTCTCCAATACCACAGCTCAAAACATCAATTCTTCTTTTATCATCCTTTACATTGTACAGCTGTCAGATGCATAGCAAGTGATTGAAAAGACAATGGCATGAATCAGGCACACCTTAGTCTTCAAACTAACAGCATTGCTCTTCAGTATTTTGGAAAGATCCTTGACAGTAGACCTTGCCCATGCTATATATCTCCAAATCATCTTACTGCTTGTACCAAGGTATTGATCGTGGTCCCAGGCAAGATGAAATCATTAAAAGTTTCAATCCTTTTTCCATCTACCATGATGTTACCTATTAGCCCAGTGGTAAAGACCCTTGTTTTCTTGATGTTTAGACCTAATTCATATTAAAGGCCGTACTTTGATCTTGTGTAGTAAATGCTTCATTTCATACTCACTTTCAGCAAGCAAAGTTGTGTCGTCTGCATAATATACAGGTTGTTGATGAGACTTCCTCCCATCCTGATGCCACATTCTTCTTCATAGAGTCTGACTTTATGGATTATTTTTTTCAGCATACAGACTGAATAAGTATGAAGAGAAGATAAAACCATGATGCCCACCATTCATGATTATAAACTACAGTGTTCCCTTGTTTCATTTGGATAACAGCTTCTTCATCTAGGTGTAAATTATGTATGAATACAATTGCGTGTTCTGAGATTCCCATTCTTCTCAGGGTTAGCCATTGTTTGCTGTGATCCATACAGTCAAATGCTGTAGCATTTGTACCAGGCATGAATTATTAAAAAATAAGAGTAAAATAAAATGACACATTGTTTTAAAGTTATATAAGTAATTTTATGTATTAGTAAAAAAATGAAAGCGATTTAGAGAAGGAATGAGCCTTACATTTTAACTCCACCTGGAACATTTCCTTCAGTTAGTAATGAAACACCGGGCGGTTCTGTTCTTTCATAAGGGATCACCGTCAGTCAGAATCATTTCAACAGCATGCTATTTCAATAGCAAATGATAAAGTTCTGCAATAAAGTTTTCCAATAAGACTAAATTTATTCATAAATAAATATTAAATTAACGGTAAATACCTGATTTTACAGAAGGAAATATTGTGTATAAGTAGAAGCCATCGAAAAAAATGAAATGAACTATAATAAACTATCTCTTAGTGATTGACTTACAATATTCTTTTCATTCCCCGCCTGCTATATTTATTTTAAAAAAATCATATGCAGTAAATACTTTCTTATACAGAACTAAGTTTTTAGTTAAAAAAATAAAGACAGCTGTGAAATTATGCTATAAACTAGAAAGCAAGAGGTTGGTTGAGGGAGCTTGAGATGATGTGCAATTGAGAAGATAGAATCTTAGGATACTGTTTTCTTCACAGCATCTATTAATTTTTTAGGTATCAGTATTTGGGAATGCCACTAGTACAGCATAGTTTCTACTAAACTATCATTTTATTGATGGTATATCTACCTGTATCATCTATCCATTTCTGGTTAACTATTAACTATCACAGCACATTAAATATGAAAATTCTTGAAATAATAGATATGTAGAGCTGAGAAGCCCTAAAGATCAACTAGTTCAGATCTCATTTTACAGATGATAAAATTGAGTTCCAAAGAGATTAAGTTGCTAAAGGCCATGGATCTAATAATAGCAAAGTTGTGACTAGAATGAAATTCTCCAGCCCATGCTTCAACTATATCATGCTCACTGTGTACTTACTTATTTTCTCTTTCTTAATGTAAAATATACCCTCAGTACCAGCAGTCAGGAAATAAGATGATGCATTGCATTTGGAAAATCTGCATTTAGGGAACTCTCCAAATTATTGAGAAGTAATGATGTCAGTTTGAGGATTAAGGTGCATCTGATTCAAACCATGGCCTATCTGATTATTTGCTATGCATCTGAGAGCTGGAGTGAATAAGGATGACACAAAAAAGAATTTAAGCTGTGGTTTAGAGAAGAGTACTGATCATACCATGGACTGCCCAAAGAACAAATAGTCTTGAAGAGAGTGAAGCTTGAGAGCTTTTTGGAGGCAAGAATAACGAGGCTTCACCTCACATACTTTGGGCATGTTGCGAGGAAGGGTTATTCTTTGGAGAAAGACATGTGGCTGGGAAGCTGGGGGGGGGGGGGTTGGCAAAGGAGAGGAAGACCCTCAACTTGACATGGTGACTGCTGCAATGGGCTCTTGTGTGTCAGAAAGACAGCACAGGATAGAACAGGGTTCAGATTTTTATTCAAAGGGTCACTGTGAGCCATACTTGACTCGATGGAACCTAACAACAAAGTAAAATGCAACAGAGAAATCCAAGAAGGAGAAACATGTAATACATATTTAAAGATATATGTGTTTACTTTGGGCATGTTGCAAGGCGCCTTGGAGAGGGATGTCATGCTTGGGAGAGTGGAGGAACAGCGCAGAAGAGGAAGACCCTTGATGAGATTAATTGAGTCAGTCACTGGAGTAATGGGGATAGGCATGTTAGAGACAATAAAATTGGCACAGGATAGAGCAGGGTTTAGAGCTGTTGTACATAGGGCTGCTATGAGTCCCAAGTAACTCGATGGCACATAACAACAACAATAGATAGATAGACAGATAGATAGATAGATAAAATAATTCTATATATAGTTCTATATATGTGTGTATGTGTATATGCATATGTACATATATGTGTATCTATACATAGATACACACATATATATGCACATACATACATGTATATATATAGCAGGAGGGGCATCCATGTCTGAAATAGCTTGCCTTTGGAAATTCTATGAAATTGGAGAAAAGATGAAAGTTTTTCATGGTCAAAACTTTCATTCATAGAGTCACTATGAGTCATCTATTCAATGGCACTTAATAATAACAACAACAACAACAACTATATCTCTCTATCTCTATCTCTATATCTATATCATCTCTATCTCTATCATTTCTATCTCTATCTCTCTATATCTATATCTCTATATCTCTATATCTATATTCTAGTTTAGTTGTGTGAATTAAATGTATTCTATCTTAATAACTGAGGAGAACCTGAAGAATTTGCTGCAGAGGGTGAAGGACTATAGACTGCAATATGGATTGAGGCTCAACATCAAGAAAACAACGATACTCACCCCTGGGCCAATCTGCAGCACTACAACAGATGGAGAAGAAATCGAGGTTGTTAACAATTTCAGCTTGAAAAAGGAAATCAGCTTGCTTGGGTCCACGTTCAACACTCTTGGCACTAGCAGTCAGGAAATCAAAAGACAAATTCCGTTAGGAAAATCTGCTTTCAGGCATCTCCCCAGATTTCAAAAGAGCAACAATGTCAGTCTAGAGACTAAGGTGTACCTGAATCAAGCTGTGAACTTCACAATTACTTGTTATGCATCAGAGAACTGGACAACGACCAAAGATGAAAGAAGAAGAATCAATGTCTTTGAGTTGTGGTGCTGGAGAACAGTCTTGAACATATCATGGACTTCCAAGAGAACAAATAAGTCTGTCTTGGAGAGGGTAAAACCTAGCTGCTTTTGGAGGCAAGGCTTTTGAAGCTCCATCTCACATATTTTGGACATGTGGTCAGAAGGGACCGTCCTCAGAGAAGGACATCATGCTCTGAAGGGTAGAGAGGAGCCCCCAGATGAGATGGATTGACACAATATCTGTGGGAAAGAGGTAAGTAAGTGTGTCAGACAGTGATACTGGCCTTAGACAGGGCAGGGTTTACAGAAAGAACAATGGAAAAACCATAGCCAACCTGAAAAATAAATGGGAAGCTGTTACCAGAAAGGACTGTCCTTGAATCCATAGCTGCAAGTATAGGAGGTGTCCACTCAAAATCTTTTGTGACCTTTTACAGAGGTACATATTGTTGTTAAGTGCAGTCAAGTCGTAGGTGACTCATAGTGACCCTACGAATAAAAGTCTTTGACACTTGCTTGTATGACTTTCATCCTTTCTCCCGGTTCACAGGGTTTCCAGAGGCTAGCTATTTGAGGAAGTGGATGCCACTCCTGCTTCCAGAGGTACATAGCCACCAAAAATCTAGAAAGTGGGAGCTGGAGGAGCAAATTCCATGTACTTAATCTCTTGGTGTAGTTCCGCTTTCTTCTGGTGCTATTTTTGGACTAGGATATAAAAAACAATGAAGGCTGTTGTTGCTGGTAATAGTGCAGCAAGTAGGGAGAAATCTAGAGGACCAAATCTAGATTGCCTAGCATAACATAGTTCAAGGATAAACAATTTAAAAGAAGAGTTGAACATGGAAGATAGGAAAGCAAGTGCAAGCTAGAATCAACTGTAAATTTCTAGAACCATCTGTTGTGATCTCCAGAGAGTAATGGCAGCTGCTTCCTGTCTGCTCTCCCAATTTTGTGCAATTTTAGCTTCTCACAAACTGTAATATGGAACCAAGGAGGAAATGAGTTTTCATGCTTGTGGCCAGAAGCTGATCAAAATGGACAATACAGAAAGCTAGCACAGATGTTGAAGAATAAGTGTCTCCCAAATATCCAAGAGACTAGTACTTCAGATCTGAAGACTAAGTGAAAGATCCTACTGGTACTTTGTAGCTCTCTGTGTAAAACCCTGACAATTCTATAAAACCCTGATAATTGTAAATTCGTTAATTAAGTGAATACCCAGGGAAAAGGAGAGGTAAGAGAAGTTCTGAGACACTCTGAAGTAAGGTAGAGCAATATAGCAATACAGAGGAACCTGAACAGGAAATGGAGAAGAAACAAATAATTAGTGAGCCTAAGGGTCACTAGAACAATTATAGTATTAGGCCACTACTATTAAAAGGTGGGGAAAGGTTTACACACAGACAGAATCAACCCTGGAAAGATAATAAGATAGGGAGTAAAAATTAATAAAGAGATGATTTGGGTGAAGGGAAAGGCAATACACAAAAAACCATTTATTGGACATTGTAATTAATTAATTACATTAATCCATGTCAATGAATGCTATACAATTATATATATATATATGATTGGCTTAAAGAATAAACATGATGTTTAAAATCTTTACTCAAATAATGAATATGTAAATAAACAAACTAAAACTACATTATTGAGATTCTATAGAATATAGACAAGGTGGATCCTATTCCTCGGTGTGGGCTCCTTGGGGGAGAAAAATAAAACCAAGTAAAGAAAAATGTATTTTATTTGTTCAAAGGGATTGAACATTTGGACCAAACAAGAAAAAAAAAAATAGCCTTAAAAATACACAATTAAACCAGATTTATTTTTTTTAAAATGATGAAATAATGGTGCCAAAAGCTTGTTTGAGGTGGATTCAATACAAATTGGGAACTATTCAAGACTGAATGACTAACTCCAGTAATTTTGTTACAAAGTGATGTAGAGGAATTGCAAGGTAGTTACATGGAGAAGTGAGGTCATTTCTTTTAAAGGAGGGAAATTAGAGTATGTTGGATGATGATGGTGATAGTGATGACTCAGTAGGTAGGATGATCATGGTGGCGACTCAACAGGAAGGTAATACCAATAATACAGGGCAAAAACTTATGAAATAATATTTTTTAATACCAAGAAGTGTAAGTGCGCAAAGATGTGTTGAACACAAGATAATAGTGTTTATCCAACCTAACAAGAGAGGTTAGTATATGGAATACTCTGAAATTGTGGAAGTTATAATTGGATTTTTGGTAGAATAAGGAACACAGTCACCATCTCAGAGTGAGGTTAAAGGGTATGCTGAAGGTTTGAACAGAGAAATCATTAAATAGTTATGTAATAAAGTATAAAAACAAAAGAATAAGATTTCCGTATGATTTGGAAGCAGCATTATTAGTGCCTCATTGAGGTTATGTTTAAAACACTTAAAATTCAAGTCCCATGGATTTTAAGGTTCTTGTTTGTTTTCTTCTCACTCGTGTTCAGCTGCATGATTAGCAACCTAGGAAAACAGATATTAGTTTATTCAGTATTTGGGTATTTCCAAGTAAATATGATAACATGACTAGCACTCACCTATCAGTTTCTCATAATCTGGAAGTTTATATGTTGCTGTGGCTGTGACTCTGGAAGCTATTTATGTAAAGGCCAACTGTATTTAAAATTTTTTTTTAAAAAAAACCCACAACCTGTTGGTATTTAGCTATTGGTATTAAAATACAACCAGAGCCACCTACAAAGAACAGTCTTCATCAGAGCTTCCAGACTAAGACAGACAATCTACTTCCTAATATTAGCCACTGAAAACTTACTGGATTGTAACAGAGTGTTGCTCAATATAATGCTGGAAGATATGACTTCTAGGTTGGGAGACTCTAGAATATCAACTACCATGAAGACCACAGCTAACAATGTTTCATTCAGTTATACCTGGGATCCCCATGAGTCACAGCTGACCTAATGCAATCAGCAACAATATATTAACATGAGGAAGGCAGAGGAACTGGAAGGTGTATGGGCAACTCTGGTGGCCTAGTGGCAAGAAGCTGTGCTGCAATCTGAAGGGCATGCGATTCGAGGCCACCAGCTGCTCCATGGGAGAAGGATGGGCAATCTCTTCCTGTGCGGTTAACTGTCTCTGAAAACCCGCCAGAGGGTTACTTATAGGTCGGTTCCAACGCTATGGTACACAACAACAACATGTATATATCTGTAGTGTGTATATATGTCAAATGTTATGTCGTTTGTGTATATATAGATATACATAGATATAGAAACATTCTCCTTGATGAGATGGATTGACAGTGACTGGGGCAACAGGGGCAGGTGTTTTGGAGACAGTGAGATTGGCTCAAGGTAGGTCAGGGTTCAGAGCTATTATTCATAGAATTGCTATGTGTTGCAGGTTACTTGACAACACATAACAACAACATATATATCATATATCTATAAGCTCTGGTACTTGTAGCCTAATGGTCAGAAGCATGACCTTTCCAAATTATTGAGGAGCAGTGATGTCACTTTGAGGACTAAAGTACACCTGATTCAGGCCATGGTCTTTTTAATCACTTGCTATGCTGATGACAGCTGGACAATGAATTAGAATGACAGAAGAATTGATGCCTTTAATACATGGTGATGGAGAAGACTATTTAATGCCAAAAGAACAAGGTACCAAAAAGTCTGTATATGCCATGGACAGCCAGAAGAACTAACAGATATGTCTTGGAGATGGTGCAAACAGAGCTTCTTGGAGGCAAAGGTGATAAAGCTTCATCTCACATATTTTGAATATATTTCTAGGAGAGGCTATTATTTGGAGATTGATATCATGCTTAGAAAGGTGAAGGGTTGGCAGAAGAGAGGAAGACCCCTCAATTGTTACAGTGACTGTAGCTACGGGCTTAAGTGTGTCAGAGATGATAGGGATGGCACAGGATAGGACAGAGTTCAGATCTGTTGTTCATGGGTAGCTAGAAGTTGTACTCAACTCAGTGGCACCTAACAACCACAATAGGAAGTTCTGTCTTACACTTATACTATAGGTCAGTTAGCTACCAGCTGAACGTTTAAGATATTAACCAGGTTTATTCACACTGCTAGTCTCCTGTTTTATCCGAGAACCTTATGAGAGTTTTGGAAAATTATGGTAGCTTCTCAGACAAGCAGCTGTCACTTTTTGCTCAGTTTCTGAACATATTGTCTGCTACTATTCAAGTGAAAAGTTCTCAAAAAGAGAAGAAACACCATATTAACAGTCTGATAAGAGAAATTATAAGAATGCTTTCAAAGTCACAGCAGAAAAAAAAACCAAACAAAAAACACTCTCCATTCTTCCAGATTTAGTTGTAGGAGAACATAGGAAGAAAAAAACCCCAATCATTACTTGTAAGTACTGCAATAGAAATGGTGTCAAAGGGGGAAAAACAGATTTCAGGAAAAATGAAGTCACCTTTGAAAGCTTTGAGGCTATACGTGATTTTGAATTATTTATAAATGCATGCAATCTGTAGTGATGACAGGAAGTGTTAGAAGAAATATAGCTGTCAGTAACAAAATAAGCTAATCTTATCATGTTTTGATCAATTTAAATCTTCTTTTACTACTCATTTTTATTTCAAGACATCTCCTCTTTACCATTAATTTGTTTTAACCAAATGAATCTGCATTAGTGGTTCATATTTTAAGATTACTCATAAAAATTACAATTATTGAGCATTTGCAAATCCCTAAGCCCATATATAATAAAAAGTTATTTGTAGAGTGATATCATAGTTAAATGATTAAAATTGTTTGCTTAAGTGTATTGTAGCAATCACTGTCAATCCATCTCGTTGATTTATGGATTTTCTGCTTTTCCAAGGAAGGAGTGGACTCTCTCTCCTAATAATATACCCAAAGCATGTGAGATGTAATTTCATCCTCCTCTAAGCAGCATTCTGGCTACACGTCTTCCAAAGCAGATTTGTTCGTTATTTTGTAAACCCACACTGTACTGAGTTCTCTTCAACATTACAATTTAGAAGTATCTAATCTTAGTGCAACAATGAATGAATGGAAACCCAAAATCTCTGTAAATGTTTATGAAAATTAATAAAATATAGAAAAAAAGAAGTATCTAATCTTATTCATTTTTTCTTATTCCTCATCCAACTTTCACATGCATATGAAGTGATTAACAAAGATATGACTTGTGAGACTCATGGAAAATCAACTCAATTAATTGGAAGGCACACCTTGGGGGCAGGTACACCTTAGACCTCAAAGAAAAGTCACTGTTTTAGCATTTTAAATAGGTCCTTTGCAGAAAATGTGTTCAATGCAATAATCTCCTTGGTTTCTTGGCTTTTGCTTCTATAAGAATTGATTGTGAATTCAAGTGAAATAAAATCCTTGACAATGTCAGTATTTTCTCCATATGATGTTGCTTATTGATAGGTTCAGGAAAAATATATTCTTTTCTTTCCATTGGACTGTAAGCCATATCAAAGTCCAGAATCTCTGATTTTCATCAGTAATGCTCCAAGTCATTTTGACTTTCAGCAAGCTTGTGTTATCTGCATATCACAGACTATAAATGACTCTTCCTCTCATTCTGATACTGTGTTCTTCATACGCTCCAACTTTTTAGATTATTTGTGTGTGT
>NW_006399766.1:5816163-5829858 GCF_000299155.1 Elephantulus edwardii | reverse complement strand
CTCGAAGGCAATCAACAACAACAAATGTCATAGGTGGAGATTGCTTATCTTTCTGCCAAGAACCAGCTGATGGATTCTAACTATGCCTTTGGGTTGGCAGTATAACTCCCTATTCACTATATTACTATCCAGCAACCACAGAACATCCCCTTATTTTATCAAACAACTATCTCTTGTTTCTGCATGAGCACAATTAAGCAATCTAAAATACGTTTTTGCAATATTATCCATAATTCATTATATTCTTTTCTTTCCATTGGAATGTAAGCCATATCAAAGTCCATAATCTCTGATTTTCATCAGTAATGCTTCAAGTCATTTTGACTTGAATAAAATACAGACATTTTTGCAATATTATCCATAATTCATTACGATCCAACAGCCTAATGCCTTCAGTAGTCAATAAAACACATGTAAGTAAAAGAAACACACACACACAATAGAAAACAAAAGCCACATGTAAATAGATTTTTGGGTATCTTCCATTCTCAGACAATGTTCAATTGACTTCAACAATGTCATCAACATGTCCATTATTACGATCTTCTTGTGAATCCAGTTTGAATTTCTAGCAGTTTCTTGCCAATGCATTGCTATAATCATTTTTTAAAAACTATTATCTTCAGGGAGAAGGAGGAAATTGTGCAACAATGAATGAATTTTTTAAAGAGAAAAGCCAACTGGGGTAGGTAGGTAGGAAAATGTGCAACAATGAATGAATGGAAATCCAATTTTTCTGCAAATTTTTTTAAAATTACAATTTAAAAATTATAAAAACAAAAACAAATAACAAAAATAATTATTATCTTCAGCAAAATTTTACTTGTATGTGATTAATGACATTGTTATGTGCCATTGAGTCTCCTGCACTCAGTGCAACCCTATGCACAAAAATTCTGAACCCTACCCTGTCCTGAGTTAATCTTGTTAGATAATTTCCACATTCTGGTAGACCACCTTTCTTTGATACAGATATGTATGTAGATAACTTCCAATCAGTTGGCTAGGTAGCCGTCTTCCAAATATCTTGGCATAGATCAGTAAACACTTCCAGCTTCACATGCATTTGTAGAAACATCTTGAATAGTGGTTCTCTCAGAAGGTGGTGCTTCATTGTTGTAACAAATTGCTATCTAGGATTGAGGAGAACGACCTGACCTGTAAGGTTTTCTTGGCTACATTTTTCACTGAAGCAGAACAGCACACATTTTTACCATAGTGCAGCTGATAGGATTGAACTGTTGACCTTTTGGTTAACTGCAAAGTTTTGTACCACCAGAACTCCTTGGAAACAGGAATAGCGTTTTGGTTATTTTTGTACACACATAGTGCTTTGCCTCACATAATACTTGGCTAAGCATGAATGTTGTGACTATGATGTGTCTGAATATTTACCTACATTTTCTTTAATTATATATGATCGCTGGAAGTTCATGCATTTTTAATGTGCTGAACTTGAATTTATCATTTAAATAGATTGTATACTAGTTTGTGAACTTAGAGGTATCAAGTCATGTAACATTCTCGAACCTCAATTTTTAAAATCTGTTAAATAGCATTAATTCTTGTCGTTGTGTAACCCTCCAGTGAGTTTTCAGAGGCTGCAAATCACACAGGAGGAGATTGCCCAATTTAGTCCCATGGAGCAGTTGGCAGTTGAATCTGTGTGCCTTTGGGTTGGCAGCACAACTCTTTACTACGAAGCCATCAGAATAAAACTCAATCATATGTGGACGAATACGTCTCCTAGAAGCCCACAGGTCAAGGCTGATACATTCAAATTTTGGAGCAAAGGCCCTGAGGCAGCAGGGAGCTATGCGGGGGTCAAACACGTGCAACAGGAGGTGACTCAGCTGACTCTGCACCACACAACTATGTCTCCCAGAAGCCTGTGGGCCAAGGCTGACACCATCAAGTTTTGGGAGGACAACATTATGTAGCAAATCTATAGGCTACACCCTCCTCTGGGAAACAATTCCATTGTAACTATAGTGTAATATAAATGGACGAGAAGAGGCCCTAAGGCACAAGAAGTCAATGCTGGAGCAGAAGTTCAAGACTCCTAAATTCAAGAGATACTGCCTTCAGCAAAAGAAACTTACAACAGTTTGAGGCATTCAGAATTGCAGAAGCCAGAATGATTGAGCTATAAGACATCACATCAAGGGCTGGATAGGAGAGTTAGGTGTGGAATGGAGTAGGTGGGAGTAGAATTGAATGCTGGTGGAGAAGGGGGAGAGGTGTGTCAGGACACATGTGCCAAGGGCAGGGACAACACTCTATTGGTTATTTCTACAATTTGGAAATATCTTTAATCAGCTCTTTTCCGTGAAATGCTTGTCTGTTAGATAATGTTCTAAATCTGAGCATTCAGATTAAGAAAGACTAAGAAGAAATATTGGCCATCCACTTCCAAAATAGTAGGCCTTCAAAAACCCTATGTACAATAGAACACACACTTAGGCTAGGAGATATGAGCTTAAGTTCATATGAGGGCTGAGTCCTCAAGTATAGAAAC
This sequence comes from Elephantulus edwardii, assembly GCF_000299155.1. NCBI lineage: Eukaryota > Metazoa > Chordata > Mammalia > Macroscelidea > Macroscelididae > Elephantulus > Elephantulus edwardii. The sequence goes on along the minus strand of NW_006399766.1, from coordinate 5,827,340 downwards.
ACATAGAAGGAGGAACAGCTGTAAGCAGAAATGAGTGTTTGGAATATGGGATGTAAGAACCATGAGTGTAGGAAAATAGGATATTGTTAAGAAAGAAAGGTAGCGCATAAATATTGACATACTAGGTATTGGTGAAACGAGATGGACTGGCATGGGACATTTTGAGTCAGATGATCATATATTATCTACTATGTTGGAGATGAAAAGGTGAGGAAAAATGGGGTTGCTTTCATAGTTAAAAAAGTCATTACTAAGTCCATCTTGAAATACAATGTTGTGAGTGACATACACATACAAGGAAGTCCAGTGAATACCACCATCATTCAAATATATGCACCAGTGCCAAAGATGAGGAAATGGAAGATTTTTACCAACTTTTAAAGTCAAAGATTGATCAAACATGCAATCAAGATGCATTAATAATAATGGGTGACTGGAATGCAAAAGTTGGGAACAGGGAAGAAGGATCAGTAATTGGAAAACATGGACTTGGTGACAGAAATGAAGCTAGAGATAGAATGATTGAATTTTACACAATCAATGACTTATTCATTGTAAATTTGTTTTATAAGAAACAAACACTGGCTATACATATGGATTTCATCTGATGGTATGCAAAGGAATCAGATGTATTACATCTGTGGAAAGAATCACTGGAGAAGCTCAATATCAGCTGTGAATATTGGGCCAGATGCTGATTGTGGAACAGACCACCCACTACTCATATGCAGTACAGAATAGGACAGGGTTCAGATCTATTGCACTGAGTTGCTATGGATAGTATTGGACTCAAATGTACCTAACAACAACAGTTGGGACAGATTCCCTATGGAGATGGTAAAGGAATAGGCAAGGTACAATGGAGATTTTATGAGACAGAGAGATAAAAGGCATTCATCAATAGGGAATGATTTTATAAAGACATTATATACGAATGATATATAAAATATCATGTGCATGAATGAAACACAATATATATGAATGATTTTTTTAAAAATTACTAGTCATTGCCACCTAATAAGAAACAATGGTAGTAATCAGATGTCTGTAATATGAATCAAGTGATATTTGCCAAGTACACATTTGGGAAAGTACTTAATCTCTGTAAATTCCAATATCTCATCTCTAAAATGAGGAGAGTAATGCCCAAGTTTATCTTTTTTATGATTATCTCCTGCACTACTGATGAGTAAAAAGGTTTTGAGATGTGTAAAAAACATCTATGCTTGATTTTGATTTTAAATAAATGATCTATTTTAGGGGAACAAATACATTTTGGAATTGCCAATGTCAAGGAGCATTGTAATACAAAAGAGAGTAATGGTACTAAAACCAATTGCATATATGTAATTTGCATCTAAAACCAATTAGCTGTTATGCATGAGTTGAATCAAATTTGGTTTCATTTGTTTGCTGTTTTTATTACTATTAGTAAAATTTTCTATATTTTAACATAATATAAATGAGGGGGAAATAATATTTCTATGCTATTGTTGCAAAAGACTGACACTCTTTCTTTGATATGGCTATAATTTGAAAATTTGTTATACTTAAAATAGAAAAGTGGCTGCATTAAAATCATTGCAAATGATGATATCCAAAGTTCTGATTGCATAGATCAGCATTTTTAAATTACTGAATTCAGAGATTTGAAAATAAAAATATGCTAAAATACAATGCTAAGTTTTGAGTGGATAGTAAATGCTTTCAAGTATTTTATGAAATAAAAAGCTTTATTATTTTAAAAATATCTTTCCTATTTGATGGTAGTTATTTTGTATATTAGCTGTCATGCCTTCTTCTCTGAGGTAGTCATGTTAATTTAACACCTTACTGGTGTATAATAAAGAGGAAAATAATTCCCCTAACTTTCCCTTATGAAAGGAGAGTATTACACATAGTAGGTATGAAACTTCCTGCTTTCTTCAGATTCATTCTCCTTCTATCCAATTTCTATGTAATGTAAATTGTTGTGAGGAGATTAATGCTATTTGTTCCTCACAGCTTCTCTTCCCTTTTTTAGGTAATTCTCAGAGAGGGACCTAGGTTAACATATTGCCTTCTTGTCCATATAAATCTTTCTGATGCAACAGGAGCAACACGTTCACATTGTAGAGATTTTAGGCAGATGTAACCCAGATTATGTTGTTCTTTCAAGCCATTATTCTTCACTATCTATTGATCATTATGTTGTAAGAGGACTTCAATGATGTATGGGAATGAGTTAATTAACAAAGAGAACCACTAGAGAAGGAATCTCTACCCTGGAGCCATATTTGCAGATTATACTTTGGTGACCTAGTGGTAAGAAGCTGCACTGCAATTCTGAAGGTGTATCATTTGAATCCATCAGCTGCTCTGTGGATGGATGGACAATCATCTCCTAGCATGTGATTAACTGCCTCTGAAATTATGCGACCATCTTCACCCCTGTGCTCCCCCCTCCCCCTATAGCTCTTCATATTCATTTTACTAGTTATCTTTCTATTTCTACAATAATGGTATTATACTGTATTTGTCCTTATGAGACTGAGTTAGTTATGTTCGCCTTTTTTGAGAAAATGCCAGACTGTCTACCTTGGTGGTTGTACCATATTACAATCCCACCAGAAGCACATGAGAGTTCCAATCTCTCCACATCCTTGCCAATATTTATTGTTTGCTGTAATGTTAAACTTTGTTACTGCTGCTGGAGTAAGATGGTATCTATATTTTGTTTTAATTTGTTTTAATCTCTCTGATTACTAGAGATTTTGAAATTTCCTCATGTGCTCATTGGCCATCCTAATATCCTCCTTGGTGAAGTCTTTTTATGTCTTTTGCTCATTTTGTAATCGAGCTATTAGTCTTTTTCTTGTGGGGGTACTACCGTAGAGTTCTCTGAGTGGACAATTTTTGTCCCCTTTTGAGTTCGTATTATTGCCTACTGGGAGAGTTTAGGAGTGAGCTACAATCAATATTGTTGGAATTATTATTTACTAGAAGACTTTATAATTACTTCACTACTTTCTATCTTTTAAAACCAAGTATATGAGACATTGAATGGGATTACTGCCTGAGAAAATGTGATGACTTTCACCAGAGGCAGCTTTGGGAAGCAATCTGTTATGTGTGGTAGAGAACACAGACTAGTTTAAGGATAAAATGGTATATATATATATATCTCACACTTATTATGTGTGAGGCAGTGTACTAATTGCAAGCTCTTTAAATTTTTAATTGTCACAGAAAAGCCTCAAGGTAGTCACTATTATTATTGCTACTTAACAGATTTCTTAAATAAATGCCCAAGGTCATGGAAGTAATGATGGGCTGAGCTGGGATTCACACTGATTGTTCTTTCTTTCTTTTTTTTTTTTAAATTTCAGAGCCTGAGGTCATAACCATGTATTGTGAACAAAGCAGAGCTTAGTAAAAAGATCAGTATCTGAAGTGCAGGACAAAGGATGAAGTATGTCTTAACTATATAGTTTATGAATCCATGGAGACATGATGGAAGCTTAGGGGGAAAATCACTTGGGGTAAGGGACCTAAATAGTAGTTTAGGGGTTATTGATCCTTGCATTTTAATCACTTTCCAAGAAGAGAAGATATTATCATCAAATCATCAGGAAACTGTGGAACATAGCTATTTCAGAACAATATGTATTTTTCTTTCTGCAGATTATCTCTGTTGGAACTTAAAATAAATACATGTTTTATCTGATGTGAATTACAGTTCTTGGTTGTAATTTGAGAGATGTGTGGAAATCTAGCTGGGATTGTACTTGAAAAAGCCATCGCTGCCTATTTTCTTCACAAAGGGAGTAGTTAACTAACGAAAGTAATAAGGAAACTAGGACTGCAGATGTAAAGTAAGAAATATGTGTTAATGTAGATATAACCCAGATATAACAATAGCGAATTTTGTTTATTCTTTCTGTTCATATCTTTTCTTCTTTTTCTTCCATATTTAAAGTTTCCTTTTTTTCCTTATTTTTGTCAATAATTTGCTTTGTCTTTTCTATTTTTTTGGATTTGCCTTTAATTTGTCACACATTAGTATTATTAGTTCATAAGCACAAATGAAGGCACTTAATCTTTAGCACTTTATCTTCAAAATGAAATATTTAGCAAGACCACCCCATAGTCCTCCATATCCCCCCACAAAAAAACCCCCAAAACCCCAAAGCCTTTTCCTTATATCTCAAGCCACAGCTTCAGTAAGAATGGATTCTTATTTAATATGTTTTCTTGAGCAATGAAAAAAGTGTCGCAATTTCTGAGATTCTTAAATTTGTTTCTCTTGAAATGCATCCTTAAATTTGTATGTATCTCATTTCCATATTGTCCATTCTATTATAGCTTGAGGTATTTTTGCTTTCTAAAACTCAGTTTCTTCCTCCCAACCATTTCTCAGTAATTATCTATTCTCCTCAAATGAGACTATCCAAACTTAACCCAATAGAGGTCTTGACTGGACACCAGCCAAGAAACACAGGCCTACTCCTGCTGTGATGATTACAGATGTGTTCATTTCTGATGGAAGAGGAAAGAAACTTCAACCCACAGCTAAGCTGTAAGCCTGCTTACCTGAATAAAAGTAAGTTAACTAGCCAACTGGTCTCCAAATCTCAGACTGAAAAACTAGATCTCCCTGAATATGCAATTTGATCAATTTAGCAAAAGAAAGCTTATAATTTGGAATAATATATCTTGCGTATAAGTGTGAAAGAAAAAAACTGATGGGTTTTCTTTTTCATCTTTTTTGGGGGGTTCTAATTAACTTTAATGTGTTGGTTGTTCTAGATGTACTTAAGCTGTCATATCCATTTATATTCCTTTCTCTTTGCAGATTTGTGGAATCTAGATAGAAATCTTTCTAAAGTACTTCAAAGTCCAAATTTATTCAAAATCTACTCTTCAGAATAATCAGAAAAACATATTAAGAGCATATTCAAAAGGAAAAAAATGATTGAAGATTGCAATGAAATGTAGCTTATAATTATTTATTTAAAGGTCATTTTCATCTCATTTCCCTAGTGGCTAACAGAAAACAGAGCCCTTCAAATCCCAGCAATAATTATAAAGAAGGACAAAGTGCACTAAACTTCTTGATATTGAGTACTGCAGGGAATGTTTTTGTCCTCAGAGACACATTTCCTTCTATATATGAATTCATAAAAGATCTTTCAATTCACTCAAACTCATTGTGGTTGCCATTTTTAATAGTCTCTCAGATATCTTTAACAGTTTAGAGGTCTATTTCCTCTGATTTGGCTAAATCAGGGCAATTATTGAAAAAATCTTATTTAACAATTGCAAAAGCCTCTCAGAAATCGAGTATAATACTTGGGCTCATTTAAGACACTATTTTTTATGCAGATGACTTTCTCTAACTCCAAAAATAGTACCTATTTTCATTAAATAATGTAAGTAGAATCTACACACTTTTATATGACAAATAAGCCAATTATTTCAATAATAAAAACTCACTGAGCAGAGGCCAAGAAATTTAAAAACTGACAACAATATGGGTGAAAAAGGCTTGAATTTTTATAAACTCATAAAAGATCAAAGAAAAACACAATTATAAGAGAGAACTATAGACCGAAAATGCATTCTTTTTAGTTGAAAGAAAATATCAGCAATGGTGTTTAACCTTTCCAAGAGTCAAGATCCCTTTGAGCATCTGATGGATGCTATGTGCCCTCTCTTTAGAAAAAATAACAGATGAAATACAGTCAAATTTTTGCTTAAAACTGTAAGAAGTTTATACAAAATCTGAAGATTTCTTAGAGATAGCATATGCCTTATTAAGCATATTTAAGATGTAGCCAATCCTTTATGGTATGTATTTTTTACTCTGTAACATATAGATACGTATGCTCGTTCTTTCTTGCTTACCTCTATTGTTGTGTCCGGTTGAGTCAGAACCAACCCTTAAATGACCCTCCAGTGGATTTTCAGAGGCAATAAAGCACATGGGAGTAGATTGCCCTTCTTTCTCCCATTGAGCAGCTGGAGGAGTCTAATTATGTGCCTTTGGATTGGCAGCACAGCTCCTTGACTTTTGATTGTTGTGTGCTATTGAGTTGGAGCTGACTCACAGTTGATCTTCTGGCAAGTTTGCAGATAAAGTAAATTGCTTGGGAGGAGATTGACCATCCTTCTCCTGCAGGTAGATTGGAACCACGCACCTTTGGGATGGCAGCACACTTTATCTAATTTCATAAGCAAATTTATCACCTTATCAAGAACTTTGAGGCATGGGAAAATAAGCTAGCCTCTCCCTTTAACATTTTATCCATGAAATCATAGGCAGGACAAAGAGCACAACTGTGGCTAAGAAAAATGAGAAGAGAAAAATCGATTGCATTAACTGCAGGTGTTAGTCAGTATGGGACTGATTTGAAAGTATTGACTTTGCAAGTGCTTCTTCAGAAGTTGAAACTAGGGTACTGGCAGCAATGGCCTAGAAGAAATATCTCTCCATGCTCTCCTCTTCTTTTTCTGATTCAATACTCACCAAGAGACTTTCTGATTATTTATTTGATTTCTAAAAGGCACTGTTACTGTAAAGGAAATACCCTGGGGAGAAAAATGTTAACATTCCAATCACTGAAACATAAGTTCCCCTCCAACCCCCGCCCCACCACTTTACCACCACTATTGTGTTTTGGGTTTTGTTTGTTTGTCTGGTTTTTTAAAGCTTGTTTATTTAGAAATTTATTTAGAATTATGAATACATAATTTTTCACACCAGATCTTTCCCATTTGCTTCTATGTGATGACATGTTTTATATCTGCATCCATTAAAAATTGAGGAGTTTTACTATTTTTTTTCCAGGTCATGTCATTTTGTAAAACATTTTCTTGTTGAATCCTGGATCGGGGCGAGAATACTACCATGATTTTTGCATTCCAGTTCTTCTGAAATGGACTACACCAATCTAGTTTTCGAATTTAAGCTCTATAAAATCAGTGGTACATGCACTGTTCTGTTGCAAAAGGAAGGGGAAAAGTCACCCCAGGGGCACAACAATCCACTAGAAAGTCAACAATGATAAGGGGATACTCAGCCCTTAGAACAATCAACCAGGCTCACGGGGTAGCATTTGTCCAGAGAGAAATCGCAGAAGCCAGGAAGGGACAAGATAGAAGGATGAATGAAAACAAGAACCACAAAGGAATAGTGAGAATGGTGATGTTACAATTTGAGAATTGCAATCAATATCATACAGCCAAATAATATATGAATGGTTGAATGAACTACCAAAACACAAGGAAATGTTTTACAAAATGATGACACTGGTCGATTAGCTTAGTGATTCCAATTGCTGCTGTTGTTATGTGTCATCAAGTTGCTTGCAACTCATAACGACCATATGTACAACAACTCTGAACTCTGCTGTGTCTTGAGCCAACTTCATTGTCTCTGACACACCTATTCCCAGTACCCCAGTTTCAGAGTCTCATCCAGGGTCTTCCTCTCTTGTGCGGTCCCTTCACCCTTTCAAGCATGATGTGCCCCTCCAAGGACTGGTCCCTCGCAACATGCCCAAAGTATATCAGACGGAGCTTCAGAATCCTTGCCTCCAAAGACCAGTCTGGCTTCACCCTTTCTGGGACAGAACTGTTTGTTCTCCTGGCAGCCCATGGTATATTCAATACTCCTCTCCAGCACCAGAACTCAAAGGCATCAATTCTTCTTCAGTCATCCTTAGTCATTAAGAGAAAAGCTTGGAAGAACTCTAGAAGCCCTAATCCACAATAAAAACAGTCTTCCAAGCATCCTGAAAAATCTACCACCAGGAGGTGATAAAATAGATGAATGGGACCAAGGAATAAAAACATCATTAGGGAAATGATTGGAAGAACTCTAGAAACCCTAATCCACAACATAAAGAGTCTTCCAAGCATCCTGAAAAACCTATAACCAGGAGAGGATAAGGTAGATGAATGGGAACTTTTAAGAATAAAATCCCTATGCACATCCAAAAACTTCTCCAACAGGGTAAAAAAGGAAGTCACAGACTGGGGAAAAACACATTTTGTAATGACGTGTCTGATAAGGGATTTATATCTAGAATTTATAGAATATTCGAGCACCACAACAAGATAAAAGTAAATAACCCGATTGAAGAACAGGCACAGTATATGAACAGACTCTTCACCAAAGGAGACATTCAGATGGTGAACAAACACATGAAGAAATGTTCAAAATCTCTAGCTCTAAGAGAGATGCAAATAAAAACAACTATGAGATATCATCTCACCCCAGTAAGAATAGCAAAATTTAACAGAACAGCAAGCAACAAATGCTGGCGAGGTTGCGGAGAAACTGGAACCCTTATTCACTGTTGGTGGGAGTGTAAAACGGTTCAACCACTATAGAAGGCAGCATGGTGCTTTCTCCAAAAGTTGCAAATAGAAATATCATTTGACCCAGCAATTCCACTACTGGGAAAATACCCTAAAAAAACCAGAACTGCCACCCAAGCAGATATATGCACACCCATGTTTATTGTGGCTTTGTTCACAATAGCAAAGAGCTGGAAGCAACCTAACTGCCCATCAACAAATGAATGGCTAGAGAAGCTTTGGTATATTCACACAATGCATTGAACAACAAGGAACTCATGAAAAACACAAAATGAGTGACTCTGGAGGACATTATGCTGAGTGAATTATCTCAGTAACAAAAGGACACATATTGCATAATGTCATTGTTGTAAAGTGGGTCTGAAAACTCGGAGTTGGGGGGAAACTAAAAGGGGATAAATAATGTATATTGCATTGAAACGGATGAGGGAGAGAACTGTTTAGGAGGAATATATAATTAGGTATTAGTGTCATGACAAGAGTCCAGAATAAAAGCTGTATAGTAGAGTGGACCGGGATGGGGGGTGGGGAAGATTGTATAACAATGAAAGTTTTTTGTTGGGTTTTTTTTTTTTTAACTTTTCAAAGAGAAAAGTAAACTGGGGAGAGAGGTGGGCAGGGAGGAAACTGTGCAACTATGAAGGAATAGAAATCCAAATTCTCTGTAAACTTTCATTGAAATAAAAAAATGATAAAGAAAATATGAGAACCTTAAGCATACGCAGACCTGTAGCCTTTGAAAATTCGTGTGGCTTCAGAGATGCGCTTTTTCTCTGTTGTTATGAAAAGTCTCTGGGTCCTATTGGCCTGGCTGGATGCTTCTTGGTGGGAACCAATGAGAACCTGAGGCAAGGCTGAACCCAAGGCCTTTGAAAAGTCATTTGGGCCCTTGGGTCGGTTTTAATTATTTTTGGTCAAACATTCTTCTAAGTGGCATAGCACTGATCTGTCCATTTGCTGTACAGAGGTAACTTGTGGTTGCTGTGATGCTGAACACTGTGACACTGATGTGTCAAAATTAAACAACCTTGGAAGCTGGAGTGGCATCCACTTCTGAAATAGCTTGCCTCCGGAAACCCTATGAACGTGGAGAAATGATGAAAGTCATATAATTGTTCAGGTCTTTTGTTCACAGGGTTGCTATGAGTCGTCTATGACTTGACGGTACTTAACAACAGCATATCTTCAAATACACACACACACACACACACACACACATTATTTCAAAAAATAGAAAAAGAAGGAACACTCCCAGATTTATTCTATGAAGCAGGCATAACCCTAACACCAAAACCAAGCAAAGATATTGCCCAGAAAGAATGTATCAGAACGATATCTCTCATGAATGTAGATGCAAAAACCCTAAACAAACTCCTATCTAATAGAATCCAAAATCACATTAAAAAAAAAACCCCAAAACAATTCACCATGATCAAGTGGGATTCATAACAAGTATGCAAGGATGGTTCAACACAAAAAAAACCATCAACATAATTCACCATATTAACAAAATAAATAACAAGAACCACAGGATCCTATCAACTGATGCAGAAAAGGCCTTGGAAAAAATCCAAAACACTCTCCTGATTTTGTAAAGTACTACTTAACTTGGGAAGGACTAAGTGAAATAACTCAGCCTCCTAAGGAAAAAACACCATATAAGACCATTATTGTAGAACATGTATGAGGATCCAAATTGGGAGTTTGGGGGGGAAGGGGAGTAGGATGGCTGTGGAGGGGTTGGTGGTGTTTAATCATAGGTTCACACAATTTGATGGGTGGAAGGAGGGGTGGGTAAAGGAAACAGGAAAGATCTAGTGTGAAAAACACTGTATACAGACTTTATAAGTAAACCAGTATTAAATGAAAAGTTTATTTAAGTAAAAAAAAACCCCAAACCCAAAAAAACTGTTTCTCTCTCATAGCCATGAAATTGAAACTGACTCATGGGTGACCCTTCAGTAAGTTTTTCTTCTATGGAGCTGTTGGTGGATTAGAACTGAAAGAGAGACATGACCTTTGGGTTAGCAACACAACTTCTCACAGGCTATGCCACCAGAGCTATTGACTGCTTAACTAGCAAATGTGGAAAGGCAAAGCTGAGGACCCTACAGCTTAACCAGCCATCCCTATGCATATCCAGCAAATGTATATAGAAAAAGCTGAAAGCCATTTACAACTATTCCCAAGCTTGATTTTTAATTAAGGACTGTCCAACTTTTGTCTAGGTGGATTTCAGAATTGATATAAAAACATGGCACTTAACAACAACAACAATGAAGCTATGTTTTTGTCTGCTGACATCCTTATCTCAGCAACAGAGTGATTTACAATCCTCAAGTTTTAACACTCCCTTTGTAGGGAGTTAAGAATGGTGTCTCCTTGTCTGCAAGAAATGCTTCATTCCTTGTGATCTGTCATGAGGAAATTCAGCTTGTTTTGTGCCTCACTCAGTTCCTGTTCAGGCTTTTGGCTTGCCACAAACAGCCAATGAGATCCTGTTTTTGAGATTCTGACTTGTAGCCATCCTTAAGGATAGAGTGGAACCATAAAATTTCCTAGATCATCATGCCTTTTTTCCTACAGAGCAACTTGCTGGTTCAAACAGACAGCCTTTTCATTAAGAACTGAGTGTTCAGCCATTACATCATCAGGGATACGAAATTACACTTAAGTAAGCATAAATGTTGATAGTGAAAGGGCCCAAACTAGGGCTTTTCCCAGATCGGGTGTGACCCTGAGCAACTCACACCAGATCCACTCGCTGCAATCACAAGAGGCTTTATTGACGAAGCTTCAAGACGACTTGTATC
>NW_006399766.1:5803162-5815893 GCF_000299155.1 Elephantulus edwardii | reverse complement strand
TCATAGGGTCACTATGAGTTGTGCTCAACTCTAAGGCAATCAACAAGTATGAAAAAACAGTCCACTTCTAAGCCCATATTCACAGAAAATTGCAGCCTTTGCCATTACCTCATTGTCAGACCTGAATTAGAGGCATCCAGATTAGCTATCCTCAGGTTCCTGATGTGGTGATTTGACATTGAGTTAAGAGTGAGTTGAAATAGTTTTTTGTTTTTTTCCAAGCCCTTAAATTTTAGGAGAAGCCCCTGGTGGTGTGGTGATTAAAGCATTCAATGAGTGGTTCAAATTAATGAGTTGCTCCTTGGGAGAGAGAGGAAGCTGTCAGCTTCCATACTTTGGTCTAGAGGGGCACTATGGGTCAGAATTGACTTGAGAGCAATGGATTTGGCTTGAAAAGTTTGGGGGAATTTGTTTCACAGAAACCAATCACTGACATCCTAATTAATTTAAGATTTATTTGCTAGAATTGGATTGCTACTATAAAAGAGATATATTAAATATAATGTGCTGCTTGCATTTCTCCCATACTGTTTTGATGATAAATGAGAAATCTTGTTCTCAGATTTTGAGGGATTATAATGTTATATTATTGCTGTTATGAACTACTGAGTCAAAACTAACTCACACCTGGCCCTCTAGTGAGTTTTCAGAGGCTATTAATCACATGGGAAGATACTGCTCATCCTTTTCCCTCAGAAGAGCTGGTGGATTTGAACCATCTCACCTGGAGAGAGGATGAAAGACACCCAAGCGTTGAGGACTCTCCTTCATAGGGTCATTATGAGTCGTCTGCTACTGGACGACATTTAACAACAATAACATCAACATAGAGAGAGATCAGCTGGCTCCATGGACAGAAAGCCAAAGGTGGGTGACTTTTAATCCGTGACCCTCAGGCCTGTCTTTCATTGTTTTTGTTCAGACATTCCTCTAGGTCGTATAGCCCTGGTGTACAAGTTGCTGTACAGCAGTCACTTGTGGTTGCTGTGAGGCTGAACACCGTGACACACCGATGTGTCAAATGTGTTAATGCTTAGTTATCCACTGCGGACAGAGTAGGGTGGAGCGCCTCAATTAAAACAAGCTTGAAAACAGGAGTGGCACCCACTTCTTTAACAGCTTGCCTCCAGAAACCCTTTGAACATGGAGAGAGGATGAAAGACACCCAAATGTTGGGGAATCTCCTTCATAGGTTTGCTATGCGTTTCCTGCGACTTGAATGGCACTTAACAACAACAACAGCAATTCTTTGAGTCGTTAGCACAATTCCTAACCACTATGCCATCAGACTTTGATGTTTTAGTATACAACAAAATAAGTTTTACCTAATTGTACTGTATCTAGCAAACCCAGAATTAACATAATTTTATTTTTAAATTCCATTACTTAAAACTTTGAAACACATACAGTTTATTCGCCTTCTTGTTGTTATTGTTGTTATGTGCTGTCGAGTTGCCTGCAACTGATAGTGACCCTATAGCCCTAAACTCTGCTCTATCCAATGCCAATAGTATTGTCTCTGATACACCTAACCTCATTACCTCAGTCAGTGCATCAATCCATCTCATTGAGAGTCTTTCTCTCTTGCACTGTCCCTCAACCCTTCCAAGCATGACGTCCTACTCCAAGGACTAGTCTCGCCTTGTAACATGTCCAAAATATGTCAGACAAAGCTGCAGAATCCTTGCCTCCAAGGAGCAGTCTGGTTTCACCCTCTCTAGGATGAATCTGAAGAGGACCTGAAGCGCCTGCTGCAGAGTGACAAGGACTGCAGCCTACAATATGGATTGAGGCTCAAGGTCAAGAAGACAAAGATTCTCACCACTGGACCAATTGGCAGCATCAGGATGGATGGTGAAGAGATTGAGATTGTACACAGCTTTAGTTTGCTTGGCTCCATAGTCAACAGTCTTGGCACCAGCAGCCAGGAAATTAAAAGGCACATTGCCATGGGAAAGTCTGCTGTTAGGGACCTCTCCAAAGTACTGAAGAGCAATGGTGTCTCTCTGGAGACTAAGGTGCGTCTGATACAGGCTATGTTCTTCGCAATCACTTGTTATGCATCAGAGAGTTGGACAATGACCAAGGAGGATAGAAGGAGAATTGATGCCTTTGAGCTGTGGTGCTGGAGAAGAGTATTGAGAATACTATGGACTGCTAGGAAAACGAACAGATTTGTCCTGGAAAGGGTTAAACCGGGTGGCTCCTTGGAGGCAAGGATTCTGAGGCTCCGTATAACATACTTTGGACATGTTGTGAGGAGAGATCGGTCCTTAGAGAGGAACTTCATGCTTGGGAGGGTGGAGGGACAGCACAGGAGAGGAAGGCCCTCTATGAGGTGGATTGATTCAGTGACTGGGATAATTGGGATGGGAGTGTCAGAGACAGTGCGATTGGCACAGGACAGAGCGGAGTTTAGGGTTGTTGTACATAGGGTCGCTATGAGTCGCAAGCGACTCGATGGCACATAACAACAACAACAACAACAGGATGAATCTATTCATTCTCGTAGCAGGGCATGGTATATTCAATACTCTTCTCCAACACCACAACTCAAAAGTATCAGTTTTGCTTTTATCATTCCTAGTCATTGTCCAGCTCTCTGATGCATAGCAAGTAATTGCAAAGACTATGCCTGTATCAGGCACACCTTAGTCTCCAGACTGACTTAATTGTTCTTCAGTACTTTGGAGAGGTCTCTGACAGCAGACTTTCCCCAACCCAATACATCTTTTTAATTTCTGGGCTGCATGTTGATAGTAGAGCCAAGTAACTAAAGCTGTTTACAATCTCAGTATTTTCACCATCCATCACGATGCTGCCAATCAGCCCAGTGGTGAGAATCTTTGGTGTTTTTTTTGTTTGTTTGTTTTTTAGCTTCAATCCATATCGAAGGCTGCAGTCCTTGACCTTCTGCAGCAAACGTTTCAGGTCCTCCTCATTTTCAGCAAGTAGGGCTGTATCCTCTGCATAACGCATATTATTCATCAATCTTCCTCCAATCCTGGTGCCACATTTTTCCTCATAGAGCCCAGCCTCCTGGATAATCTGTTCTGCGTATAGATTGAAAAGCTATGGAGATAGGGCACATCCCTGGCATACATCCTTCCTAATTTTGAACCATGCAGTGTTTCCTTGTTCTCTCCTGCCTCCTCATCCAAGTATTGGTTTTGCATAAGCATGATCAAGTGTTCTGGGATTCCCATTCTTCTCAGAGTTAGTCACAGTTTGTTTTGGTATACACAGTCAAACGCCTTTGCATAGTCAATGAAACAAAGTGGAGTATTATATTGTAATGTGCAAAGAGCTGGAGTCAGAAAATCAAAGGGGCTGAACTTGCTCAGCATTTCTTAAACTCAAGGAACTGAAGAACAAATTCAAACCTCAAGTTACAATACTTAATGGTGCATTAGGCAGAATATTAAATGATCCAGAAAGTATTAAAAGAAGATGGAAAGAGTATACAGAGTCATTGTACCAAAACGAATTGGAGAACACAGAAGAAATTTAGAAAACAATGCATGAGCAAGAGTCTGTGGTGAATAAGGAAGAAGTTCAAGCTGCTCTGAAAGAATTGGCAAAGAAACAAGGCCCCAGGAATTGACAGTATACCAATTGATATATTTCAACAAACAAGACACTTCCCTAGATGTGCTTACAAAATTGTGCCAAGAAATCTGGAGGACAATCACCTGGTAACTGATTAGGAGAGATTTGTATTTGTTCACATTCCAAAGAAAGGTGATCTAACAGAGTGTGGAAATTATCAAACAATAATATTAATACCATATGCAAGCAAGATTCTTCTGAAGATTATCCAAAAATATCTGGAATGGCACACCAACAGATAACTTCCAGAAGTTCAGGCTGGGTTTAGAAGGGGTTGTGGTACTAGAGATATTGTAGCTAATGTTAAATGGATCTTGGCTGAAAGCAGGGAGTACCAGAGGAATGCCTATTTTCCTTGTGGTAGAATATATTTAAATGTAAGTCAGTTTTTCTACTTTCATTTTAAGTGAGATCTGGTGGCCTAGTGGTACGAAGCTGCACTGCAAATCCAAAAGCATGTGGTTCAAATCCACCAGCTCCTCCATAGGAGAAGGATGGACAATTTCCTTCTGTGTGATTTACTGCCTCTGAAAACCTGCTGGGGGTCAGCTATAGGTTGATCCCAACTCGATGGCAAGCAACAAGCAAATGTGTTTACTTTCATTTTATTTGTTCTTATTTAATGCAGATTAAATAGTAGAGATGACTTTGAATACATTCATATAATGAAAATTGGTTTCATAATCTACTATATGTGTGGACAGGGAATAGCCAGAATTTCAAAGTGGACTAAAAAATGGTTTTGAAGCAAGGGATATCATTACTGATTTCAGATGGATCTTGACTTAGAGCAGAGAACAGCACAGAGATGTTTGCTCATGTTTATTTGCCTATGCAAAGGTATTTGATTATGTGGATCATAATAAATTATGGACAGCATTAAGAAGAATTGGAATTCAAGAACTGTGTTTGTTTGGGATCCATACATAGACTAAGAGGCAATCATTCATTCAATCTGTATGCTAAGCAACTAATTGGAGAAGCTGTACTATAAAAAGTGGCATCAGGATTTGGGAAAGACTACAACAACCTGCAATATGCAGATGCCTTAACTTTGCTTGCTAAATGTCAAAAGGATCTGCAACATTCACTGAAGATCAAAGACTATCCTTCAGTGCGGATTAAAAGTCAATATAAAGAAAACAGGCTCTAATATGTTAACCAAAAGACAACATCATGATAAATGGAGAAAAGATTTGTATTGGTAATGATTTCATTTTGCTTAGAGCCATAATAAATACCCATGGAAGTAGGAGTCAAGAACTCAAATAACTTATTGCATTGGGCAAATACGATACAAAAGAACTCTTTTAAAGTACTAATGATAAAGGATGTTGCATTAAAGACTAAGGTGTGACTGACTTAACCCACGGTATTTTTCAATTGCTCCGTAAGCATATGGAAGTTGGAAAGTGACTAAGGAGGACCAAGGGAAAAATCAGGCCTTTGATTTGTGGCGTTAGTGAAGAATATGAATTTACCACAGACTGCCAAAAGAATTAACAAATCTCTTGGAGTAAATATATCCAGAGATACTTAGAAATGAGAATAATGAGACTTTATCTTACACACATTAGGCATGTTATCAGGAGGGCTAGTATCTAGAAAAGGATATCATGCTTAGAAAAATAGTAAGGAAGTCTGAAAGATCCTTAATGAGATGAGTTGACACCAATGGATAGCTAATATTGTGAGGTTGGTACAAAATTGGGCAGGGATTTGTTCTTTTATTTCTGAGTCAGAGCTGACTAGAAGCACCTAACAATTTTCTCTCTGCAGCCACATCAGTCAGGAGAAACCTCCAGTTGGCTGCCTGATCCATGGATTTGGAATTTGCTAAACTTTCAGTCTCTTTACTTGTGATGTTGTTATGTGCCATCTTGTTTACTGCTACTCAAAGCAACCCTGTAAAGAAAGATCTGTGCCATGCTCACAATCTATATTATATAAATTTTTGCCGCACAATTAATTGTTTAAAGTTGTTGTTATGTGCCATCGAGTTGCTTGTGACTCATAGCGACCGTATGTACAAGAGCTTTAAACACCATTCTATTCTGTGCCAAACCAGCCATCTCAAATGCACTCATTCCCACCACTCTAGTCACAGAATCGATCCATCTCATTGAAGGTCTTCCTCTCCTGCGCCGCCCCTCCACTCTGCCAAATATGATGTCCCTCTCCAAGGACCAGTCCCTCCTTGCAACATGCCCAAAGTATGTCAGATGAAGCTTCAGAATCCTTGACTCCAAGGAGCATTCCGACTTCACCTTCTCCAGGACAAACCTGTTTGTTCTCCTAGCAGTCCATGGTATATTCAGCAGTCTTCTGCAGCTCCACATCTCAAAGGCATCAATTGCCTTTCTATCATCCTTATTCACGTAATTGTGAAGACTATAGCCTGGTTCAGGCTCACCTTAGTCTCCAGCTTGACGTCGTTGCTCTTCAGTACTCTTGATAGGTCCCTCACATCTGACTTTCCCAATGCAATTCATCTCTTGATTTCCTGGCTGCTGTTAAAAAGAGTGTTGACTGTGGAGCCAAGTAAACTAAAACTGTTAACTATCTCAATCTCTTCGCCATCCATACTGATGCTACCAATTGGCCCTGTGGTGAGAATCTTTGTTTTCTTCATGTTGAGCTTCATATAGGAGGCTGCAATCCTTAACCTTATGTAGCAAGCGCTTCAGGTCCTCCTCTGTTTCAGCAAGCAGGGTTGTGTCATCTGCATAACTCAGGTTGTTGATGACTCTTCCACCAATTCTGATGCCACATTCCTCCTAGTACAACCCAGCATCTCAGATGATCTCTTCTGCATACAGATTGAAAAGGTAAGAATACATCCCTGTCGGACCCCCTTCTTGATTTTGAACCATTGTAGTGTCTCCTTGCTCTGTTCTGACGACTGCCTCTTGGTCCAAGTATAGGTTTCGCATTAGCACAATCAAATATTCTGGGATTCCCATTCTTCTCAGAGTCAGGCACAGCTTGTGATCCACACAATCAAAAGCCTTTGCATAGTTCATGAAGCACAGATAGACTTTCTTCTGGTATTATTTGCTTTCTGCCAAGATCCAGCTAACATTGCTGTAATATCCCTAGTACCACGACCTCTTCTAAATCTAGCCTGCACATCTGGCAGTTCTCTGTTGACATATTGCTCCAAACATTTTTGGATAATTTTCAGCGGAATCTTGCTTGCATGTGATAGTAATGATATTGTTGGATAATTCCCACACTCTGTTGGGTCATCTTTCTTTGGAATGGGAACAAATATCGATCTTTTCCAGTCAATGGGCCAGGTGGCTGTCGTCCAGATTTCTTGGCACAACTTAGTGAGCATATCCAAGGCAGTGTCTGTTTGTTTAAATATGTCAATTGGTATGGCATCACCTCCTTGAGCCTTGTTTTTTGCCAATTCCTTCCGAGAAATTTGAACTTACTCCTTCATCACCATAGGATCTTGCTTATATGTTATTTCATTAAATTCTGCTGTGTCCACCAATTCCTTGTGATACAGTGACTCTGTGTACTCCTTCCATCTTCTTGTGATACTTCCTGGATCATTTAACATTCTACCCAACGTATCCTTAAGTATTGCCACCCGTGGCTTGAATTTGTTTTTCAGCTTCTTCAGCTTTGGAAACACTGAGCGAGTTCGGCCCTTTTGATTTTCTGACTCCAGTTCTCTGCACATTTCATTATAGTATCTTGCTTTGTCGTCCCGAGCTGCTTTTTGAAATTTTCTGTTCAGCTCTTTGATTTCTTGGTTTCTCCCTTTAGCTTTGGCTTTTCGGCGCTCTAATGCAATACTCAGAGTCTCATGTGACATCCATCTTGGTCTTTTCTTCTTTTTCGGCCTTTGTAATGATCTCTTGCATTCTTCATGGACGATTTTCTTGATATCCTCCCAGAGCTCATTTGGTCTACTTTCATTGGTGCTCCAGGCCTCAAACCTGCTCCTGAGATGGTTTTGAAATTCCAGTGGAACAGACTTAAGGTCAAATTTTGGTTCCCGTGGACTTGATTTAATTTTTCTCAACTTCAGCTTGAACTTGCATATGAGTAGTTGGTGGTCTGTCCCTTAGTCAGCACCCTGCCTGGTTCTCACTGCTGATATTTATATTGTTTAAAGTACTCTCTTAAAATATTTTTTATATTTGTAAGGTTTCTAATAAAGTCTAATGTTCATTTCTGATTGTAACTATTATTTCTTTTTCACCTCTTGTCAGTTTAGTTAAGTAGTTGTCAATTTTATTGACGTTTTTGAAGAACCAGTTTTTAAAAAGTAACTTCTATTCTTCTTTATGTTGTCCATCTATTTCATTTATCTCCACCCTAATCTTTACTATTTAATTTCTTCTAAGTTGGGTGTAGGTTTCTAACCTTTTTCATTTCTCAAAGTAGAATTTAAATCATTTATTTGAGGTATTTATCTCTTTTACTCTTGGTGTTTACAGTCATTCATCTCTCTCTGAGCCTTGCGCTCATTATATACTAAAAGTTTTGTTGTTTTATTTTTTCCGTTTCACAACATTTCTCATAATTTCTTCTTTGATATGTTGTTTGAGTGTATTATTTACTTTTCATGTACTTGTTAATTTTCCCTTTGTCTAGCTTCATTTTACCTTATCAGAGAAGATATTTTTTATTACTTTAGTCTGTTTAAATTTATTGACATTTGTTTGAGTATGGTCCATTTTCAAGAATGACCAATGTACACTTGAGAACAATGTATATTCTACTCATGTGGGTGAGACATTGCATTCATATATCTGTTAGGTTAGTTGGTTTATAATATGGTCCACACAATCCAGTTCCTTGTGGATCTGTAATCCAGGTTGTCTATTAATAATTTAGAATAGATTTGAAGCATTAAACACCAATGATCAAAAACTAGATGAGTTGTGTCATATGAAATCAAAGATATTATCCATGAAGAGAACAAATGGTTGCTAAAAAGACAGAGAAGGAAGAAAAAACCAAAATGGATGTCAGAAGAGACCTTGAAAATGGCACTAGAGCATTGAGAAGCCAAAACAAAAGAACTATATGCTGAAGGTAAAGAGCATAACAAAAAATTTTAAAGGGTAGTTTGAAAGGACAAAGCAAACTATTATATCGTAATGTTCAGAGACTTAGAATTGGAGAATAAGAATTGGAAGAACTTGCTAGGCTTTTCTTAAACGTAAAGAACTGAAAAATAAATTCAAACCCTAAGTTGCAAAGATGCTATGGGCAAGATTTTGAATGATCCCATGAGAATCAAGAAGATGGAGAGAATACACAGAATCACCATAGCAAAAAATAAGCAAACAAACTGGTCAACATGGAAATAATTAAGGAAGTACCATATGATCAAGAAAGGAAGGAAGAAGTTAAAGCTGCAATGAATGCATTCGCAAAAAATGAGGCCCTCAGAATCAATGGGATACTGATTGACAGGTTTCAGATGACAAATTTAGCGCTAGACGTGCTCACCAGTCTATGCCTCACTGATTGATTGGAAGAGATCCATATTTGTTTCCATTCTCAAAAATAATGATCCAATAGAATGTATGAATTATCAAACAATATCATTATTATCATATGCAAGTAAAATACTGCTGAAGATCATTCAGAAAAAGCTAGAACAGTTAAAGCTAGATTTAGAAGAGGCCATGACACCAGGAATATCATTGCTGATGTTAGTTGGATCCTAGATTAAAGAAAGAATAACAGTAGAGTGCTTATACTTTCTTGACTCTGCAAAGGCATTTGACTGTGTAGAACATAACAACTTATGGCTAATGTTAAGAAGAATGAATATCCTAGAACACTTAATTATGCTCCTGCAAAATCTTTACCTAGATCAAGAAGCTGTTGTTGAAACAGAGCAAGGGAACATGGTTTAAAATTAAGGAATGTGCATCAGGGTTGTATCCTTTTTCCATACCTATTCAATCTGTATGCTGAGTAAATTATGTGAGAAGCTGGACTCCATGAAGAATAATGTGGCATCAAGATCGGAGGGAGATTAAGTAATAATTTATAATTAAGTAATAATTAATAAGAAGCAATTATAATATTATAATTAATAGTTATGCAGATGATACAACCTTACTTTCTGGAAATGAGGAGGACTTGATGCACTTGTTGCAGAAGATCTAATATTGCAGCTTTCAATGTGGATTGCATCTGAATATCAAGAAAACAAAAATTTTCACTACTTGACTGATAGCTAATATTACGGCACATACAGAAAAGATTAAAGCTGTGAACAACTTCATCTTACTTGAGTCCATCGTCAATACGCTGGTAGTGTGAGCAGTCAGATGTATTGCATTGGGAAAGTCTATACAGTTCAGGACGCCATGGTTTTTTCAGTCACTTGATATGCGTCTGAGAGCTGGACAATGAATTAGGATGACAGAAGAAGAATTTATGCCTTTGTAATATCGTGTTAGAGAAGAGTTCTGAATATCCCATGTCTTCCAAAAGAACACACACGTCTTGGAAAAGGTGTCACCAGAGTGCACCTTGGAGGCAAAGATGATAAAGCTTTGTCTACCATTCTTCAGGCTTGTTGTTAGGAAAGGATATTCTTGAGAGAAAGAAATCATGTTTGGAAAAGTGGAGAGTCGGTGAAAGAGAGGATCTTCTCTTCTTCATGGTCTTTCTTAACGAGATGGACTGAGAGATACAGTCATTACAGCAATGGGCTTGAGTGTGTCAGAGATTGTGAGTAAGGAACAGGATAGGACAGGGTTAAGATCTGTGTTATTCATAGGTTCACTATGAGTTATATTTGACTTGATTGCACCTAAAAAATAACAACAATGATTACTGTAGATTTGTCCACTTGCCCATTCAGTTCTGTCAATGTTTGCTTTATATAATTTGGGATTCTCATGTTAGGTATATTCGAGTATTCATATGATAATATTCAATACAAAAGATATTTGACACTAATAGTATTTTTTGTTTTTTGTCTTATTTTATTATTTGAGTGTGTGTGTACCATCAAATCAGATCTGACTGGTACAGAAGGAGATTGTTCCTCCTTCTCCAGCAAAGCATCTGGTGGATTCGAACTTGCGCCTCTGGGATTGCAGTACAGCTTCTTACCACTAGGCCACCAGAGCTCCCCGACACTAATAATATTTTTATATAATTTCAATCGTCAGTAAAAACAGTATAACATGCAAGATGATGGGGGGAAAACCAAACAAAATATCAAAGGCAAGTCTTTGCTCAATGCAATGTATTGAACAAGGGTAATGCATCGATTGGCACCTATTGTCTTCTGAGTTGGTCATCTTTCTGTGAAGAACAGCATATGGGAATATTCAAAAGGAAATCCTGACTCAAACTGCAGTTTACTGTCTTAAATTCACACATAATGATTAGCAAGTAGAGATAAATAGGACAACCCATAAAATATAGCAAAAGGAACAAATTCATTTGCTTCCTTGAAGAGGATTCTCAAATCAGCATTTGTCAAAAACGGACAGGGCAGTGCAAGTTCCATTTTAAGTTGTATCATCAAATGAGATGTTCCAATTAATTGATTGTTAGGTGATAGGCACCTTTATTCCAAAAGAAGTTACCATTTAGCAATGATTTAATTCTTTTTGAAGACCTTCTGTGTAGAGAGAAGATGGAAATATTTTAGATAAATTTAACTTCCCCCTTTATTAAGATCTATTCCCCTGATAATAGGGTTGGCTTTTAAAAAAAATGGCTAAATGTCAAGTTTAGAAAAAAAAAAGATGATTCATGTAAATCCAAGCTGTGTGGATATAAAATGCTATTTAGAGCCTTCTAATGTGCATTCCTATTAGGCCTTTACTATTCTCTTACTTGACAATGCAAGTTCTTTTAGTATTACTTAAACAAATCTCTCAGGGCTGCAAACTATTAATCTCTGAGAAAACTTACTACAAAGACTTCCCTTTAGGAGATGGAAATGTTTAATGTTTTCAGCATGTGTCCAGCATTACTACAGGAGAATATATCATAGAGGTTTTGAAGTTTTGGATCAAATTTCACAGATAAGCAATGCAGCCCGCTTGCACAGCAAGTCAAAGAAGAAAGAACATGTAGTGGAGTCAAAATGTTGGTTGGAATTTCTATGTTCTGCTTCCTGAGGAAATGCTAAACTGCCTTCCAGTGTGGTTGTGCCATTTTACCATCCCCAGCTATTTGACTATTTGGAATATACCCCAAGAAAGTGAGAACTGAGGCACAAACGGAGACTTGTACACCGATGTTTATAGCAGTATTATTCATCATCACAAGAACATGGAAACAGCCCAAATGTCCAACCACAATCGAATGGATTGAGAAATTATGGTACATTCACACAACTGAACACTATGCAGCACGTAGGAGCATTGATTTTGTAAATCACTACCTAACTTGGGAGTGACAGGAGAGCATTAAGCTAAGTGAACTAACTCAGTCTCATAAGCACAAATACTGTATAAAAACCATAATTGTAGGAACAGATAACTATTAAAATGTGTATGAAGATCTAAGGGAGGATCAGAATGGTGAGGATAGGTGTGGGGGTATAATCATAGGGTTGTACAATTTGATGGGTGGAGGGAGGGGTGTGGTAAGGAAATGGGAAAGACTGGTATGAAAATAACATATACAAACCAGTATAAAATAAAAATTTTACATAAAAAATACTTGGTTGGGCTGATGAGAGCTTCACTACAAATAAGATCTTGAAGCTGTTTTTCTACCATGAAGACATAATAGTTACTATTAGTTTATCCTTCTAATTGTATTGAGTAAACATTTTATTGATTTGGGTTATTCTAAAAGCAAATGCTGAGCAAAAGCTTGTGTATATGTTATTTACTTGGGAAGTCATCGGAAAAATGAAAAAGAATGAGCAAGATATAACAAGGGTCTTCCTTTCCTAGTGCTGTTGTGACAGATATACGAATGGCTTTAAGGAACAGACATGTGTTTGCTGGCTAATAAGAAGGCCAGAAGTCCGAATTCAGGGCATTAGATCTGCAAAGTTCTTTCTTTGTGCGGACTCTCGGGAAGATACTTGAGTCTTCCAGTGTTCTTAGGTTCCTTGGCAATCTTCCTCTGGTGCCTATTTTCTTCTTCCTTCCATATCTAAT
>NW_006399766.1:5798369-5803062 GCF_000299155.1 Elephantulus edwardii | reverse complement strand
TTCAATGAAAATTTACAGAGACTTTGGATTTCCATTCATTCATTGTTGCAATTTTCTCTCTTCACAACCCTCCCCCCTAGTACACGCCCCTCTTGAAAAAGTAAAAGAAAAAAATTCTTTCATTGTTTTACAATCCCTACCCTCAGGTCCATTCCACTATGCAGCCTTTACTCTGGACTCCCGTCATGACACAAATACTTAATCACATATCCTTTTTAAACAGTTTTCTCCCTCATCTGTTCCAATGTAGTATACATTATTGAACCCATCTTTCTCAGTCTCCCCCCAACCCTGAGGTCAGTCCTGTTTTACAACGGTGGCACCATGCAGTATTTGTCCTCTTTATGACTGAGATACTTCATTCAGCATACCGTCTTCCAGGGTCACCCATTTTGAATAATATTGCGTGAGCTCCTTGCTTTTCAATGCAGCGTAGTATTCCATTGGGTGAATATATCGCAGCTTCTCTATCCATTCATTTGTTGATGGGCCCTTAGGTTGTTTCCAACTCTTTGCTATTGTGAACAAAGCCATGATAAACATGGGTGTGCATATATCTGCTTGGATGTCAGTTATGGTCTCTTTGGGGTATATTCCCAGTATTGGAATTGCTGGGTCAAATGGTATCTCTATTTGCAACTTTTGAGAAAATGCCATGCTGCCTTTATAAGCAGTAGAAGTCAGTTTTAGGAACACCTTACATTGTTAATCGAAACCTCAGTCCCAAAGCAGATTATATCCAAGGTTTAGGAGTTAGAACTTCAATACATCTCCATCCCTACTTATTCTTCCTTCTTTGCTTCTTTCTTTCATTCCACCCTCCCTTCTCTCTTCCTGTCTTTCATGATGAGGATATAATTCAATCTATTAGAGCAAGGAATAAGAGAAGGTCAATAAAAGATCTAGTAATCAATATCTTACTACTGAAAGCAACTGGAACTTAATCCACAAAGAATCTCTGAAGTACCACATAAGACATATCTTAGGGTTGAATAGATCACTGGCAACTGGGACCACTGTGACATTTATACTCTAATTCCCAATCTCATTGAGAATCATCGGAGAGGAAAGCATGAATTTCAAAACTCCACATCCTCAGTTTGCAGCTGAGCAAGCCTCATGATCCTGGGCAGAAACGAAAACACAGAGGAGAAAACCTCAAACAGGCATAATTGCTTGAGGTTAACATCTTTATGCATGCCCTCACTTTTCTTAGCTGTAACACGGCTCATGTAGCCAACAAGATATTGGTGAGAATATCGATACTCTCTGATGCATGTTTATCTTGCCAGTTTTTCTCAAATTCTACATAATAAATATTGTGCAAATGTAAATATTAATGTATGCCAATAATGGAATGCGAGAAAGAATTTTTTTCTTGCACTGACTTACCTTTATTTATAAATAAATGTAAATACAAATCTCTCTTTACATAAAAAGTATATTAAGGAAATGAGCCCATAACAAATGTTCAACAGAAATATATACAACAAATAATTTCTTAACACTTATTTGTCTATCTTGAAAGAAGTGCAAGCAGGTGTTCTTTAGAGGCAAGAATGGTGATCCTTAC
Organism: Elephantulus edwardii; assembly: GCF_000299155.1. NCBI lineage: Eukaryota > Metazoa > Chordata > Mammalia > Macroscelidea > Macroscelididae > Elephantulus > Elephantulus edwardii. Next base: position 5,801,489 of record NW_006399766.1, on the reverse strand, counting down.
ATTATCTTATGTACCTTGGGCATTTTGTCAGGAAAGGCCACTGTTTGGGGAAAAAAAGGCATGATGCTTGTAAAGGTGGAAGGTCAGAGAAAGAGAGGAAGACTCTCAAAAAGATGGATTGGCAGAATAAAGGGCTCAAGCACATCGGAGACTGTGAGGACAGCACAGAATAGAGCAAGGTTCAGATCTGTGGTTCATAGAGTTGCTATGATTTATAGTTCACTTGACAGCATCTAAAACAACAACAGCAACCAAAAGAACAAACAAATCTCCCTTGGAAGAAGTGCACTCGAGGTGCCCCTTGGAGGTGAGGATGGAGTTTCTTCACCACGCATATTTTGGGCATGTTGACAGGAAAGGGCCAGCCCCTGGAGAAAGACATCATGCTTGGTAAAGCAGGGGGTAATGAACTTTCAATGAGGGAGTTTGGCCTAGTAGTTATAAAAAATGGCTCAAGCACATCAGCAATTGTAAAGATGACACAGGAGTCATCAAGCAGTGCTTTGTTCTGTTTTACTTAGTGTCACTATGTGTCAGGACCAATTCGATGACATGTAACAATAACAGCTTGAGTCTATGGGAGTGATAGATATGGCTAGTTATTAAAATGGGTAAATCACCAATCTCTGGCAGCCTAGTGTTAGGGAATTGCACTGTCAAAATAAAGATGGTGTTGTTAGGCACTGTTCATTCAAGTACAAACCATACCTGATTGACTATGAACAACAGATCTGAATCTTGTCATCCTCACACTTCCTGACACATTAGAGCCATTGTGGTAGTCATTGTGTCAATTCACCTAGTCAAGGCTCTTCCTCTTCTTCACTGACCTTCCACCATTCTAAGCAGCATGTCTCTCTCCAAGGAATAACCACTCCTAGCAACATGCTTGAAGTAAGTGAGGTGAAGCCTCATATTTGCCTCCAAAGAGAATTCTGGCTGCACTCTCTCCACGACATATTTGTTTTTTTGGCAGTCCATGAGATGTACAGTACTCTTCTCCAACACCACAGCTCAAACACATCAATTTTTCTATTATCCTTATTCATTGTCTAGCTTTCAGATGCATAGCAAGTAATTGGAAAGACTGTGACCTGAATCAGATGCACCTTGGTCCTCAAACCGACATCATTACTCCTCAATAATTTGGAGAGGAAGCTAACTGCAGATTTATCCAGTGCAATATATCTTCTGATATCCTGACTACTGGTCCCAGGGGGGTTAATTGTGAATCCAAGTAAGATGAAGTTATAGACAGCTTCAATCTTTTCTCCATCTTTAATAGTGTTGCACACAGAGGGCACTAGCTGCTCTGTGGGAGAAGAATGGGCAATCTCCTATGATTAACTGCCTCTGAAAACCTGCTAGAAGGTCAACTATGGGTCAGCTCCTACTCGACGGTACACAACAATAACAACAACTAGGAAGCAGGATTGCTCAACCATTTCTTAAATAATAGGCCTCTGAAAACCCAATGAACAGTAGAGGAATGTGGATAGTTATAGTAGTAGTTGCAGAGTGAAGACTGGATGTTAATTGAAAATATAATAAGGAAAATACAATAGCAATATAATGTATACTTATAAATAGTATATATTATATATAATAAGGAAAAATAATGGCAAACATCTTTTAATAATTGGAACATGGAACATACGCAGCTTGAAAGTTCATAAACTAGAAATAGTGAAAAATGAATTGGAACACATGAACATCAATATACTAGACATTACTGAGATGAGATGAGATGGACTTGCTTTGGCCAGTTTGAATCAGATATTCATATGGTATTCTATGGTGGGAATGAGAAAGAGAAGAAGAATGGTGTTATATTCATAGTCAAAAAGTCAATTTCAAGTTCTATCCTGAAATACGATGTTGCAAGTGATAGGATATTATCTATATGCATACAAGAAATATATGTTAATATTACTATTATTCAAATATATGATCCTACACCTAGAGTTAAAAAGGAAGAGTTTGGAAATTTTTACTAAGTTTTGCAATTTGAAATTGACCAAATTTGCAATCAAGAAGTGTTAATCATAATTGATGACTGGAATGCAAATCTTGGAAACAGTGAAGGAGGAATAGCACTTGGAAAATATAGGCTTAGTGATAGAAATGAGGCTGGAAATAGAATGATCAAATTTTGTATTTTCAATAATTTATTCATTGAAAATATTTTCAAAGACACAAATGGCGATTTTATACATAGACATCACCTGATGGGCAGCATAGGAATCAGATTGACTATCTGTGGAAGGAATCATTGGAGAAGACAAATGGATATGGTTCAAAACCATCTGTTGCTCTTCAGGAGAAAGATGGATAATCTTCTATGGCATTTGCTTCCTCTAAAAACTCGCTGGAGAGTTCTATGAAGTGGTTCCAACTCAATGACATTTAACAACAACAGTAAGTAGGTTAAATTATTTTTTTTAATATGTCATAACAATAAAACAGAAATTAGAAATATTTTATCAAATGTATTTACAGCCTAATTTACAGACTACTAAATTTTAAAAACCTTAGAATTAGCTTATATTCATTATTTTTGTTAGAATCTAAGACTCAAGGCATTGTCTTAGCACTAAAAATACATTATATGCACGGAAGTGTTTTCATTGGCTTTCTAAAATATTGAAAATCTATAATCTTGGTTGTCATCTCTCTTAGTATCAGAATTCACTACAGATTGCATTTTTTAAATCAGATCCAAATACATTTATTAAAGCATTTCTGAGCCATATTGACTGGCACCAGTTTACACTTACAGTCAATGAAGAAATGTAGAGAAATACATAGATAGGAGTTGCTGAAAGAAAAAGACTAAATCTATAATACCTGTGTTCCAAAATGACTGATTTCTACAACTTTATTGTTAAAAGTGACTACAACAAAGAATTCAAATCTGTGAGAAATGATGAGGATTGCAGAGGTTTGATGGACAGTTCATGTCTCTTGTTCATAGGGTCATTATGAGTCATATTCTGATAAAATTCAACAACAACATAGTTAAAAATCAAGATCTTAACATATGTATACATAATTTATAAGTATAAATTTTGATTAATCAGGATATGTTAATAACCACAACACCACTGTTGTCGTTGTTGT
>NW_006399766.1:5778959-5795574 GCF_000299155.1 Elephantulus edwardii | reverse complement strand
TTTCAGAAGTGGGTGGCCAATCCTTCTTCCTAGTCTGTCTTAATCTGAATGTTCAGATTTAGAGGAGTATCTGACAGACAAGCAATTAGTGGAGCAGTGAAAGATAAATCCCTTATTGTGGAGTTAAGCATTAGTTACAGTGTTGACCCCACCCTTAGCCCAGTGCCTTGATCTACTTACTCCCCCCCATTCCACAACCCCACTAGAAAACTTAAAATCTTCAGAAGTTCTTTTTTCCTATGAAAATATTTCCAAGATAATAATTTTATTGTAGATAATAATTGGTTTCATTAGATGAAACAATGGGATATTTCTGATTTTTCTTCTTTAATCTAAAAATGAGATTAACATAAATGAATTCAGATTTAAGTCACACTAAATCTTTTTTAAAAGTCAGTTGAATCCAAGACAAAGGTTTAGATAACTTCACTTGAGAAAAAGGATGTTGTGAAATAAAGAAAATTGAGCTGCAGAGTTGAGAGAAAAAGATTGGTTTGAACTAGTTTTATATTATTAAGCAATTTACACAGAATAACTTGGTTTCTATTTTTCATATGTAAATAAGAATAATCATGCCTCTGATTAAAAAGGAAATTAAATAGTGTGTATGGTTCCCAGAATAGATGGTCAATAATGATAGTTATTTGTTTGAGCAAAATAGACAGTACACAAAAGAAGACATTAAGGTGGCAAACAAACACATGAAGAAATTAAAAATCCCTAGCTAACAGAGAGATGCAAATCAAAACAACTATGAGATATCATTTCACCTTAGTAACAGTAGCAAAGTTCAACAGAGCAGCAATAAGCAAATGCTGGAAAGATTATAGAGAGATTAGAACTCTTATTCACTGCTGGTGGGAGTGAAAAATGATGCAACCACTATGGAAAGCAGTCTGACACTTTCTCAAAAAGTTGGAAATAGAAATACCATTTGACTTAGCAATTTCACTACTAGGAATATACCCTAAAAAAAACCAAAAACCCAACAAACCAGAGCTGCCACTCACACAGATATATGCACATCAATGTTTATTGCTACATTAAGCAAAGAAATAGAAGCAACCCAAGTGCCCATCAACAAATGAATGGATGGAAAAACTATGGCATATTCACATAATGGAATATAATGCAGCACTGAAAAACAAGGAACTCAAAATAGTATAGAACATGGGAGACTCTGGAGGACATTATGCTGAGTGAAATATCTCAGTTGCAAAAAGTAAAAATATGGCTGACAGGAAAAGATTTAATCTGAGGAATATTTTCTCATGTAAACTGTCCATCATTGACTCCCTGTCCACCACCAGAGGGGTTGGGGAAGATCCTCTAAGACCTTACTGTGCTTCAGGCCTTCGGGCCACAGGGGGACATAACATAAACATTCAAGATCCTGCTAAGTCATTGCTTTTTCTCTGGGTCATCATCTGGCTTTACCAGTCATGCACATTAGCTTGAAGGCTCCAGCCTCTCTTAGAGGATACAGTACTAGAGAAGAAGGTCTGAGACACAGTTCTTTCTGCTGAACCAACAGACAGAGTGGTAAAAATGATCAAGGAATCTGACTACACCACTCCACAGACCAAGGAAGACAATAGATTTCAGGAGAGAGGGCTTCAACCAGAAAACAATAAGTCATCCACCTCAGAGGCCTTAGCTGCAGGAATAGAGAGAAAGGAATAGTAACATCCACCTCCCCACCCCCCAAATCCCAGTACCAGATATTTTTGCCACAGGAAAACAAAGGAAGAACTACAGACAGGGCAAGTGGTCTTACTCCTCCTTCCTAGTACCTACTAGTAGTAAGTCTTCAATTGAGTCAAAGGATCAGAGACAAATTCAAGCAGGATGAGCTGCCCCTCCCTCCTCTGGAGCAGTGAGCTCCAGAGCCAAGGTCAGCAGACCAAGGTCCTACTAGAACCCAAAGCAAGACAATCTCTATATCAGCAATGATATGGAAGAGGCAGGTTACCTCAAACCCAACACAAATCAAAAGCAAGATGTCACTCAATAAAAGTGATCACAGAGTCAAGGGACTTTCTGAAACCAGAAAGTCTGATGGAACTTTCTGACACATAATTCAAAAGAAAAATGATTCAATATTTTCAATGGGTGAAAGACAAACTCAAAGAATTGCAGGATTCCACAAGCAAAAGCCAAAAGGAACTTACAAAAACAATCAAAGACAATGCAGATAAAATAAACAAGGCATTAGAATCTCTGGAAGAACAAGAAAATGCAACCCAGAATATGAGGACCAGTGTCTCAGATTCTGTCAACATGTTGGAGGGACACAAGAACAGAGTTGAAGTGATGGGGCACAGAAACAGTGAAATAGAAGAAAGACTTCTCATACCTTGTTTTCTAGAACAAAAAACAGAATCTGGAAGGAAAGATACATAAGAAAACTTAAAAATAATATGGGATATCATCAAGAGGAACAACATGTGCATAATTGGGATCCCAGAACAGGAAGAAACAAACAAACAAACAAAAAAGGCACTGAGAGAGTTGTGGAAGAGTTTCTAGAAGAAAACTGTCCAGCCTTAATGAAAAATGAGAGAATATATATTTAAGAAGCAGAGCAAACCCCATGTAGAATAGACACCAAAACAAAAACACCAGGGCACACTATAGTCAAATTTGCCAGAACCAAGGATAAGGAAGGAATTCTGAAAGCCACTAGGGGAAAGACAAAGAGTAACTTATAAGGGACAGCAAATAAGACTTAAGTGCCAATTTCTGAGAAGAAACCATGTGAGCAAGGAGACAATATATGACATATATCAAACACTCAAAGAACACAAATGTCAATCACGAATACTGTATCCAGCAAACTGTCCATGAAATATGACAAAGAGATCAAAATATTCTCAAAAAAGCAGAAATTGAGGGAGTGTGTGAAAACAAGACCACTGTTGCAGGAAATGCTGAAGGAAGTCCTTCTTACAGAGATGCTATGGAAAGCAGGATTGACCTAAGTAGCCACCAGCAACATCAAAAATAACTCAACAAAATAATAACAACAAAACCTTACCTCTCAATAATTACACTTAATGTGTATGATTTACATGCATCAGTGAAGAGGAAAAGAGAAGCAGATTGGATAAAAGAACAAAATCCATCAATATGCTGTCTACATGAGACACACTTGAAAGAAAGACTAAAAATAAAAGCATAGGGGGGAATACCAAGTAAATGGTAACTAAAAAAAAGCAGGAGTAGCGATATTAATCTCTGACAAAATATATTTCAACATAAAAACCATCATAAAGGACAAGGAAATTTACTATAGATGCAAAAAGTCAATAGGACAAAAGGACATATTAGATAATAAATATTCACAATGATAGAGTTGAAAAATACACAAAGCAAATGTTAACAGAACTGGAAAAAGAAATAGACATACCACAATAGTGGTAGGATATTTCAATATACTACTATCAAGAAAACATAGAACTATCAGAAAGTCAACAAAGATGTTGAAAAATTAAACCGCACAATCAATCAACACAATCTCAGAGATATATACAGATGAATTCACCTAAAAAAAATCTGAGTATGCATTATGCTCCAACGTGTATGGAACTTTTTCAAGAATACTTCATATTTTAGTTAAAAAACCAGTCATTAATAAATTTTTTTAAAAATAGAAATAATACAAAGCATTTTCTCAGACCACAAAGCTATAAAATTAGAAATCAATAACAAGAGGATAAAAGGGGGAATAACAAAACCATCTGGAAGCTGAACAACACCATGATTGAGTAAGAGTGGTTAATAAAGGAAATAAAAAGTTTCCTGAAGCAAATGACAATGAATACAAAACTTTCCAAAACTTCTGGGAAACAGCCAAAGTAGTAATCAGAGGTCAATATATAGCAATAAGCAATTACATCAAAAGGGAAGAGGGAAAAAAATGAAAATTGACTCTCTAACCCAACATCTCCAGAAAGTTGAAAAAAGAACAAACAAAACCCATTAACTTCTAAAAGAAACAGAATTATAAAAATTTGGGCAGAAATAAATGAAATAAAAACCAGAAAAACAGTTGAAACCATCAACAAAATGAAGATCTGGTTTTTGAAAAGGTCAATAAAATCAACAAACCACTAGCAAAACTTGTTAGGAAAAGAAAGAAAAGACACAAATAATCAGAATAAGAGATGAAAGGGGCAATGTCACGATAAAACCAACTGAAATAAAAAGGTTAACAACGGAATGGTATGAAAAACTGTAATCAAACAAATATGAAAATGTAGAGGAAATGGATAATTAGAAATTCACACTGTAATCAAACTGACACAGAACACCTGAACAGACCACTTACAAGAGAAGAAATTGAAAAGGTAATAAAACAACTTCCAACAAAGAAAGCCCTGGAAAAGATGGTTTTACTAGTGAGTTGTATCAAACATTACAAGAAGAAATGTCACCAATTTTACATAAATTATTTCAGAAAATAGGAAAAGATGGAATTCTTTCATACTCCAGTCACTGAATCAATACACCTCATAGAGGGCCTTCCCCTGCACTGTCCCTCCATCCTCCCTAGCATGATGTCCCTCTCCAAGAACCAGTCTCTCCTTACAACCTGACCAAAGTCCTTGATACCAAAGTCAAATAAGGACACCACCAAAATAGAAAACTATAGGTCAATATTTCTCATGAACATAAAAAAAAAAAAATCCTCAATCAAATCCTGGCCAATAGAATCCAACAGTTCATAAAAAAACAAATAGTTCACTGTGACCAAGTGGGATTCATAACAGGTATGTAAGGATGGTTCAATATAAGAAAAACCATAAATGTAATTAATCACATTAACAAAGCAAAGAACAAAAAAATTACATGATCCTATCAATTGATGCAGGAAAAACCTTTGACAAAATCCAACAACCTTTCCTGATTAAAGTACACAACAAAATAGGATTAGAGGGGGATTTCCTCAACATAGTAAAGAGTATCTACACAAACACTAGAGCCAACCTTGTTCTCAATGGAGAGAGGCATTCTCTTTTAGAACAGGAACTAGACATGGATGCCCATTATCACCTTTCCTATCGTATTGGAAGTCTTAGAGAAAGCAGTAAGACAAGAGAAGGAAAGAAGATGTATCCAAATTGGCAAAGAGGAGGTAAAGTTGGCTCTATATGTGGATGATATGATAGTATACTTAGAAAATATGAAGACTCAACTAGAAAACTGCTAACATAGTTGACCAATTCAGCAAAGTAGTGGGATAGAAGCTCAACATATAAGATATGACGTTCAGTTGCATTTCTCTACAGTGACAAAGAGAACACAGAAAAAGGAGCAAAGAGAACTAATACCCATCACAATAGATAATTATATAAAATCTAACTAAAGACAAAAAAGATCCTTTCTATAAAGCATTACCACAAAAAACGTAAAGAAACCTGGAGAAATGGAAAAATATATCATGTTCATGGATGTTGTTGTTGTTGTTGTTATATGCCATTGAGTCACTTACTACTCATAGCGACCCTGTATACAACAGCCCTAAACCCTGCTCTGTCCTGAGCCAATCTCATTGTCTCCGATACACCCACCCCAATTACCCTAGCCACTGAATCAATCCCCCTCATAGAAGGTCTTCCCCTCCTGCACTGTCCCTCCACCCTCCCAAGCATAATGTCCTTCTCCAAGGACCTGTCCCTCCTTGCAACATGTCCAAAGTATGTCAGATGAAGCCTCAGAATCCTTGCCTCCAAGGAGCAGCCTGGTTTAACCCTCTCCAGGATGAATCTGTTTTCTTGGCAGTCCATGGTACATTCAATACTCTTCTCCAGCACCACAGCTCAAAGGCATCAATTCTCCTTCTATCCTCCTAGTCATTGTCCAGCTCTCTGATGCATAGCAAGTGATTGCAAAGACCATGGCCAGTATCAGGCACACCTTAGTCTCCAGAGTGACACCATTGCTCTTCAGTACTTTGGAGAGGTCCCTAACAGGAAGACTTAATATCGTGAAAATGACAACTCTACCAAAGGCAATCTACAAATTCAATGCAATCCCAATACAGATATCAATGTCATTCTTCAACAAGATGGAAAAGGTAATTTCCAATTTTATTTGGAATGGAAAGAGACCCCGAATAAGCAAAGTGCTCCCGAAAAAGAGAAACAAGGTAGGAGGCATCACACTCCCTGACCTCAAATCATACTACACAGCTGGAGTGGTCAAGACAGCATGGGAATGGTACAGTGACAGACACATAGATCAATGGAATGAAATTGAGAACCCAAAAATCAGCTCATCTGCCTATGCTCAACTGATTTTGACAAGGAGACAAAATCAATTAAGTGGGGAAATGACAGCTTTTTTAACAAATGGCAGAAAGAAAATAATCTGTGGAAAACTCAAGCAAGAACCACGCCTCATACCACATTAAACACACACACACACACACACACACACACACACACACAGAAAAAAACCCAAAAGCTCAAGGTGGACCAAGGACCTAGAAGTAAAACCAAAGACTAGAAATTTAATTAGAGAAAAGCTTAGATGAACTTTAGAAACTCTATTCCACAATATGAACAGTCTTAAAATCATAATGAAAAACTTACAACCAGGAGAGAACAAAATCAGTGAATGGGACCTTCTAAGAATGTACACTAAGAAATTTCTCTAACAGGGTAAAAAGGAAACCAGCAGACTGGATAAAAGTATTTGTTAATGACATTTCTGATAAGGGACTCATATCTATAATTTATAGAATACTCCAGCACATCAATGAGAAAAAGGCAAGCAATCCAATAGCAAAATGGGCACAAGATATGAATAGATGCAAAGAAGACATTCAGAAACAAACACATGAAGAAATGTTTAAAATACCTAGCTAACAGAGAGATGAAAATCAAAACAACTATGAAATATCATCTTACCCCAGTAACAATATCAAAGTTCAACAGAGCAGCAAACAATAAAGGCTAGAGAAGTTGTGGATAGAGCAACCACTATAGAAGGTGGTTTGTAAAAAAAAAAGGTGGTTTGTTGCTTTCTCAAAAAGTTGGAAATAGAAATACCATTTGACCCAACAATTCCACTACTGGGAGTAGACCTAAAATAAGCAAGAACTGCAATTCAAATATATCCCAATATATGCACACCCATGTTTGTTGCTGTGTTATTTACAATAGAAAAGGGATGGAAGCAACCCAAGTGCCCATCAACAAATGAATGAATATTAAAACTATGATATATTTTATACAATGGAATATTATGCAGCACTGAAAAACAATGAACTTTAAAAACATTACACAACATGGGGGACCATGGAGCACATCATGCTGAGTGAAATATCTCAGTCATAAAAGGACAAATACTGCACAGCACCACTGTTATAAAGCAGGTCTGACATGAAAGGTTGGGAGGAGAATAAGGTAAGAGTGGATTAACAATTACCATTTCCTTGCAACAGATGAAAAGAAAGAACTGTCTAAAATGAATCTATTATTAGGCATTATACATACAACAACAGCCCAGAATAAGAGATATATTCTTGCGAAGAGGACTGGGGGAGGGGTGGGTAATTGTGCAACAATGAATGAATATTAAAAAAGTAAACTGGGGGAGGTGGAAAGGAGGGTGAGAGATAAAATGTCCAACAATGAATGAATGAATGAATGAATGAAAATCTAACTTCTCTGTAAATGTTCATTAAAATAAAAATTACAATTTTTTTTTTAAAAAAGCACAAAAGGACAAATGCTGTATAACACCATTGCCATAAAACAGGACTGACATGGGGTTTGGAGGGAAATTTAGAAAAATGAGAATAAATAATAAACATTGCATTGGAACAGATGAAGGAAAGAACTGTTTAAAACAATATGATTAGGCATTATTTATGTGGCAACAGTCCAGAATCAGAGGTGTATAGTATAGTGGACTGGGGGAGGAAATTAGACAATGAATGATTTTTTCTTAAGTGAAGTGAGGGGAGGTAGGGAGGAAAATGTGCAATAATGAATGACTGAAAATCCATCTTTTCTGTTAACTTTTGTTAAAATCACACACAAAGAATACAGCCTTCAATATGGATTGCATCTCAATGTCAAGAAATAAAAAAATTCTTACCACTGGAGCGATGGCAACATCATGATAGATGGAGAAAAGGTTCAAAATGTCAATAACTTCAACTTCCTTGGATACACAATTAACACCCTTGGCACCAGTAGTCAAAAAATCAGAAGATGTATTGTACTGGGAAAGTTGGCAGTTAGGGACCTCTCCAAATGATGTCAGGAGTAATGATGTCAGCTTGAGGACTAAGGTGCTTCTGATTCAGATCATGATCTTTCTGATCACTTGCTATGCATCTGAGAGCTGTTTGTTCTTCTAGCAGTCCATGGTATAGTCAATACTCTTCTCCAGCACCAAAGCTCAAAGGCATCAATTATCTATCATCCCTAGTCACTGTCCAGCTCTCCGATGCATAGCACAGAATTGTGAAGACTATTATCCGGATCAGGCACCTAACAACAACATAACACCAACAGGAACTTTTATACTGGCACAGTCCATAGGGAGTTGTGCTGCTAACTCATAAGTCACACCTCTCTGGTGGTTTAAATCCATCATCCGCTATGAGGGAGAAAGATTGGCAATCTCCTCTCATAGGATTTATAGCTTCAGAAACTCTATGTAGATCCAGGTATGAGTCACTTCCAAGTTGACGGCAATGAATTTGAGTCTGAGTTATTGAGGAACATAAATCTATGGAGCAAAGGATTTGAGAAGGCTGGACTCTGTGAAGAAGAAAGTGGCATCAGTTCAGAGGAACACACAGCAATCTGTATTATGCAGATGACACAACCATGCTTGCTCAAAGTGAGGCTGTTGTGTGCCTTCAAGTTGGAACTGACCCATAGTTCACTCTCCAGAGAGTTTTCAGAGGCACTAACTTGCACAAGAAAAAAAGTTACTCATCCTGTTCCCACAGAGCAGCTGGTGGGTTCAAACCTGGTGCCTTTGGGATTGCAGTGAAGCTTCTTATCACTAGGCTAATAGAGATCCCTCTGGCTACAGAAGATAAAAGACAACAGACATCATTATAGATTACATCTCAACACCAAGAAGAGAAAAATCCTTACCACTGGACTGATTGATGGAGAAAAGATTGAAATTGTCACATTTTATTTTACTTGAATCCACAATTAACACCCTTGGTAGGAGCAGTCAAAAGATCAGGAGATGTATTGCATTAGACTAGTCTGCTGTCAGGGACCTTTCCAAAGTCCTGAAGAGAAATGGTGTTAGTTCAAAGACTAAAGTGCATCTGACTGAGGCTACGGTCTTTCCCATTACTTGCTAAACACGTGAGAGCTGGAAAGTGAGTGAATATGGTTAACAGAAGAGTACACTAAATATCCCGTGGACTGTCAAAAGAATATAACAGATATATCTTGGAAAACGTACAGCCAGAATGCTCCTTAGAAGCAAAGATGACAAAATTTTGCCTCACATTCTTTGAGCATGTTGCTAGAAGAGGCCATTATTTGGAGAAGTACATCATCAGTGAATGAAAGGGAGATGACCTCAATGAGATGGATTGACACAGCAACTCTAGCAATGAGCTCAGGTGTGTCAGAGATGATGAGGATGGAACAGGATAGGGCAGGGTTCAGATCTGTTGTTCACAGGGCTGCTATGAGTCATACTCAGTGGCTCCTAACAACACCATCCATGGAAAAAATTGTGACAGTTCACTTCTGTAAAGATTATAGTTTACAAATTCTATATATTAGATCTACTCTGTCTTATCAAGTTAATTTGTAGGCTTGCCTAAATTGTTATTTGTTTTCTCTTGTTTATAGTTTTTTGTGTTAGATTATTTTCTCATATTATCTCTTGATTAGATTGAGATTGCATATTTTGGCATTATTAAAGCAGAAGTGATGTGCTTTATTATTATTATTATTGCTGGTAATGTTATTTTGATCCCTTTGTTAAGGTTTTGCTAGCAACATTTTTCCTCTGCAAAATTTCTATTTCTTTGTCATTGATAATTATATTGTATGGAAATTATTTCAGAATATGCAAATATTCTATTTCTCATACTTTTTCTCACTAATTTTAGCAAACCATTTATGACTCTTGTCAGTAGCAATTATTACTGTGGCATTTGCCTAATGGTATTTTTCTGTTTCCATAATCTTTTCTACATTTATTAACTGAAATTTTTCCTCTAAGGAAAAACTACTCTTTCTCCTTCATTTGTATATTTATGCAGATATTTATGTAAGAATTCATGCATATGAATTCCCAGATTTGGCCATTGGGAGCTCCAACAGTTTAACTCATCGTTTATGAACACTTTTTTTACTTGCTTGTATCATGATATCATCCTCGCTAATTTTGTCTTTTTCCTACCCTAGCCCTGCTAACAATGATTTATTTCTCCAACTTGCACACAAACATACACACTTCACACAAAGGTCTGTTTATTGCTAAATTTTCCATCTCTTTACATAGTAACACTCATGTCATTATAGGAATACTTCTAATACAACATCAAGGGTTCATTCTAGTCTGTTGGGTTTCCTTACTAGTAAATACTTTCTCTGAAATGAGAAACATGGCTCTCATTATATATAGTATAATACAAATTAGCTTATTTCTAGTAAAAATGTAAAATAGTTTCAGAATTGTTAACTCTGTTGAAACAAGAATATGTTGAGGTGAGCTCTGGTGGCTTAGTGGCAAGAAGCTGCACTGCAAGCCCAGAGGTATGCAGTTTGAATCCACCAGATGCTGTGCTGGAGAAGGAGGGACAATCTCCTCTTGTACCAGTCAGATCTGAGTTGATGGTACACATACACAAAATAATAAAATTTTAAAAAGAATTTGCATTGATAAGAGTATTTTTTAAATTTTATTTTACAGTGATTTATTTACAAAGTTTGTGTACATTGTTTTTTCACACTGGATCTTTCCTATTTCTTTCATGCCCCCCTTGCTCCACCCATCAAATTGTGCAACCCTATGATTAACACACACATCTCGCGGCCTCCCATCCTCATCCCTCTGCTCCTCCCTTTCCCTCTTCTTCGATCCTCATACTCATTCTATAATAATGGTCTTATACAATATTTGTCCTTATGGGACTGAGTTAGTTCACTCAGCATAATGCTCTTCAGTCCCTCCCAAGTTAGGTAGAACTTGCTCCTGTGTGCTACATAGTATTCCATCATGTCAATGTACCATAATTTCTCAATCCATTCAAACATGGTTGGACATTTGGGATGTTCCTACTTTCTTGTTATGGTTAATAATGGTGCTGTGAGCACTGGTATACAAGTCTCTTTTGTGCCTCAGTTCTCATTTTCACAGGGTTTTTATTCAAAGCAGTAGAATAGCTGGGTCACATGGAATTTCTATGTCCAGCTTTTTAAGGAAGTGTCAAACTGCCTTCCAGAATGGTTGTACCATTTTACAATCCCACCGACAATGTATGAAGGTTCTTATCCTATTACATCCTTTCCAACAATTATTATTACTTCCTGTCCTGTTAAACTTTGTCACTGCTACTGGAGTGAGATGGTATTTGCATCTCTCTTACTGCCAATGATTTTGAGCACTTGATAAGAGTCTTTTTGTATTGTACTAAGTTGTTTTATTTTGTATGGTGTTGCTTAACTAGATGCATCTATTCTTTTTGGAAAGTGATTTGGATTGGTTCTTTTCCCCTCCAAACTTTGTAGTTTGGTGACGATTTTAATTATCTAGAATTAGATTCACTTGTTACTGTTTGCCTTCTAATTTTGGTTCTCATATTTTGGCTTAATTTTAATGCCTTATTTAAATCAACATTAAAATAGTTTCAAGGGTCTGAGCCATACAAATAAGTATCCTCAAAAAGTGTTACTGCTTATTCTTTCCACCCAGTTTCTCTTCTACCACTTTTACTACATCATCCCCACTCACCTCTGACAGTTAACCAAAGTAACTTGATTTTATTTTATTCTTCTTGTAATTCTTTTGATTGTGTGAACACACTGTGTCTGTGCTTCATATTCCGTCCCTTATTTTTAACATGAATGAGTCTCCTGTATTTTTTTGTACTTTGATTATTTTCATTTAACAAGATGTTGTTGTTGTTGTTGTCATGTTCCATAAAGTTGGAACCAACTCATAGATGACCTTTCAATAGGGGGAGATAGTCCGTCTTTCTCATGCAGAACAGAGCAGAGCAAGTGGATTCCAACCACATGTCTCTGGGTTGGCAGCACAACTCCATACCACTAAGCCACCAGACCTCTCTTTTTATAGCTTAATTGTGTCCTTGTTTTGTGCCACCAAGTCAGAACTGTCCGATAGCTAACCTTCCAGTGGGTTTTCAGAGGCAATAAATTGCATGGGAAGAGTTTCTCATCCCTCTTCCGCAGAGACTCTGGTGGTGCCTTTGGGATTGCAGTGTGTCTTCTTAACACTAGGCCTCCAGATTAATAGCACGTATTTATTTGTGTGTACATCATAATTCTTTCAGCTACTCTTTTTGTAAGCTCATTAGGGTGTTTCCAATACATCACAATTACAAAATACATTCTAATAACAACCATCTGTATACATGTTTTCATATTCTGGAGGATTTATCTTAAAAACAGATGTCTAGAAATGACTTTGCTGTGGTAAGTGAAAAGGATATTTGTTTCTGTGTTATCAAATTCTCCTCCAGGAGAGCTATGCTAGCTTAAATTCCCATTACCAAAGCAGACGTGTTCCTGTTGACCCATAACTTCAGAAACAGAAGGTGTTCTCAAAGCTTGTAACCTTTTTGCTACTTTGATTGTGAGAAAGAATATATTAATTTCTCTTAACTCATATTTTTATAATTATGAATTTGCACACTTCCTTTTTTCATTTTTAACCACACTTTTTTCTTCTGTGTTGATTCCCAAGACCACTTTGGACTCAGTGTTTCACCAGGAGAACTAAACAGGATGCAGAAAAGCTATTATACTCACTCAGTCTCACTCATTGCTATCATTACGGAATTAATTAACAGTTGACACTCCAGCAGGTTTTCAGATGCTGTAAATCTCTCAGGAGGAGACTGTCCAACCTTCTCCCACAGATCATCTTTATTCTGAGCAGAAGTTCGTGGATTTGAACTTGCTGTCTTTGAATTGGCAGCACAACTCCCAGCCAATGAGGCCAGCAGAGCTCCCTAGTACACTCAGAGTTACAGTTTATTACAATGCTGTTGTTATTTGTTGTACAGAAGAAACTGACTCATAGCTGACACTCCAGAAGTTTGCAAAGGCAGTAATTTGCAGAGGAAGAGATTACCTATCCTTCTTTTTGCAAAGCAAGTAGCAGATTTGAACCACATACC
This sequence comes from Elephantulus edwardii, assembly GCF_000299155.1. Taxonomy (NCBI): domain Eukaryota; kingdom Metazoa; phylum Chordata; class Mammalia; order Macroscelidea; family Macroscelididae; genus Elephantulus; species Elephantulus edwardii. The sequence continues at coordinate 5,782,205 of NW_006399766.1, read as the reverse complement.
TTTGGGATTGCAGTTTAGTGTCTTATCACTAGGGTAATTTACGATTCTGATTAAAATCAACCAAGGGAAATGGTGTACAGGTTAAAGAAAACAAGAACTCAAGATCCAAACCCAGCTGTCCTCTCCCAATGAATTCACTCATGCAAGTGTGTTCTTCCAAGTAACATAATGTAACATCTTCAAACTGTTATCAGCCACGCTCAGGGTATTTATTGGTGATCAACCACAAAGGTACACATGTCCACATAACTGAACTCAGCCACTCATACTATAACCCCCTAGTGGTCAAATAAACACAGAGAGGTATTGAAAAACAAAACAGAAAGCCAAACAACTGTTTACCACAAGTCACTTATTGCTGTGTGCCATTGAGTCACCTGCAACCCATAGCGACAATATGTACAGCAGTTCTGAACCCTGTCCTGTCCTGAGTCAGTCTTACTAATTATGACACACTAGCCCCCCCCCATTGCCCTAGTTACTGTATCATTCCATCACATCTGGAGTCTTCCTCTCCTGCACTGTCCTTCCACCCTTCCAAGCATGATATCCTTCTCCAAGGACCAGTCCCTCCTGGCCACAGGCCCAAAGTATGTGAGTTGGAACTTCAAAAAAGGAGAAACTTGGTTTCACCCTCTCCAAGTCACTTAGCTAGTATGAATTATCTGGTGGGCCTCCGATCACTAACAAGGGACTATAGCAAAGGCCCTTCCATGCATAATGTCCTTCTCCAAGGACTCTCCTCCTGATAACATAGCCAAATTATGTGAGACAGTTTCCACATCCTTTCTTTCAATGAGCAACTTGGTTTCACCCTCTCCAGGAAAGACCTATTTGTTCTTTTGGCAATATATAGTCCTGCAGCACAGCTCAAAGTCATTGATTCTTCTGTCATGCATAAAAGGAGGAGGGTCAGTGCAAGATACAAAGTCTCTGGACAAGATAGATGGACACACTGACTGGAGTCAGATGGTAAGGCTAGCTCAGCATAGAGCAAGAATCAGAGTCATTGTTCATAGAGTATGAGTTGTAGATGACTCAATGGCACATAACAACAACAACAACAGCATAGTCAAGGTCAGTTCTGAAAACCTTGGTATGCCATCGGATAGAACAGGATTCAGATCCGTTGTTCATAGGGTCACTGTGAGTCTTGGTAGACTTGACAGCACCTAATAACAACATAACAAGGGCCAGTCCCGAAGACGTTGGACTGCACCGCCCAGGCCTTCTGAGTTCACCCTTTGTTATACACTTGGTATTAGTATTTACTATTTAACCTTGGTGGACATCTAGTAGCACAAAGTTTACATGCTTGACTGCTAACCAAATGTTTGGCAGTTTGAACTCACCAACTACTTTATGAGACAAAAATGTGACAGTCAATTTAATGAAGATTGTCTGATGGCCTTAAAAACCCTATGGGGTGTTTCTACTCTTACCTCACTATGTGTTGCATTTGACTCAATAGCAAAGGACTTAACAATTACTGTGCATAATTATGGATATGTTTTCATGTGTGAGCCTATTATGTAGTAAAGGCCTCATGACAAGCATGCTCTCATGGATGAGCTTGGATTTTCTCACAGAGTTTGCTCAGTGATGAAGAATCAGTTCAGATAATTCTGATGTAATTTAGTGAAGACCAAGAACTCCAACACAGGGAAAGTCTGAATGTCTGTTTAATGGAGTTACAAACTGCAAAGAACTTTAATTTGGGTACATACAAAATTAATTGAGGTACTCTTCTTCAGATATTATCTATTGACTTTAAGAAAGCATAATCAGTAAAATTCCAAACTACATTTTATACTTATATCTATATCTAACATTTATAAAGCCTATATAAGAACATTCTTTTAGAAACCGAGGAAGAAAGATGACTAATCTCTTCCGATGCAATTTACAGCCTCAGAAAGCCGATGGAAGGAAAGCTATGAGTTAGTTGTGACTAAGTGGCAATGAGTTATGGTAATGTTTTAAACAATGAATAAAAGGGCTTGTTCCCCAAATCAATACTTATTAGTAGGTCAGATTTTAGTTCAGCGTATGCAACATAAAAAGATGAATCTGTTAACATTGGACATTCTATTGATGTATTTTCAATAAAAGTTGCACGGACAGCACCAAAGAGCTATGTCATAATTCTACAGTTTTATTGAGTTCTGGTATTTTACAAATATTACGATGGGACTCATCAGATAATATGTGAGATTCAACATGGAAATTATTATCCTCATTTTAGTGCAATTTTAATGCTCTAAATGCTGAAAGTATTAACTGGATATGTGAATAAGTCACTAGCAAATTTTCACTTAGACAAAATCTGCATAGCTTTTTGCAGAGACTGAAATGAGATATGTTTCTAAATACAAACTAGAAATTGAATTCTTAGGCAATGTCATTCCCTAGAGACTGGTACATCCCAACACTGTTAATTTTATAGGAACGGTCCGTTTCTACTTCCACCTCTAAAGATTAAAAGTTCAGTATTTTAAGTAAAACAAAAGCTAAAGATTTATGTCTGTCCTTGGCCCATTATCTTACACAAAGTAGATTTCAAAGAATTGTTTTTTTAATTGATTCCATGGCAAGAGTGCTTATTACAATCTAAAATCTGCCAGACATCCATTTTTAGCGTATTCTTTTAACTACAGATTATTCACTGTAACAAACACAAAATTGTTTTCAACTGTGGCTCTCAATATCCAGTTTTTATATTTCGGGTTAAATCAAACATTTTAACATTCATTACATATTTTTCTCCTTCTATGGCATAAACCAGTCTGCTGAATTATGTTATGCACCCATCTGTAAGTTTTATGTACTAGCTCTTATAGCAAAAGAATGTCTAAATTCTTTCAATGTTACACGCTTTTTTATACTAAAAAAATAATAACTTTATTTTAACACAATGACTCTTGCTTGTACCACAGAATCAAAAACAAAAAGAAATCATATGAGAGTGGATATAGATTTTGAATAAAACAGATATTGAGCATGTACTGCAAGTAAGACATTCTATTTGGCCATGGTGGAGAGTTATATGCCATTTTTTAGATTATAAATGCCTTTTGTAAGTTGTTGTTGTTATGTGCCATCGAGTCGCCTGCAACTCATAGCGACCGTATGTACAACAGCCCTAAACTCCGATCTGTCCTGTGCCAATCTCACTGTCTCTGACACTCCCATCCCAATTATCCCAGTCACTGAATCAATCCACCTCATAGAGGGCCTTCCTCTCCT
>NW_006399766.1:5772126-5774889 GCF_000299155.1 Elephantulus edwardii | reverse complement strand
CTGACAGCTGCTAGAAGTTGAAAGAGACAAATACAGTCTTCCTCTAGGGCCAAGACATGCCTTGAACTCAGAACTATGAAAAAATAAATGTATGTACTTTTAAGCTACCCACTTGTAGGACGGTGGTTTTTTGTTGTTTTCTGGCTGTTGCTGTGTTTTGGATTTTTTTGTGGTTTTGGTTTTTGTCGTTTGGTTTTGGTTTTGGTTTTTTGTTTGTTTGTTTGTTTTGTTATAGCAGCTCTAGGTTACTAAGACACTCACTTGTTGTTGTTGTTACGTGCTGTTTAGTCACTTGCCACCAATAGCAACCTATCCTAACTGTCTCTGACACACTGACCCTCATTAAGCCAATTATTATGTCAATCCATCTCATCTGTGGTCTTCCTCTGCTGTGCTGTCCCTCAACCCTTCCAAGCATGATGTCCTTCTTTAAAGACTAGTCCCTTCTGGCTACATGACCAAAGTATGTGATATGGAGTCTCAAAATCCTTGCCTCCAAGGAGCAGCTTGGTTTCTTTCACCATCTCTAGCACAGACCCTGGCTTATCCAATTTTAAACTATAGGGAAGAATAGTTAAATTACTTTCTACAGGGCCAAATTAAAATTCTCCTTTACACTTTTTAAGTTCTTCAACATTTCAATCTCTTTATCTCACTCTTCAATTATTTCTCTCTTCTCATGCATACCTTTGATGACTTTATTATATCACCTATTTATTATTTACTATTTGTATATCACCTATATTATTATTTATTATTTGTAGTGTTTGAAAAAGTACTGAGTATCCCATGTACTGTCAAAAGAGCAAATAGATATTTCTTGGAAAAGGTGAAACCATAGTGCTTCTTGGAAGCAAGGAAGACAAAGCTTCATCTCTCATACTTAGGGCTATTCTAGGAAAGGCTATTTCCTTGGCAAAGGATATCATGTTTGGAAAATTGGAAGGTCAGAGAAAGAGAGGAAGAGATCCAACGAGATAGATTAACACAATAGCTGCAGCACTAGGCTCAAGTGTATCGGATATGGCAATGATGGCAAAGGACAGGACAGGATTCAGGTCTGTTGTTCATAGGGTCACTATGAGTTGTACTCAGTTTGATGACACTTAACAACAACGGCATTATTTCCAAATTAATTGGATTGACCGATGAACTTGATCTGTTTTTCTTTCTTTGGTTAAACTATGTTAAAGAACACGCCCAGTAAATAAAAGAAAAAGACTGGCATGTGTTTGACACAGTTTTTACGCATGCAAAATGGCCAACGTTAATGTACATTTTCCTTCAAGAGATCAATTTCAACTATGGAAAGAATTATTACATTTAAAACTAAGAAAAAAAGCACACCCAACAATCTTCAAAATCACTGCTGTCTAGTTGATTCCCCACTCCCAGCAACCTTCTATCAATTTTCTGATGCCGTCTATCATAATGGAAGAGACTGCCCATCTTTTACCCTCGGCCTCCGAGAGTTTGCATCATTGTGATCACTCTGCTTTTGAGCTAGCAGCATAATTTTCTATGCCACTAGAAAATCCCTGTAATTAAATTAAGACCGTTAAATGAGGCAAAACTCACCCCAAAACCTCACTGTGCTGAGTTGATTCTGACTCATGGTTTCTGAGGCTGGAAATCCTTTGCATCTCTTTCCCTAAGAGCAGTTGGTAGATTGGAACCATTAATATATTGGTTAGAAAACACAAATGTGACACCAGAACTCCTTTGGCTACATGTTCGTTCAAGGAACTGGTTAATATTTAGCAATAGTGTATTAGTAATAAAGGAACTATTATTAAAATCTAAGGCTTTAGACTTCTGTTTACATCTTGTATACTGAACACTGCCCTGAAATTCCTTTGATGCTTTTCTTTACTGTTGTGAATTGTAATGCATTGCTATTCAGTGCATTCTCATAGTGCCTCCATGTGTGAAGAATAGAACTGTTCCATAGGATATTCAAAGCCCTTCTCAAAGAAATTATTAGATGTGACTCCTGAGGCCTCCTTGGGTATAACTGAACCACTAACTTTTCAGGTAGTAGCAAACACTTACCCGCTTGTTCCACTTAGGGGCTCCTGCTCTTTTGTCTGTCAGTGCTTTTTAAAATTTCTTCTGGAAAATTGGGAGAGAAAAAAAAGAATAGTAATAATGAAAGTAATAACACCGCTTATGACAGATTTGGAAGCAGGAGTGGCATCCGCTTCCTAAACAACATGCCTCCGGAAACTCTATGAAATTTGATAAATGTCGATGGCAGTAGAGGGTCTTCAGGCCTTTTGTTCACAGGGTCACTATGAGTCCTGCTTGACTTGAAGGCAATCAACCAGAACACAATAATGAAAGAGTAAGTAAATAATTACAATAACAACACAAGTAATAACAAAGAATAGTAAAAGAAAAGGTTTCGAGTCCTATTGTCTTCCATGTATTTTGAGGTCTAAATTTAGACAAGACACTTCTATTATTGTTGGTAGTTTTAAGTGTCATCAATAAGTCGATCACGATGCATAGGGACCTGATGAACAACAGATATGAAATCTGCCCTATTTAGGCCATTCTCATCATCTCTCATATACTTCAACCCACTGTTACACTGACCGTCAATCCATTTCACAGAAGATCTTTCTCTCTTTTGCAAGACCTCCATCTTTTCAAACATGATGTTCCTTTCTAAGAACTGGCCTCACCTAGCAACATTCCCAAAATGTGTGAGAAAAAGTTTCACCACCTTGGGAGGGGTGTGGGGGGATTGTGCACCAGGGA
>NW_006399766.1:5765657-5771501 GCF_000299155.1 Elephantulus edwardii | reverse complement strand
GTAGGTGTGTAGGAGACAGTAAGATTGTGTCAGGACAGGACAGGTTTAGAGCTATTATGCATAGCATTGCTATGAGTCGTAGGCAACTCGATGGCACATAACATGTTGGTTTAGCTTCTGCTTGGTTACTTTAGATCTTTTTAAAAATTAATTTTAATGAAAGTTTACAGAACCCTTCCCTAGTGTTGTGTGAAGTTGTTTGAAACAGTTTCAACTATGTTTTCTGTTTCTGTGAGGAACAGGGGAATGGGAAAGTCTATCTCACTATTTTGCAAAACAATATAGCTATTTGGTTTTCAATTGACTAAAACTATGAATAAATTATAACTTAAACCAAAAAAAAAAAGGGAAAAAATTGTAAAGCAGGCATCAGAAGGGCCCCTCAAGGGCATCCTGGTATACACTGAAGACCAGGTTGTCTCCTATGACTTTAACAGTGACACCCACTTTTCCACCTTTGATGCTGGGGCTGGCATTACCCTGAACAACCACTTTGTCAAACTCATTTGTTGGTATGACAATGAATTTGGTCACAACAACCAGGTCATTGACCTGATAGTACACATGGCCTCCAGAGAATAAGAGACCCTTGGACCACCAGCCCCAGCAATAGCACTAGGAGAGAGAGAGAGAGAGAGAGAGAGAGAGAGAGAGAGAGACACCCTCAGCTGCTTGGGAGTCCTTGCCCCTACTTGAGCCTCCCACGATACAGTTTCCATTCAGTCCCCCTGTGAAAGGGAGGACTTAGAAGGGCCCATCTTGTCATGTACCATCAATAAAGTACACTGTACTCAGCCAAAAAACAAAAAAAAGTATGAATGATGAAAAAAAAATAAGTTTCACCATCCTCATCTCTAAGGAGCACCATGGTAGTACTTTCTCCAAAACATATTTGTTTTTTTGTTGTTTCTTTTTTTCTGATAGCCTATAAGATGCCCAGTACTCTTTTCCAACACCACAACTCAAAGGCATCAAGTCTTCTACCATCTGAAAAAACAGTCTGGATATTGCATAAACTATTATTCCTGCAATTTGTTGTTTCATTTTCAAAGGATTAAGATATAAATAAATATCAATTTTATAAATATAAATATATTAAAATTATATAGCATGTCAAACTAATTTAATTATCAGACACTTACATCACTAAGTCATTATGCCAATGATTATATCCACAAAATTTATACATTTTCATTTTGTTTCAACAATTTTCACACATTATTGCATGTCATTCCAGTGATCTAAATCTTTAAAAAGAGAGAGTAGCTATAAACTAGCAATTTATCATTGCTGACGATTCTATGACTGATGCACAGTTCTGCTGATCTCAATCAAGTTTAACTGACATTGAATGGTTTGTTCAGGTTTCTGTGTTAATCAGGTGACCTGACCTCAGAATATTCTGGGATATTCTCACTCACATTTCTGGTTTAGTATTTGCGAGAGCAACAAGGATGTCTGGCCACATGTACTCCATCATTCACATGTCAGTCTGGACTAGTTTATTTTATAATTGGAGGAACTCTAGGTTGGATTATATCCTACAAAAAGATTTGTGCAAATCTTAACCACTGGTATCTGTGAAACTGACTTTATTAGGAAATAGAGTTTTTCCAGATATCCTTAGTTAAGAACATGGTATAATGCAGTAGATTAAGTCTCAATCCAATATGGCAGGTGTCTTCATAAAAGGAGAAGAGGAGAGACAGAAGGAGAATAGTAATTAGTGACATAATTTTTTTGAAAATGTATTGTTTCTTACAGTTCTTTGACAATTTGTGCACTTCTTTTTTTCATTTATGCAGATTCTATAGCTTTAATATGAAGAGATTCTATTTGGATACATAAATTTATAAAAATTAGTACTTTGATGTGGGAATGGCCTGTTTCTTCTTAATTAGTCAAGTATAAAGTTCATAAAAGATCAAAATATTATTGCCTGGCAAAGTCAGTTTAATATTTAAATCAATGCCTCTTAGTTACTAGTGACCTAAATGGTGTGTGCTTGACTACTAACCTGGAAGTTGTGATTAAAACTTTCTTTGCCAGTACTGCGGAAGAAAATCCTGCCGATCTGCCTCAGGTATTATTACAGCTAAAAAAACCCTAGGGAATGCTTCTCTTTAATAGCACATGGGGTTGTCAGGAGTCAGAATCAACTCTACAGCCATAAACAACAGTTACCAATTCCATTCTAGAATAGAGAACACAGACCAAAAAACTAACTTTGATGATAAATATGTATGTAAATATTAGATACATTAGTAATGACATTTTATCTTATTACCATATTTCTTCAAATGCTAATGAAGCCTTTCAGAACACTGAAGACTTTATATGTGTAACTGTACTTGTCATGCTTACACACTATTCTACACATGGAAGTAAGTTACACTGATTTGAAAATGTTGCCATGTAGAAATGTCCAAAGTGAATATGTGATCTATAATATTTTTGTACTTAGTAGATCCATATCTAAGGCAGTGTAAATAGAGTTATATGGAGTATATTAGGGTATGTCTTTCAAGAATATTCCAATAATTACCATGAACATTTCATAGGTATAGAAGGCCTAAGTAGCCAGGGTAGATTTTACTGCATTAATAGACAACCCCAAAATATCAATGACTTTGTTTAAGGAAAATATCTCAGTCACAAAAAAATCAATAATATGTCTGAGTGACATTCTAGGTCTGTAATTTACTCGTTGACTCAACTTTCTGGGATCTGTGTATTTTTTGACACCTCCATCAATGTCATGAAGGAAATAAAAGCACATTTAGAGAGTCAAACACATATGGTTTATTGTTTTGATCTGGAAATAATGTGCATCACTTTTGCTCATTTTTTATGAGCAAGAGTACACGGCCTTTCTCATCACTGAAGGGGACAGGAACATGCAATTCTTCATTATGTCCAGTAAGAAAGGAACTGGAACTATAGGTGAGCTGCATTTATTATGTCCAAGAATGTTGTTGTTATGTGCTGTCAAGTCACCTGCGACTCATAGAGACCCTATGTACAAAAGCTCTGAAGCCTGACCTGTCCTGAGCCTGTCTCACTGACTCCAATACACATACCCTGATTGTCCTAGCTACTGTATCTTACAACTGTTCCTCGTCCTTTGTGTTTCCAAATTGGTGGGCTCAGCCTCAGTTGCCATATTCTACTCTATGTGTCCTCTATTGTACATAGGGTTTTTGAAGACCTGTTATATTTTGGAAGTGAATGGCCAATAAATCATGTCCATGAATGATATGCTCTTTTAATTAAGAATATGCTTTAAATGATTAACAAGATCTCTACTGTTCTTTATGAAATAAGAGATTCACAAAGATTCGAGTTTTTCATCAATGTGAAAGAAAGGTAAAATACAAATAATTCTCTAATGACCTACCAAAGAAAACACACACAGCTGTCACTTTCAGAAGTCAGAAATGACAATTTAAATAGAATTACCAAGGCTGCAGTTGTTAAGTAAGATAACCAACCAGAATTATAAACTTTTTAAAGGTTAAAGTTTACTTGCACAGAAAAGAGAAACCATCACTTGTGTCACGGTTTTTTAAAAACATTTTTTGTCAGGTGTAATATTAGCAAGGAAAGCTTATAAATGCAAGAGTGTCGTTTTTAAAGTGCAGGGATATTGGAATATTTGCTATGTATTTTTTCAGCAAAAGAAGTTAAACTTTCTGCATTATAAAAAGAAAGAACAAGTATGGGATTGATAACAAATAGATTATATAAGCTTTCGCAGCTATACAAACTCTGTAGCATATATTTGGTGTTCCAGTCGTCTCTTCTTCCATTTGATTGTATCCCACCACAATCTAGTATGCAATAACCTCCAAATATAGGGACTTTATAAGGAGCTCTGGTGGCCTAGTGGTATGGAGTTGCACTGGCAACCAAAAGGCGCTCATTTTGAATCCACCAGCAGCTCCATGGAAGAAACATGGGCAGTCTCCTCCTGTGTGATTTACTGCCTCTGAAAACCTGCTGGAGGGTCAGCTATGTGTTGGTTCCAACTCAGTGGTACACAACAATCAACAACAATATATGTTGATGTTGTAGACAAGAATCCTATGTATAGTACATGCCAGTTGGCTATGAGAGTATTCAATATTTCAATATCCATGAATTATAATTTAATTAACTGGTGACAAACATGGAAGAAATGATACCATTTGAATGAGGGTAAAAAAAAAAAAACCAGTTCAAATCTAGAAGCTGATTGATAATATGTCAGAGGGAAGGAAAGATAAGTTGTTGTGGACCATTTTTGGTGGTGTAGTCCTTAGAGAGTTTTACTCCTAACACAAAGGCAGTGTCTCTCTGACAATTTGAATACACCACTGGCTTCTCTGGAGAAAGATAGATAATCCCAACCTATGTGGTTTACAGCCTCCTGAAAAACCTGCTAGAGGGTCAACTGTGAGTTGATTCTGACTCCACAGCAATGCATATATGCTAGCAAAAGAACAATGATTGGATAGGAGAAGAATTGAAAATATTGCTGAAAAATAAGTGAGGTTTCCATAGACATAAAACATAGACTTGAACATTTTGCTTAAAAAGTGAGCCCAATTATGTAAGATTATCATCTTTTACTCCAACCAAAAATTCAACTATTTTTAAAAAAATATATAATTTTGTATTGGTTTGCTTACACTATCCTTCATTCATTGTGTTTCATACAATCATTACCATCTATTATGTTTTATAAAAGTAATGTCCATTGAACTAATGTTTTCAAATTCCACAGCACAGTGGGACGAGAGAGAAATATGAAAATTGTATCTTTTTTTCAGACTCTTTTCTGATGCTGAGCCTTGAAACCTAGATATTATAGACATTGATTAAAAGATACACAAAAATGAATCATTCTATATGTAAAGAGGTCTAAGAATAATTAAGCCTGTGAGAAGATCAAAAGATTGTAGAGAAATGTAGGTGTAAGGAGGGATGGAAGATTCTGAAGGAAAGAAAGAATTTAGCAAAGATAGAAAGTTTCAGAAACTTGATCAAGGGTATCCGTAAGTTGGAATCAGCTCAATGAAAGTTGATTTTTTTAAAATTACAGATTGACTTTCAAAATAATTTATCAATGACCTTGGGAGCAGCAGTCAAGAAATCAAACTATGTATTTCAATCGGCAAATTGGGTGTAAAGAACCATTTTAAAGAGCTAAAAGGCAATAGCGTCACTTCAAAGACTGAGGTGCATCTAACCAAAATCATGTTATTTTCAATTGCCTCATATGTATAAAGTTGGACAGGGAATAAAGGTGATTTTAAAAGAATAAATTCCTTTAAACTGTGGGTTGGCAAAGAATATTGAAAATAACAATGAACTAACAAAAGAATGAACAATTAGACGAATTTAGAGGAAGCAAAGCCAGAGTGCAAGATTTCTTTTCATGTACTATGAACATGTAAATGAGATTCTCACATAAAGATAGTATGCTTGTTATGCTAGACCCCACCGAAACCTCATTGCTTTCAAATTAGAACTGACTCATAGCTGGCCCTGTAGTGTGTTTTCAGAGGCTATAAATTGCACAGGAGGAGAGTGCCTATCTTTCTCCTATAGAGCAGCTGGTGGATTCGAACCAATTGCCTTTGTGTTGGCAATACATTTCCTTATCCACTAGGCCACCAACGGAAACATAATAAATGGATATCTTTAACACAAATGCGTTCTCCCATTGTTAAGGAGGCTAGAAGGCTGAATTCAGGGAAAAGTTCCTAAGTAAGGGAAGGTCTTGGCTCCTGGTGTCTCTTGCTTCCAAGAGTTTCCCAGTGTGGAAAACTGGGTCCAAATGATGAGCTCTATCCCCAGCCT
>NW_006399766.1:5763138-5764902 GCF_000299155.1 Elephantulus edwardii | reverse complement strand
TTGAATAATATTGCATGAGTTCCTTGTTTTTTAATGCAGCATAGTATTCCATTGTGCGAATATACCACAGCTTCTCTAGCCATTCGTTTGCCTTTTTTTCTCAGTGGTACTGAGGTCCCCCTCTTCTTCCTACTTTATCTATCCTTTCTTTTATCTCTTGTAAAACAAAAGAGTATGCCAGAGAAACTTCCTTGTATGAGAACAGGCTTGTGATCTAATTAAGAGTGTTACATCCAGAGTGTCAAAGACCTCTGATGGCCTAGTCTGTAGACAGGTGCACTGCTAAGGAAAAGGTCCTGCCTCTTTGATAGCTCAAATCCACCAAAAGTTTCACAGAAGAAACATAGGAAGTATCCCTCTTTACAACTTGCAGTCTCAATAACTTGATGGAAAATCATTATGAGTTAGAGACAACTTAATGACAAAGAGTTGATTTGATCCCACCCTACATACAGAGCCACACTGTGATAAAGAGCCACACTGCCAACCTGAAGGTTGTTGTTGTTAGGTGTTGTTGAGTCATCTGCACACAGAGTAATCTGAAGGTACATAGTATAAATCCACCAGCTGTTCAGTAAGAGAAAGATGGACAAACTTCTCCTGTGTGATTTATTGACTGAAAACTCACTGGAGGGCCATCTATGAGTCAGTTCCTTCTTGGTAGTACCTAACAGCAACCTAACAACCTTCAGTATGAATGGCTGACCACATCACATCTTATCATATCACAGGAGGAATATGACATCTTTACATAACTCTTTTTAATCTTGTCTCATTGTTTTCATATCATTGTTGTTAGGTGACTTCCAGTCAGTGACAACTCCTAGTGATCCTATGAACAACAGATTAAAACCTTGACCTATCCTGTACCGTTTCATGGTATCTGTCATTCTCAGGTCTATTGTCGCAGTCACTACATCTCATTAAGGGCCTTCCTCTCTTTCTTTAGCCTTCTTCCTTTCACAGCATGGTGTCCTTTTCCAAGGACGGGCCACTCCTGACAACATGCCCAAAGTATGTGACACAAAGTTTCACCATTCTTGCCTCTAAGGAGTACCTTGATTTTACTTCTTCCAAAACAGATTTGTTCGTTCTTTTGGCAGCCCATGGGCTATACAATAATTTTCACTAATATCATAACTCAAATTTTCAATTCTTTTTCTGTCATCTTTATTCATTGTCCAGCTCTCAGACATAAAGAAAAGGATTGATTACTCTTCAACAATTTGGAGAGTTCCCTGACTCCAAACGATGGATTGAATTAGGTGCACCTGAGTGTTCAAACTGATATCATTGCATTTCATTATTTTAGAGAGGCTCTTAACAGTGAACTTCCCCAATGCAATACTGCTGGTACCAGTGGTATTCATTGTTGATCCAAGCAAGATGAAACTTACAGCTTCAATCCCTTCTCTATCTCTCATGATGATGCAAATTGGCCCAGTGGTGAGGACCTTTGTATTCTTTTTTTTTTTAAAGAAAAGAACATTTTTTAAAAAAATTTTTGCAATTCCTTCACTGGTATAACCTTTTTTTAAATTGAGCATTTTTTAAAATTTATTATTAATTTCAATGAAAATATACAGAGACTTTGGGTTTCCATTCATTCATTGTTGCACTTTACTCCCCTCCCATCCCTCCCCCCTAGTAGACTACCCTCTTGGAAAAGTAAAAGATAGATTCTTTCATTGCTTTACAAACCCTCCCCCAGGTCCACTTCACTATGCAGCCTTTGCTCTGGACTCCTGTCATGACAAAAATACC
>NW_006399766.1:5761866-5762938 GCF_000299155.1 Elephantulus edwardii | reverse complement strand
TGTGTGAATATACCACAGCTTCTCCATCCATTCATTTGTTGATAGGCACTTGGATTGTTTCCAACTCTTTGCTATTGTGAACAAAGCTGCAATAAACATGGGTGTGCGTAAAGAAAAGAATGTTTTATTGTGTTTGTTTTTTTAAAGTTTTTTTTCTTAATTTTTTGTAATTCTCTTTTTTATTTTACACTGATTTACCTACAAAATTTGTATAAACTGCCCCGACACCAGATCCCCCCACCTCTCTAACCTATCCACCCACACCTATCAATCTGTGTGACCCCATGATTACCCCCCAACATCCAAAACCCTCTGCTCTCCCACTTAGATCTTTGTGTTCTTGATGTTCAAATAGAATCCATATTGAAGACTAAGCATTCCATGTCCTTCTCACTTTCAGCAAACAAGGTTGTGTTATCTGCATAACACAATTGTTGATGAGTCTTCCTCCAATCCTGATTCCTCGTCATAGAATCCATTTTCATGAATTATTTGCTTAGTATACAGATTGAATAGGTTAAACAAATACTACAACACTGATGTACACCCTTCCTGATGTTAAATCATGTAGCCTTTCCTCGCTCCTTTGGGACAAGAACTTCTTGATCTAGGCATGCTTCTCATGAGCACAGTTGAGTGTTCTGAGATTCCCATTCTTCTCAATGTTAGTAATACTTTGTTAAGATTCACAGAGTTAGATGTCTTTGCATAGCCAATAAAACACAAATAGACATTTTGATATTCTCTGCTTTCAGCAAGAAGCCATCTAGCATCAGCAATGATATCCCTGGTACCATGGCCGCTTTTAAATACCTCTTGAATTTCTGTTACTTCTCTGTCAATGTACTGTTCCATATATTTTTGGATGATCTTCAGGCTCTTGTTTGTGTAGTACTTTCTGAAATTTTTCCATGTTGCCTAGTTCTTTTTGGTACAGTGACTGTGTATTCCGTCCATGTTTTTTTATACAATCATAACATTCAGATTAAGACAGACTAGGAAGAAGGATTGGCCACCCACTTCTGAAATAGCAGGCCTCTGAAAACCCTATGCACAACAGAACACACGCAGA
>NW_006399766.1:5747650-5753791 GCF_000299155.1 Elephantulus edwardii | reverse complement strand
GAAGAACAAACTGGGGATGAGGGTAGAGAGAATGGTGCAGCAATGAAGGAATGAAAACCCAAAATCCCTGTAAATGTTCATTAAAACTAATAAAATGAAATAATTTAAAAAAAAAGAATCCTGTGACAGCTAGTCCTTAATAAATTTCTGGTGTTATTTCTGTTCAGATAGTGGACTTAGTATACTGGAAGAAAATGGACTGATTAATACATTTTAAACTATACTTCTTTATGATGCTCAAATATGTCATTTTTCAAGATGATTTTTAAATATACTTTCAAGAAGACATACAAGCTCAGCAAGGTTTTTTGTCCCCCCAGTACATATAATGAATATCAATATCCATTACCTTCCTATGTCCCCTGTTTACAGAATGACTATCAGTGTGAGGAGCACACAGAATGGACGTCACTGAGCCAACCACACCAAACCAGGGTGATCATGTCAGTTCTTTCTACAGGAACCTCATATGCCAGAGTAAAATTTTCCTATAGAGTTTCTCAGTACTTATTTTTCAGAAGCAGATTATTGGCATGTCTTCAGGGTGAATTTGAACCATCAATCTTTCAGCTAAATAAACCAAACCAAATGTACTGCTACTGAGTCAATTCCAACTCATTCTAATCCTCCATCAGGTTTCCAAGATTGTAAATATCAATGGAAGCTAACTGTCTCATCTTTCTTCTGTGAAGTGTCTGTGGAATTTAAACCTCTGACCTTTTAGTTAGCAATCAAACATATTATGCACTAAGCTATCCAGACTTGCACTCATATTCTCATATACTGTCTCTCCCCGAGACAGAGAGAGAGAGAGAGACATAGAGAGATATATAGAGATACATAGATATAGATTTCTACAGATTTCTATTTCTATTTCTACTTCTACTTCTATTTCTATTTCTATTTCTATTTCTATTTCTATTGTCGTTGTTATGTGCCGTCAAGTAGCTTGCTACTCATAGCGACCTTATGTACAACAGCCCTAAACTCTGCTCTGTTCTGTGCCAATCGCACTGTCTCCAACACACCCATCCCGATTACCCCAGTCACTGAACCAATCCACCTCATACAGGGGCTTCCCCTCTTGCACTGTCCTTCCACCCTCCCAAGCATGATGTCCCTCTCCAAGGACAGGTCCCTCCTTACAACATGTCCAAAGTATGTTAGACAAAGCCTCAGAATCCTTGTCTCAAAGGAACAGCCTGGTTTAACCCTCTCCAGGATGAATCTGTTTGTTTTCTTGGCAGTCCATGGTATATTCAATACTCTTCTCCAGCACCACAGCTCAAAGGCGTCAATTCTCCTGCTATCCTCCTTAGTCATTGTCCAACTATTGTCCAACTCTCTGATGCATAACAAGTGATTACAAAGACCATGGCCTGTATCAGATACATCTTAGTCTCCAGAGAGACACCATTGCTCTTCAGAACTTTGGAGAGGTCCTAACATCAGACTTTCCCATGGCAATACGTCTTTTAATTTCCTGGCTACTGGTGCCAAGAATGTTGGCTGTGGAGCCAAGCAAACTGAAGCTGTGAACAATCTCAATCTCTTCATTATCCATCCTTATGCTGCCAATTGGTCCAGTGGTGAGAATCTTTGTCTTCTTGACATTGAGCCTCAATCCATATTGGCGGCTGCAGTCCTTGACACTCTGCAGCAAGTGCTTCAGGTCCTCCTCAGTTTCAGCAAGCAGGGTTGTGTCATCTGCGTATTGCAAATTGTTGATAGATCTTCCATCAATCTTGACCCCCCAGTTCTCCTCATAAAGCCCAGCCTCCCGGACAATCTGCTCTGCATACAGGTTGAAAAGGTATGGAGACAGGACACATCCCTGGAGTACGCCCTTCCCACTTTTGAACCATGCAGTGTCTCCTAGCTCTGTTCTGATGACTGCCTCTTGGTCCAAGTATAGGTTTCTCATTAGCACAATTAAATGTTCTGGGATTCCCATTCTTCTCAGAGTAAGCCACAGTCTGCTATGATCCACACAGTAAAACGCCTTTGCATAGTCAATGAAACACAGAAATACATTCCTCTGGTATTCCCTGCTTTCAGCTAAGATCCATCTAACATTAGCTACAATATATCTATTACCACGACCCCTTCTAAACCCAGCCTGGACTTCTGGCAGTTCTCTGCTGATGTGCTGTTTCAGTCGTTTTTGTATATATATATATATATACAAATGTACAGAAATATTTCTTTATACATACACATTCGTATATATTCTATGCACACATATATGTTGCATTTTGACTCTCTAAAGCCTTCCAGGAACTATGGACATTTCCTGTTGAAATATGCCTTTGAAATACCAAATTTATGATATTATAAATATCATAGGCCACATTTTCTGATAGAAACACAGTTTTCTGCCTGGACAAAGTTCATCTCAATTAAATACACTTGAAAAATCTAGTATAACAAGGAACCTCTGTATAAATATGATATTTCAAGATAACCAAACCCAAGAGTAAACAAATAGCAGAGGCATTGTTGCTATAGCTCTTGTACTGGCCTAACAAAAAAAGTTAATCAATATAAATGGACAATGGAAACAAAAATTCATATTTGCCAAAGTTCAAATAGTTGCACGCTAGCTCTACCCACTGTGGTATTCTAATATTGTTCTTAATCTTAAGAGTTGATAGAGAGCTCTAGTGGCTTAATATGGAGGTGTACTATCAACTAAAAAGCAAGCAGTTTGAATCCACCAGCTGCTCCTTGAGAGAAAATTAGGTAGGCTCGTCCCATGCAATTTACTGCCTCTGAAAATTCACTGAAGGATCAGCTATGAGTCAGTTCCAAATGAATGGTACTCAACAAAAACAACAACAACATTGATAGAAATCATGTCATAACAATTAGAAATCAGAAGTAGAAACAACACAGATTGATTTTTTTTAACCTCTCTACATACTGGAAGAATATACTGATGTTTGTTAGATTCAGTCCATGAATGTATGAAGTGCTTTCTAATGAATTAACTTCCTTCAATATCTTTATGATTTCTATAATGAGAACTATCTCTTTGCTATTCTTAAAGAGAAATTTAACAACCAGGGAGGCCATTAATACAGACAAACAACCCAAACAAAATAGCACAGACTTCTGTACTTTGTTTTTCTTTTGCAAAAGTAATTTCCAAGTTCTCACCTGTTTACTCTGATCCAGGATCTTAAAGAACTTGACCATGAAGGTGAAATCTGTATCTTTACACATCATTTTAATTCATAAACTCTACAACTGATAATCTTAACTTTATAGTCTAGAAGACTATTCATCTGTGCTTAGGAACTCAAACTTTAAAATTAGAAAGTGCGTATACTCAAAGGAAAAAACAACTACCAGGATGCCTGAAATCTTATTTAACTGGAAACCTTCTTGTTTTGGACTATAGCAGTCACCAGTGTATCTGAATCTAAATAAATCTTCACCTTTGCCATAAACATACTAGCAATGTAACAATAATGAGGAAAAACACAGTTGAAAAATGGATGAGGCTCAATCATATTTTAAAACTTTCAAGTCATTTATACTTAGGAAGTTGAAAGAATATAGAGACATGAACATAAAGATAATATTTAAAAATGATTGTCTTTGCATTTAGGTGAGCTTGTCTTCCTGGCTTCATCAAATATATTAAGAGGAAAATACAAATTCTGTGGATTCAATAGAAACTACAGAAAAACCACATTACTTTTATGTGAGTCAAACAAAATGGATATCTTAAAATTTGAAGGAGCATACACAGTACTTGCTGATCTTTTTTTTCTTTTAAAGTAAAACTACTGCTTACGGACTCTAAGGGGAGGGGAGAATTCATTATTGAAATTATAAATCCTGTGATTATATTTTTCTTTTAAATTCTCACAAAGAAAAGCATCCTAATGTTAATGAAAATGTGAAACTGAGATTGAAATGTTATATTATTATAGAAAAAAGAAGCCACATATAAATTACACTGATTCACAACTATATTAATGCAAAAATATGTAATTGGGTCATTATTATTTATAAAATACAAAGCCAAATGAAACATTTATCTTAAAATACTTTTTGAACCCCAACAGCACACAGTGCAGTGAGAATTAACTGTCCATTTCTTTCATCAATATAAATGGAAAAGACAAATAATATGGCATCCAAGGGAAAAATTGAACAGCACACAGACTGGGTCAGTCTATGTGAAGATTGTGACACAGCTGACTCAATAATTTCATCTTCAAGTCTGTACTGTTTGTCACTGCTGGAATAATCATGCAATAAACTACACAGATCATAATGACATCCAAATAATCAGACAGGTCAGAAGGGTGGCCCATCCAGTTTGCTTATTTGAATATGATCTGAATGAAAAGAAGTTGGTCACAATGAGAGAAATTACCTCGAGTAAAAGATCAAAGCAGATAATCAACATGGATAATTTAGGTCTGAATACAGATACAGAATATAGACTATGACTTTTCACAAAAGTTCCAGCTAGTCCTCATTCACAAATGATCTTCCATAAGGGTTTTCTCACAGGGATAACTTGGTAGTTTCCAGAAAAACTGCCTTTCAAAAACCTGACTTCTCTTAGGTGAAGGTGGAACATTTTATTTTCTAATTAAACCATTAAAAAATCTAAAACTTTATATTTTGTTTTTCATCAAAGCTCCACACACATACACACTTAAATGCATGCATACATGTGTTTACACAAACACATCCCTAATACTATTCAATACTGTATTAGGAAACGAAGAAAAGCCTCAAAACCGAACTAATCCTCATAATCACACTTAAGACCATCGATAGTCTTGTGGGTTCTCAAATTTTAAATTCCAAATTAATTTTCGAAAACTCACTTGCAGGCAGCTTCTATTTGCTAAAATATTACTCTTCTCTTTGATGGCTCTCTGTGATTGTATATTTTTAATTAGGTAAAATTTGCATCTACATAAGCAAAGTTAAAAAATATATGACATATATAAAGACAAAGCTCATATACAATGAGCAACCTAAAGATCTTTGACAATAGCATGCATAAATGCTGTCCATACAGCTATCACCGTGTTGACAATATTCTTTCTAAGCACTTTGTGATCTTGCTAAACTGTTATGATTAAAGAAATTCCTCCATGCATTTATATTCCAGGATATACTACAAGGATCATCTTTCCACAGATTATTTAGAAAAATACGCCCTTGTTCACCTATATCAAGTCTAGATATTATTACTTTCAAGATTCAGTATGCATTCAGTCTGTATTACATCTTAACATCAAGAAGATAAAGATTCTCACTATTGGGTCAATAGGCAACATGGAGAGAAGATTGAAATTGTCAGCAATTTCATCTTGCTTGGATCCACAATCAACACTCTTGGTACCAGCAGTCAAGAAATCAAGAAATCTATGCATTGGTAAATTTATTGTCCAGGACCTTTCAAAAATGTTAACAAACAGCAATGTTGGCTTAAAAATTGAGGAGCATTTGATCCAAGCCATGGTCTTTTCAATTACTGGAAGTTGGAAAATTAATAAGGATGACAGAAGAATAATTAATGCTTTTGAGTTGTGATGTTGGAGAATACTGAATATCCCATAGACTTCCAAAATAACAAATATTCTTGGAGAAAGTGCAAACACGATACTCCTTGCAAGGGGACTGAAGCTTTGTCTCACATATTTTGAGTGTATTATTAGGAGAAGCTGGGCCTTAGAGAAGGACATTATGTTTGGAAGGGTGGAGGCTTAGCCAAAGAGGGTAAGACCCTCAATGAAATGGAGTAACACACTGTTAGTGACTGTAACAATGGACTCAAGTATATCAGAGATTATATAAATGGCACAGGATAGGGTAGGATTCATATTCTTTGTTATAGGATCTCTATGAGTTGTCAACTTAACAGCATCTAAAAATAACAATTGCCTTAAAGATTCTTACTGTTCTCCTTATATATTCAATCTGTATGCTTAGCAAATCATTCAAGAAGCGGGACTTGATGAACATGAATGTGGCATCAAGATTGAAGGAAGACTCATCAACAACCCACCTTATGGAGATAATGCAACCTTGTTTGCTGCAAGTGAAGAGGATGTGATACATTTGACACAGAAAAGACAAGACTACATCATTTAATATGAAGAGTGT
>NW_006399766.1:5742227-5747550 GCF_000299155.1 Elephantulus edwardii | reverse complement strand
GATGTTAGTTTAAAACCTAATGTGTGCATGATCCAAGCCATGATCTTTTCAATAACTTCTTATGAAATGGCAAGTTAGAAAATAAGTAAAATTATAGACGAAGAATCAATACCTTTGATTTGTGGTATTGGAGAAGAGTACTGAATATACTGCCAAGAGAACAAACAAATATGTCTTGAAGAAAGCACAGCTAGGAAGTAAGTGAAGGAAGAAAGTTCATCTTTGGAGGCAAGGACAGTGTCATATATTTTTTTGGCATATTGTTAAGAAGGGCTGGTCCTTAAAGAAGAACATCATTGTAGGAAAGGTGGAGAGTCAGGGAAAGAGAGGAAGACCCTCAATAAGATGAACTGACACAATGACTATAGCAATGGGTTCTATATCAGAGATAGTAAAGATGGCAGAGGACAGGACAAGTTTCAAATCCATTATTCATTAGGACACTATGAGTCATAGTCCACTCAATGGCACCTAACAACTACAACCTCCAAGAACAAGTCATTTGGTTTTGACCTAATTTACATGCTATAATAAAGAATTTTCCTTATACAAGAAAAAAACATGAAGGATATGTCTATACAGTTTAATTGAGTGTTAAAGGTATATGCCCTTAAGTTCCCAGAACTTCCCCCAGGACCTGCAAATAACTTCCTGTGGTTTAAGAAATCCAAGTGTAATGAAGTCAACAAAAGTTACTACAAAACTGAAATATATCTGGCACGTGTTAAGGAAAACAAAGACACATTTCATGTTCATTTACATGACCTTGTCATCAAAACAATGGATCAAACATTGAAGAGGACAGCTATCAGTATTGATTGTGGATCCAAGTAAAATGGAGTTGCAGACAACTTCATTCTTTACTCCATCTATATCATCATGTTGCCTATAGGTCCAGTGGTGAGAGTTTTTGTTTTCTTGATATTGCAATGTTATCATTGAAGGCTGTAGTTTTTCCTCTTCAGTAAATACTTCAAGCCTTTTCCCATTTCTGTAAGCAAGTTATGTGATTTACACATCACGGGTGGTTAATGAGACTTTCTCCAATCCTGAAGCCATATTCCACTTTACTCTCTTGGATCTATAGTCAACACCCTTGTAACAGTACTCAAGAAATCAAAGTGGATATCACATTGGACAAATCTTGAAAACAATGAATTTTGTAAATAAATTATTAGAAAATTTAAAAAATACTTATTTTAAATGATAAAGAGTAAAGATGCCAGTTTAAAGATTAAAGTGAGCATGATATGTTATTGTTGTTTTTGTTTTATGTGCCGGGGTGTCATTTGCAACTCATAGCAGCTCTGAATGTTGCTTTATTTATCTCCAACACACCTACCCTCATTACCCCAGTCACTGAGTCAATCCATCTCATCCAGGAACTTCCTCTCTTGTGCTGTTCCTCCACCTTTCCAAGCATGGTGTCCTTCAAGGACTAGTCCTTCCTGACAACATGACCAAAGCATGTTAGTCTGTTTTATTGACTGGGAACAAAGAAAAGACATGAACACCAGAAATGAGATCTGAAAGAGAATGTAAACAGGGAGCTAACAGCTCAAAGACTGCCACCCGGAGCTAAAAGCTCTCACAGCTTTCATTGAGAAACAATACTAGGAAATAAATCACACACACACACACACACACACACACACACACACACACACACACACTCTTTACTGATGAAGCTATGTTTTTCTCTACATGACCTTTTACTGACATTCTTTTCTTATCTCAGGAATAGAGTGATTTACAAAGCACAAGCTTAACATCCCATCTGTGGAATGTTAAGGATGGTGTCTCCTTGTGGTCTGTCAGGAGGAAGTCTGCTTGTTTTGTGCCTCACTCAGTTCATAGTTAGTATTTGGCAAAATCCTTGCCTCCAAGGAACAACCTGGTTTTACCCTCTTCAGGACAGATCTGTTTGTTATCTCAGCAGTCCATGATATATTCAATACTCTTCTCCAGCACCACAACTCAAAGGTTTCGATTCTTCTTCCATCATACTTAGTCATTGTCTAGATTTCTGATGCATAGCAAGTAATTGTGAAGACCATGGCCTGGATCAGATGCATGTTATTCTGTAGACTGACATCATTGCTCTTCAGAACTCTAGAGAGGTCAATGACAGAAGTTCATCCCAATACAATTAGTCTTTTGATTTCCTGGCTGCTGGTACCATGAGTGTTGATTGTAGAGACAAGCAAGCTGAAGCTGTTAACAACATTAACAACCTTCTCCATCTGTTATGATGTTGCCAATTGGCTCTGTGGTGAGAACCTTTGTTTTCTTGATGTTGACTTTCAATTCATATTGAAGGCTGCAGTTCTGACCTTCTGTAGCAAATGTCTCAGGTTCTTTAGCAAACAAGGATGTGTCATCTGCATGATGTAGAATATTGATGAGTCTTCCTCCAATCCTGATGCCACATTCTTCTTCAGAACCCAGCCTCCTGGGTGATCTGTTCCACATATAGACTAAAAAGTGTGGAGATAGGATGCTTCCCTGGCATTCACCTTTTCTGATTTTGAACCATGCAGTGTTTCCTTGCTCTGTTCTGATGACTGCCTCGTGGTCCCAGTATAGGTCTCATATATGCACTATCAAGTGTTCTGGGATCCCCATTCAAAGTTAGCCATAGTTTGTTATGATCCACATAGTCAAATACCATAGTTAGAGAAACACAGCTAGAACTTTCAGCTAAGATCCATCTAACATTAGCTATAATGTCCCTCCTGCCATGGTCTCTTCTAAACCCAGCCTGCACATCTGACAATTTCCTGTTGATGTAATGTTCCAGTAGTTTTTGGATAATTTTCAGCTGGATCTTGATTGCAAGTGATATTAATATTTTTCGATAATTTTCACATTCTATAGGATCACCTTTTTTTGGAATGGGAATAAATATGTTTCTTTTCCAGTCAGTTGGCCAGGTAGTTAGTTGTCCTCCAGACTTTTTGGCACAATCTGGTGAGCACATCAAGGGCAGCATCTGTTTGTTGAAATATGTCAATTGGTATGTGGTCAATTACTGGAAACTTGTTTTTTGCTAATTCCTTCAGAGCAGCTTGAACTTTCTCCTTCATCACTATTGGCTCTTGATTATATGTTGTTCAATTAAATTCTTCTGTGTCAGTCAATTATTTTTGATATAGTGACTGTGTACTCCTTCTACTTCTTTTGATGCTTCCTGAATCATTCAACATTTTGCTCACAGCATTCTTAAGTATTGCAACTCGAGGATTGCATTTATTCTTCAGTTCCTTCAGCTTAAGAAATGCTAAGTAAGTTTGGCCCTTTTGACATTCCCACTACGGCTCTTTGTATATTTCATTATGGTACTTTATTGTGTCTTTCCATGGTGCCCTTCGAAATTTTCTGTTCAGCTCCTTAACATCTAGATTGCTTCCCTTTGCTTTAACTTGTCTGCACTTTAATGCATTTTTTTTTGTGGGCTTCACAGCTTTTATTAAAGGTCCCAACAACAGTCCAGTTTTTCTTCTCCGCGTCCTGTTCTGCAGTCTCCTCGGCCCTCTTGGCCCTGATGCTGAACAGCCGGGCATGGGCACGGGCCCTGCAGAGATTAGCAAAGGCCTTGAAGTTCTTTTCTTTCTGTGCAATGACCCAGGATTTCCTCCTTCTTGTAGACATTCTGGATGGACATTACAGATCCTGTCAGCTGAGTGGCCAGTTTGAGTTCCTCAGCAGAACTGTTCAGAGTCTCTTCAGACATCCCCCCCCTTGCTCTTTTCTTCTTCTTCATCTTTGCAATGACCTTTTGCATTCTTCCCACCCAGCCCGAGATCCTGCCTGGCCCTAGCTCCTGTCTGGACCTGCACAGAACATGGACTCCCCTCATGGAGACTGACCCATGACCTGTATCACAGGAGAGTGGAGAGGGAATTGGAGGACACAGGTGGTGGGAGACATGAGCTATCAAACCAGAGCTGGCTGGTAGCAGGGGATGGGAGATGCTGAAAGGGCAAGGAGAGGCAATTAATCTGGTTGCTGGCTAGGTGAGGTGAGAGTGGGAACACAATACATGTGTCTAAGGGGTGGGCCCCCAAATCAGCACCTGATCTGTTACTTGCGTAATATCATCAGCTCTTTTGGATAAAAATGCTTTTCTGTTAAATATTTCTTTAAAGCCCAAAATAAGACAGACTAGAGAGAAGGATCAGCCACCCACTTCCAAAATAACAGGTCTTTGAAAACCCTATGTACAACAGAGTACACTTAGATTAGACTAACAGATATGACACTGACAGCTGAGCCTTCGTATTGGGAATCCCAAAGGAGGAAGAACAGTTACAAACAGACCTTAATGACTGGAACATGGAATGTGAGAAGTATGGGTTTAGGAACATTGGAGATTGCTAAGGAAGAAATGGGATGCATAACTATTGACATTCTAGGCATTGGCAAAATGAAATGGATTGGCATAGGGAATTTGAATCAGATAATCATGTGATCTACTAAGCTGGAAATTGAGGGTAAAAAATGAGGTCTCATTCATAGTTAAGAACACCATGTCTAGATCCATTTAGGAATACAATATTGTGAGTGAACGGGTAATATCCATACAAGGAATATCGGTCCATACAAGGAAGACCTGTTAATATCACTGTAATTCAAATTTATGCACCAACAACCAGGGCAAAGAGGAGGAAACAGATGACTTCTACCAAATGTTGTGATTGATCAAACATGCAACCAAGATACATAACAGGTGGCTGGAATACAAAAGCTGGAAATAAGGAAGAAGGACTGGTATTCAGGAAACATGGAATTGGTGACAGAAATGAAGCTGGAGAGAGAATGATAGAATTCTTTACACTTAATGATTTATTCATTGAAAATAACCTTTTATAAGACACTCAAATAGTGACTATATATATGGACCTCACCTGATGGCCTATGCATGAATCAGATTTTTTACATCTGTGGAAAAAAAATCATTGGAGAACCTGTGAAAACTAGGCCATATCATCAACTGTTTGTATGCAGTTCAAACTGAAGCTAAAATCCATCAAATTCACAAGAACAAAAGTTTGACCTTGAGTCTATCCCTCTTGAATTTAAACACCATCTCAGAAATATGTTTGAGGCCTTCAGTACAAGATGAACTGTGGGAGGATATCAAGAATATAATCCATGAAGAGCCTTATATAGGTTGTGATATTTTCAATTGCTTCATATGCTTATAAAAGGAGGACAATGCATAAGGAAGACTGAAGTAGAATCATTGTCTTGAATTATGGTATTGGAAAAAATATTGAATATTCTATGGCATGGAAAAACAGCAAACTTGGGGCAGCTATTG
>NW_006399766.1:5729989-5739387 GCF_000299155.1 Elephantulus edwardii | reverse complement strand
ACTCGACGGCACATAGCAATAACAACAACAACAATTTTAGAATCCAAATGGAAATAAAAATTATGTCAAAAAGAAAAAGAGCAAACAGGCCTGTCATAGAGAAACTATAACCAAGATGCTTCTTGGAGGCAAAGATGGTGAAACTTGGAACAAGATATCATACTTGTAAATATAGAGGATCAGCAAAAGAAAAGATTCTCAATGGTATGGATTGACACCACAACTGCAATAATGAGCTTGAGCATTTTGGAGATCACTGACCTAGTGGGTAACAGAATTGACCTAGTGAGTAACAAAGGTAGGCTGTTTGAATCCACTAGCTGCTTCATGGAGAAAGATAAGCAATCGCCTGCTGTATGATTTGTAGGCTCTGAAAACTCACTGAAAGGTCAGCTATGAATCAATTCTAACTCCACAACACTAAACAAGCATCATGATAGAGAGAAAAAAGAGACTTGAATTGTCAAAGATTTCATTTTACTTGGATCCACAATTGCTGTTATGTGTCATTGAGTCACTTGTGACTCATAGCAACCCTATGTACAAGAATCCTAAACACTGTTCTATCCTGTGCCAACCTTGTCATTCCCACCACTCCAATCACAGAATCTATCCATCTCATCAAGGGTATTCCTCTCTTGCACTGTCCCTCCACTCTGCCAAACATGATGGCCCTCTCCAAGGACCAGTCCCTCCTTGCAACATGCCCAAAATATGTCAGGTGAAGCTTCAGAATCCTTGACTCCAAGAAGCATTCTGACTTCACCTTCTCCAGGACAAACCTATTTGTTCTCCTAGCAGTCCATGGTATATTCAACACTCTTCTCTGGCACCACAGCTCAAAGGCATCAATTCTCTTTCTATCATCCCTATTCAGTGTCCATCTCTCCGATGCATAGCACATAATTGCAGACTATAGCCTGTATCAGGCACACCTTAGTCTCCAGCCTGATGTCGTTGCTCTTCAGTACTCTTGATAGGTCCCTCACAGCTGACTTTCCCAATGCAATTTGTCTCCTGAGTTCCTGGCTGCTGTTACCAAGACTGTTGACTGTGGAGCCAAGTAAATTAAAACTGTTAACTATCTCAATCTCTTCACCATCCATACTGATGCTGCCAATTTGGCCCAGTGGTGTGAATTTTTGTTTTCTTGATGTTGAGCTTCAATCCATACTGAGGGCTGCAGTCCTTGGCCTTCTGCAGCAAACGCTTCAGGTCCTCCTCAGTTTCAGCAAGCAGGGTTGTGCCATCCACATAACGCAGGTTGTTGATGATTCTTCCACCAATCCTGATGCCACATTCCTCCTAGCACATCCCAGCGTTTTGGATGATCTGTTCTGCATACAGATTGAAAAGGTATGGTGACAAAATACATCCCTGAAGGACCCTCTTCTTGATTTTGAACCATGTAGTGTCTCCTTGCTCTCTTCTGACGACTGCCTCTTGGTCCAAGTATAGGTTTCGCATTAGCACAATCAAATGTTCTGGGATTCCCATTCTTCTCAGTCAGCCACAGCTTGTTGTGATCCACACAGTCAAAAGCCTTTGCATAGTCAATGAAGCACAGATAGATATTCTTCTGGTATTCTTCGCTTTCTGCCAAGATCCATCTAACATTAGCTATAATATCCCTAGTACCACGACCTCTTCTAAATCCAGCCTGCACATCTGGCAGTTCTCTGTTGACATATTGTTCTAACCGATTTTTCGAAAATTTTCAGGAGAATCTTGCTTGCATGTGATATTAATGATATTGTTCGATAATTTCCACACTCTGTTGGGTCACCTTCCTTTGGAATGGGAACAAATATAGATCTTTTCCAGTCAGTCGGCCAGCTGACTGTCCTCTAGATTTCTTGGCACAATTTAATGAGCACATCCAGGGCAGCGTCTGTTGTTGGAATAAATCAGTTGGTATGCTGTCAACTTCTGGAGCCTTGTTTTTTGCCAATTCCTTCAGAGCAACTTGAACTTCCTCCTTCATCACCATAGGCTCATATGTTATTTCATGAAATTCTGTGTTAGCCAATTCCTTCTGATACATTGACTCTGTATACTCCTTCCATCTTGTTTTGATGATTCCTGGATCATTTAACATTCTACCCAATGTATCCTTAAGTATTGCCACCCGTGACTTGAATTTGTACTACGGGGAAAACTAGCAAGGGACCCCCACAGACGCCATTGCCAGAGAAACAGTTTTGAGACTCGGGAAGAGAGAGGCGGTGCTTTCCTCATCTCCACCCGTCATCTCAGATTCACAATTAGCACTCATGAAAGGAACAGTCAAGAAATAAAATAACATTTTGTATTGAACAATATTGTTGCCACAGACCTCTTCCAAAATCTAAAGAAGAAGAAGAATGCTACTTTAAAGATTAAGATGCAGCTGGACCAAGCCATTTGTATTTTCAGTTGCTTCACGTGCATATAAATGTTAGGCTGTAAATAAGGAAGACTGAAGAATTTACATCTTTCAATTGTGATATTGCAAGAATATTCAATAAATCACAGACTACTAAAACAACAAGTTCCATGCTTTAGGATACCATGAAAATGCAGTCTGATAAAGGTAACTCTACATAATGTAATCTGGTTGATCTGCAACTGAAACAATTCATTCCAAGGCCTTCAAGCCATTTTCTCTTCTCTCCAACTAATGTTAGACCATGACATCTGTAGATGTTGTAAGACAAAGAGTCATTAGAATTGAGAATTTCCAAAAAGAACAAGAATGCAACAGATGCCAGGGGTCAATGACTCTCTTTGTCTTAGTTCTCTAGTGTTGATGTAACAGAAACATCACAAGTGGTTGGCTTTAAAGGACAGAATTTATTTATTTATTTCTTTACCATTTAGGATGCTAGTGCTGTTATTTAGTGTGGTGACATAAGATTGCAACTCCTAATGATCCTATGAACAACAGCTGAAAATGCTGTCCCAACCTGCACCAGCCACTATCTCCACCATGCTTTAGCCAGATTTTCCAGTCATCAGGAGGCTGGAAATCTGAATTCAGGACACTGACTCTCAGAATATTCTTTTCTCTTTCGGCATTCTTTGGTGACTTTAATATGGCATCTGTCTCCTCCTTTTTAGGCATCTCTGTATTAATTTGCTTCTTATAAATCAGAAGTGGTTAGATTTAGATTATATTTATGCTGATATAGGTTCATTAATATAGCAAAGAAAATTTCTTTCCAAATGGGATTACATTCACAGGGATTAGGGTTAGAATTCCAACACCTCTGGGTGGGGCACAATTACATTCAAAACACCCCTTTCAGTAATCTACTCTTCTCTTCCCTCAGATAATCTTAAATGTACTGATCGTATTCCCAAATGAATGAATACCTTAAAATCTTCCTAATAGGTATGGAAAACCAATGGTCATCAAGTTAAATCAATTTATAATGGCTTCCTTTTTTATTTGGCTTTATGCCTTTATAGGAGGACATGGTTCATCTTTCTCTTGTGGTACAAGTGGTGGGTTAGGATGGCCAAACTTCCAGATATCAACCCAACACATAGAGCATTGGACCAGCAAAACTCTTTCTAATAGATACAGGAGTCACCTATTCTATCTTTAGTAACTCACAGTTTCCCAACAATTCTTCTGAACACAATTAGCTTAAATACTAAATTTAATGTTAGTATCATATATTTAGCTGAAGAATTAACTCATTAGTTACTGGATTCCTAATCACTTTTGTCTTCTAACATTGATAAATCTTTAGAGTTTCATTTTCCTCTTTACACTTCTTTGAGTTCTTGATAGTCTAAATTCAGAACGTGCTTGTTTGTATTCCTGAGTTCCTTTGAGCTACAGGATCACAGATACAGATATTTAGAAAGCAGAATCTTTGAAAATGTAATAGACTCCACTGTGCCTCTCCCTGAGTACATTTTAAAACTTGAAGCGATTAAATGTGTCATAGTACTATTTAATGACTCCTTGACAAAGGACTCCTCATCTGTATGTCAAGCTTCTGTTACACCGCATGGCCTGTGGATCATAAATAAAACAGTAAAACTTAGATTTCTTGTAGCTCCAAAACCTAATATCATCCTTTCAACTATACTTTATTACTTACTTCACTATTGTTAATGTATATTATTTTATTCTTTTTTAGTCATTTACCCTGATTCCAAACACTTATTTGTCTTGCACAATCAACCATATCCTTGGACCATTATGCTTCACAGGTTTATGGAAGTCCCTACGCATTTTTCTCAAACATATTGGGGTTGATTGACTATTTTAGAATATTAACTTTTAATCTCAAAACTATTATATCTCTTTAATATGGTATGACTAAGGAATCAATACCTTAAGCCATGCAAGAATTTTCATAATCTGCAATAGCATTATAAATACCTAAAAATTATTCCCTTCCTCTGTCCCCATTTTGAATTCCCAAGTTATCCCTTGTTTTTATTCTTTCATAAGTGATAAGGGCATGTTTTAGGTATCCTGTCAGAGAAGCATAAGAGAAATCCAAGGCCCATTTAATATTAACCACAATTTTATAGCTTAATACATGACTGATCTCATGCTGTTATATACCTTAAATATTTATGTTCCACACTACCCTAATCCTACCTCTGATTTAAAACATCCAACATGTTTCAACCTCTCACTTTCTCCCTCTTGTGAGATCCTTTTGGGATCATCCCCTCCTTTTACTGATACCTTTTTCATACATCTAGTAGGATTGAAATGTAAAACAAAATGATAGGAAGCCAAGCTGAGTGCTAAAATCAGTGAACTGTGAATTGGCTGACGGTTCATTAAAATGCTGTGTCCAAAAAAAGCTATTGAAAATTGGTGATTGTATTATTAGGGATCAGAAAGCAATATTGTTGTTGTAGGTGTCATCAAGTCCACTATGACTCAGTGACCTTATAAACAACAAATCTGAACTTTACCCCATCCTTCCTGTGTAATGAAAATAATTAATCTACACTGAGATAGTTAGGCTGTAGCTTCATATCACCTCCAAATCTAAACCAAATACATAATTTTTTTCAGAAAAATAATATACAGATTTCTGCCACAGTCTTAGGTAAATCAGGTGACAATCCCTGGTATACTCAAGCCCACTTTTGCAGTTATTGTGTCAGTCCATCTTGTTGAAGGCCTTCCTCTCTTTTTTCTGATGCTCCATCTTTCCCAGCTTAACGTCTTTTTTCAAGGACTGTCCAAGAGTGAGCAACTACTCAGATAAGGCAGAAGAAAAAAAATAATGTATACAGCTGTTACTGCCCATAACACACTTTAACAGACTTTCTTATACTTTAAATTTCCTTTTTTTTATTTTAGTGAGAGTTCACAAACATATTCATTTTCATTCATTAATTCATGTACACTTCCTTCCTCCCTTCCCATCCTCCAATTTCCAATTCCCTTTGTAATGCTTGTTCTTTTCCAGGTTGTCAGTTTTAATACACATGACTTCTAATCCGACATACCTTTCAGATTGTCCTTCCTTTTATCCATTCCAGTGCAGGTTCATTATCTATCCATGTTTTCTCACTCTCCCTCCCCCTCATATTGATGCTAATATTATAACAGTGGGCTTATGCTGTATTGGTCCTTTTGTGAGATATTTCACTTACATATTAACTTCCAGACCTGTCCATGTTGTGTAGTGTTTTACAAGTTCATAGTTTTTCAGTACTGTATAATATTCTATTTTACCCAGCTATCTCACTACTGAGAATATACCCCAAAGAAATAAGAGCTGCAACACAGAGTGATGCATGCACAACCAGGTTTATGGTAATATTATTCACAACAGCAAAGAGATAGAAGCAGCTCAAGTACACATCAACAGTTGAATAGATAGAGAAAACACGGTACAGTCAAAAACTTTTTAATAGGTCCTACTTCTGAGTATAATAATGAAATTCTCATGCTTATCTAATTATTGAATACCATTAATCCTTTCTTTACTATTATTTTTTATTAGGTTGCATATAATAATTCATATACACACAAATCCTGTGTAAGACTACTATTGTAACAATGGGAAGATGATCTTCTCTTAATGTCTCTTCAGTCTTCTCAAAGTCGCATAACACTTCTCTTCTTGTTTGTTATACAAATGTGTTCTATTAGGTTTCCATTCTTCTAATCTTTTATCATTTACACTGTATACTGTATATTGCTGACAAATACAGATTTAATGGCGAAATCACATTGTCACAAATTTTCAATGACTTTCCCCAAACCACAGAATAATGGTCTTATTCTTTAGTTGAACATATGTGTACCCTTCAATTTGAGGTCAAACGCCCTTTTCTCCTTCATCTTGATACTACCACTGAACTAGACAAACATGCTCAGAATTGTGACACTTGTTGCTACTCTTTTCTCCCTCCCTGTATACCTTACTTAGAAAGATCTCTTCTCAGCTATGCTTGTGTCAAGTACTGAGTCATGTTTATTCGTATATTGCCAACAAACTAGTTTTGTTCAGCTGGGAGTTTGGTAAAGATGTTGAAGTAAAATAGTATTTCTGTTCTCAGGTTTTTTGTTTGTAGGTTTGTTGTTTTTTTGGGTTTTTTTTTTAAGTAGGAATTTTATGTTGTTGGACAGCTCAGTGCATTATGTTGTCTTAAAATAATGAACCTACACTGAGATAGTTAGGCTGTAGCTTCATCTCTTTTCCAAGTCTAAACCAAATACATTATTTTTCCAGAGAAATAATATGCAGATTTCTACCACAGTCTTAGGTAAATCAGGTGACAAGATTGCACCATGGACTCTGAATCCAAAGCCTTTCTCCTAATCTGCATATATGAAGTGGCCTGGAAATTATAAGGAAATAAAAAGAAACCACTCTGAAGGGCCCAAAACGCGAAATTCTCTGGGAGCTCTTAAGATGTAAATAGACGCTATCATGGGTGCACAGGAGGCCTCTTAAGGAAAAGAATTGGCAAGGGGAACAGATGGAGTTACTAAGGGTTTAATGTAAATAGCTGTCAGAGACAAGAGGTAAGGCTTTTGTAGAAACTAAAGCTCTGACAGTACTCAATACATGTTTAATCCTCTTAATACAAGGTACAGAGGATTTTCATAACAATCAACACGGGAAAGGATTTGGAAAAAAATAATAGATGAACTCTCATAGCATGTAAATGTTAATAAAAGGCAAGAGGTAAACCAATATGCACAATAGTGGGGAATAGAAAAAAAATTAAAAGAAATAAAAATCATAATCTAAAACCATACTATTTGAACACCTGCTTGACCAGAACAAAAAAAAGGGATTGTGCTTTATATTTTAAAACATGCACATGTGGAATGCTTATTGGCTTCGTATACATAAGAAATCAATCAGGCATTGCCAGTGCTTGTGATAGATGAGTTAGTCCCCAAACGGAGATTACATTCTTTTGGCATATTTCCAAATCTTGGATTTGAAGTAGCTACAATGGTTTCTGGAAATTATTTCACAACCTAAGAAAGCAACAGAGTGCATATGTAGTAGGAACACCACAATACTACCAAGTCTTTTTCATAATTGTTGTAACCTTTGAAAAGTGTGGATTAGGTTACAAAGTTGTTGTTATGTGCTGTGGAGCTGAATGAACCCATTGATGACCCTTCAGAGGCAGTAAATTGCATGTGAAGAGATTATCCATCTTTCCACCACAGATTATGAAGGGAAGCCACTAAAATGGGATACATCATCATTCCTCTCTTCCTCAAATTCTAGTATCTGAAATCCTACTATCCTAATGATAGAAAAGCATTTCTATTTGTATAAGACCATGAAGTGAGTTTTTGTCCTCTGATATCCATTTTGGCCTTTTCTTTTTTTCCCCATCATTGTTTTGCTTCATCCTTTCTTCAACCTTGATGTCATTCCACAACTTGTCTTTGACCATGGTTTGCTTGATCAAAGCCTTGTTATTTTCAATTGCTTCCTATGCATCTGAAGGGAGCTCTATTGGCTTCTTCTTGTTATTGGGTACCATAGAGTATGATTCATGACAACTCTATGAATAGCCAACCTGCACCCTGCCCTCTCCTGTGCCATCCTTATCAGCCCATTGCTGAAGTCACCATATAAATCTAAATCATTGAGAGTCTTCCTTCTCCTTCAGTGACCTTCTGTCTTTCCAAGCATGATGATAAACCTTCCTAAGGAATAGCCTCACCTAGCTACATGTCTAAAGTGTGTGAGGGTCAGCTTCATCATCTTTGCCTCCAGGGAGCACTCTGGCTACACTTTTGCCAGACCTAAACAGATTTTGGTTTGTTCTTTTGGCAGTCTATGGAATATTCAGTGCTCTTCTCTAGTACTGTAAAGGTATACAGTCCAAATCTCCCAGTTGCTCTGCAGGAGAGATGGGCAACTTCCTCCTATTTACTGCCTCTGAAAACCTGCTGGAGGGTCAGCTATGGGTCAGTTCCAACTCATGGTACACAACAACAACATGCATCTCGAAGTTGGACTATGAATAAGGAAGATCAAGAAATAATCAAGGTCTTTGAATTGTGTTGTTGGTGCAAAGTATTGAACATATAAAGAAATGCCAAAAGACTAAACAAAGCTATTCTGGAAGAATTTGCCTTAGAGGGAAGTGTGGTGAGACTTGGTGTATTATCACGAGGGTTCAGTTCCTGGAAAAAGACATCAAATTATCATGCTAGCAAAGGTGGAGGATCTGAGAAGAGGAAGACCTTCATTGAGGTGGATTGACACAATAACTGCAAAAATACACAATAAACATTCTAAGGATTCTGCAGTATTGGGCAAGGTTTTGACCTGCTCTCTATAGGGTCTCTATGAGTCAACATGAGAGCACCTAGCAACAATGATGGTGCCTTTAGC
This sequence comes from Elephantulus edwardii, assembly GCF_000299155.1. NCBI lineage: Eukaryota > Metazoa > Chordata > Mammalia > Macroscelidea > Macroscelididae > Elephantulus > Elephantulus edwardii. The sequence goes on along the minus strand of NW_006399766.1, from coordinate 5,730,541 downwards.
TTGAATAGCTCTTGTCTTTGTCACTGCATAATTATCTTAGTGTTTCATTTTTTCAGCACTGTGGTGTCAAAGGCTTATTGTTCAAAATGGCTTTCCTAGCTAAGGATTAACTCTTTATTTTGTGATGAAGTATTTATTGTGTTAAGGAGTCTGAGCCTCTCTGAGACCTTCCAGTGAACCACTGAACCCAAGAGACATAGAGCAGTCACAGAAATGAACAAAGGAGGAGCAGTTGATTCAGAAATAATAGAGTTGTACAGTAGATCTAACACTTGGGACATTGCTGACTTCCCCCTTTGAGTAACTGGTCTGTCACTAATTGAGGGAAGCCGAATATAAAATTTAATAATAGTGGACCAAATGCTGTATCGGGAAATGAGGGAGGCTTAATACAAGCTGAAGGTCACCTTGTGACACTGGGGCATTCCTTAGGAGGTCACCTTGTGACACTGGGGCATTCCTTAGGAGTCAACATTGTTCTTAGTTTTTATCTAATGAATCCCTCCCTCTTGAGATTAACATAAGGAGGAACTTGGCCTTATCTGTAAAAGA
>NW_006399766.1:5727503-5728085 GCF_000299155.1 Elephantulus edwardii | reverse complement strand
GGGACCAGACTGGGGTAGGGGCAATTGGAGGGGGAGTATACCAGCCAGCTCCTGGGGGGTGTTGCCCTGCTCGGGAGGGGCTGCCCTCAGCCCCCGGCTAGGGGCGAGCCGTTGCGGCCCTCTGCCTGGGGCGGGCTGCCCTTGGCCCTCTGCCCAGGGCGAGCCATCACGGCCCTCTGCCTGGGGCAGGCTGCCCTCGGCCCCTGGCTCGGGGCGAGCCGTCGCGGCCCTCTGCCTGGGGCGGGCTGCCATCGGCCCCCTGCCTGGGGCGAGCCATCGCGGCCCTCTGCCCAGGGCGGGTTGCCCTCGGCCCCCTGCCTGGGGCGAGCCGTCGCGGCCCTCTGCCCAGGGCGGGTTGCCCTCGGCCTCGGGCTTGGGGCGAGCTGTTGCGGTCTGGCTGCCCTCGGCCCCCTGCCCGGGGTGAGCCGTCATGGCCTTCTGCCCGGGGTGGGCTGCGCTTGGCCCCTGGCTCGGGGTGAGCTGTCGTGGCCCTCAGGGTGAGCTCCTCAGTCCCCAGATTGTGCCATCTGACCCCTGGGTGGGGAAGGAGAAGAAGAAGAAAAAAAAGAATGCCTAGGGTAT
>NW_006399766.1:5715439-5715929 GCF_000299155.1 Elephantulus edwardii | reverse complement strand
AAATTCCAAAATCAATCTCCTCAAAAGTATGTGTTTCCTATTGCCAAAGGGCCCTTCAGAGTAGTGAGAGAAGATCTTCACCCTGAAACCTACAGAGTCCCTTTTCAGCAGGAAGTAGCTAAGAGAGTCCGCCGCCCCATTTTCCTTATGAATCAGGGTGAAATCTCTCTCAGGGAGGAGTGACAGGAAATGGCAAAGGACGCATGGACAAAGGAGATTAATCAAAACTGGCTTTGATGGGGACTACGGCAACATGACAATGGAAGCTGATCCTCAAGGAATGCTGCTTTATTAGAAGTATTTTTGTGGACTTATTTTGTTTTCTCATATTTGCTTTCTTATATTTGTTTTATTATATATAAAGGATTAAGAGACAAGCAAGAATGAATCCTGAAGAAGAAAAGTTATACTCATCTTGATGGTCACAAAATTATGATTTAAACAAAAGAGGGGGAAATGAGGGAAGCCGAATATCAAATTTAATAATAGT
>NW_006399766.1:5706396-5714179 GCF_000299155.1 Elephantulus edwardii | reverse complement strand
TGCAGGATAGAGCAGGGTTTAGAGCTGTTGTGCATAGGGTCGCTATGAGTCGGAAACGACTCGATGGCACATAACAACAACAACAACTTTAAAACTACATTTAAGAAGAAAATATGAGCTGTTATGCTGGGGTTTTATTCTTAATTGTTCCAAATTGCTCAGTGCTCTGAGGCTCTCTTATGAAAGAAGATGTTTCTATGTGTAAAGAAAGAAATTGTTTCTTATCGATAATTTGGAAAATTTGGAAAAGTTAGAATAGGAAAATGGAAAATAATAATATCAGCCACTCATTCTTGTTGCTAGGTTTAGTGTATTCCTTCTTGTCTGATTAGGAAAATATATGTGTGCAAATACATATTCACTTAAATAATGTTGTTATAAGCCACTGAAACCAACTCATAGCTGATCTTCCAGGGGGATTTCAGACTGTAAATCATAAAGGAAGAAATTGCCCATCTTTCGCCTATGGCGCATCTGAGGGATATGAACTGCATGGCTTTGAGCCACAGCTACTTGTCCATTAGGCCACCAGAGCTCATCCTACAATATTTATGAGAAGATCTAGTATAGCAGCATAAGGTGTAGCAAATTGCACTGCTAACAGAAAGGCTGTCTCTCAGTGGTTCAAATCCACCAGTTGGTCCTTGGAAGAAAGACGGGCAGTCTCCTCTTGCAAAATTAATAGCTTTGACAACCTGACGGAGAGTCTCTATGAGTCAGTGAGTGTACCTTTTTGATATGTTTTTATTGATAGGTACCATTAAGCCAACTACAACTCTGAACTCTGCTCTATCCTGTGCCATCCTCATCATCTCTGCCCACTTGTTCCCATCCTTCCAGTCACTGGGACAATCCATCTCACGAATATTCTTCCCCTCCTTCACTGACCATCCATTTTTCCGAGCATGATGTCTTTTTCCAAGGATTAGCCCCTCCTAACAACATTCCTGAAATTTGTGAGACCAAATTTCATCATCCTTCCCTGAAGGAAGCACCCTGGCTGTATCTTCTCCAAGACATATTTGTTTTTTCTCTCGAGAGTCCATGGGATATTCCGTTTCCTTCTCCAGCATCACAACCAAAAGATATCAGTTCAGCTGTCACTTTTATTCACTATCCAGCTCTCAGATGTATGTTGTTGTTATGTGCCCTCAAGTAGCTTGCGAATCATAGCAATCCTATGTACAAGAGCCCTAAACCCTGCTCTATCCTGTGCCAACCTCAACGTCTCTGACACACTCACTCCCACCACCTCATTCAAAGAATTGATCCATCTCACCGAGAGCCTTCCTCTCCTGTGCTGTCCCTCCACTCTCCCAAACATGATGTCCCTCGCCAAGGACTAATCTCTCCTTGCAACACGCCCAAAGTATGTCAGATGAAGCTTCAAAATCCTTGACTCCAAGGAACAGCCCGGCTTCACCTTCTCCAGAACAAACCTGTTTGTTCTTCTAGCAGTCCATGGTATATTCAACACTCTTCTTCAGCACCACAGCTTAAAGGCATTATTCTCTTTCTATCATCTCTATCCCTCCGATGCATAGCACGCAATTGCAAAGACTAGAGCCCTGTCCAGGAGCACCTTAGTCTCTAGCCTGATGTCTTTGCTCTTCAGTACTCTGGAGAGGTCCCTGACAGCTGACTTTTCCAATGCAATTCATCTCTTGATTTCCTGGCTGCTGGTACCAAGAGTGTTGACTGTAGAGCCAAGTAAACTAAAACTGTTAACTATCTCAATCTCTTCACCATCCATCCTGATGCTGCCAATTGGTCCAGTGGTGAAAATCTTTGTTTTCTTGATGTTGAGCTTCAGTCTGTATTGAAGGCTGTAGTACTTCACCCTCTGCAGCAAGCAGTTCAGGTCCTCCTCAGTTCCAGCAAGCAGGGTTGTGTCATCCACATAACATAGGTTGTTGATGAATCTTCCTCCAATCCTGATGCCACATTCCTCCTCGTACAGCCCGGTGTCCCAGATGATCTGTTCTGCATACAGATTGAAAAGGTATGGAGACAAAAATACATCTCCTATGGACCCCCTTCTTGATTTTGCACCGTGTCGTGTCTCCTTGCTCTGTTCTGACGACTGCCTCTTGGTCCAAGTATAGGTTTCACATTAGCACAATCAAACGTTCTGGGATTCCCATTCTTCTCAGAGTCAGCCACAGCTTGTTGTGGTCCACACAGTCAAAAGCCTTTGCATAGTCAATGAAGCACAGACACACACTCTTCTGGTACTCCCTGCTTTCTGCCAAGATCCATCTAACATTAGCTATAATATCCCTAGTACCACGACCTCTTCTAAATCCAGCCTGCACACCTGACAGTTCTCTGTTGACATATTGTTCCAAACGTTTTTTGGTAATTTGAAAAAAACAATGGATTGTATCAAGCATACTTTAGTTTATTTTTTCAATCCTGATTTATTTAGTAAGTGTTACCATGGTTATTGTTTTAAACTTTTTATTTTGACATGAATGAAATTTTATGAAGCAAATGGATTTTCCAGTTAAACATTCCTGCAGCTTTTGCTTTATTACACTAATTACAGTCCCCATATTGTCACAGCATTCTTCCCACTTTCCCCCTGTGAGTTTCATTTCCATTTTTTTTTTTACTATCCTTTCCTTATCCTTTTGTGCTGTATCACTGGAAACTGCTGCTCTTTTGATCTTGTATGGTTGATTATTTTAAGGCATGAGTAAGTCTATTTCTTTCTAAATTATTATATTATTTTACAAAATTCGAATACATTGTATTCCAGAACAGATTCTTTCAAATTCTCTCACCTCCCCCATCAAATTGTACCATCCCATGATCTATCCTCCCCTCCACCTGCACATCCTCATTCCTCTGCTTCCTTCCTCTTCCTCTCCCCACCTTGGATCCTTATACTTATTCTACAATAATGGTTTTATACAATATTTGTCCTTGTGGGACTGACTTAGTTCACTCAGCATAATGTTCTCCTGTCCCTCACAAGTTAGATACTTTACAAAATCATTGCTCCTACATGCTGCATAGTATTTCATTGTGAACATACCATAATTTCTCAATCCATTTGTTTGTGCTTAACATCTGGGCTGTTTCCATGTTGTTGTGATGGTGAATAATGCTGCTATGAACATTGATGTGCAAGTCTCCATTTGTGCCTCAGTTCTCAGTTTCTCAGGGTATATTCCAAGTAGTGGAATAGCTGGGTCAAATGGAATTTCTGTGGTCAGCTTTTTGAGAAAGCACCAAACTGCCTTCCAGAATAGTTGTACATTTTACAATCCCACCAAAAATGTATAAGAGTTCCTTTCTCACCACATCCTCTCCAACATTTATTACTTGCTGCCCTGTTAAACTTTGCCACTGTTACTAGAGTGAGATGGTATATCATTGTGGTTTTGATTTGCATCTCTCTTATTGCCACTGATTTTGAGCATTTCTTCATGTGTCTGCCATTTGAATATCTTCCTCTGTGAAAATTCTTTCCATGTCTTTTGCCCATTTTGTAATTGGGTTTTCAGTCTTTTTCTTGTGGAGGTCCAGGAGTATTCTGTAGACTTTCATTACGAGACTCTTGTCTGAGATAGTATTACCAAATGTTTATTCCCAGTTGGTAGGCTTTCTTTTCACTGTATTGAAAAAAGGTTTTGATGCACACATGGATAAAATCTTTAGAAAGTCCTATTCATCAATTTGATCCTCTCTTCAGATTGTGCATTTCTGGCCGAATTTGGCAGTCTTTTTATACCTAATGCTTCTAAGCTTGTCTGATGTTATTTTAAATTTACAAATCTTCCTATTCTTTGGCTGAAAATTGAGCCACAGGAGTGAGTAAAGTTTTAGGCTCTAGATATTCCACCACTGTTTCTAAGATTTTTAATTTTGGCCTACGTTTCCCTTCTACTCTATCCAGGACATTCTATTATGGCTCTGTTCAAAGTTGTCAACAGCAGTAGCCAGGCATCATCTAGTTCTTCTGATCTCGGACTAGTGGCGATGGGGGTTCTCAAGGTCTAGTAGTACGTTGTATTATTTGCTTCACACTTCTTTGCTCAGCTCAGGGAGAGACCAATAGTTGCACCTTAGACCGCTGCTGACAAGGCTTGAACTGTCATGAGCCTTTTTTGTTGTTATTGTTATTAAATTCTTTAAAAATACTATTTATATTGATTGGGAATGTAATTTTTTTCAGTGATATTATTGTACTGAGGCTTAAAATTTCATAATTTTAAATACTAGTCACATATTACTTAACATATATCTTTGTATGTATTCTTAGGAAATACATCTTTCTAGTCATTTATTCATTCAGAATCTATTTATTGAAACCCTAGTATGTAGAAGGGAGTATGCTATAAGGTCTGGGAATACAATAGGATATGAAAAAGACATGGTCTCAATTCTTACTGGAAAAGAAAGAGAGAGACACCAAACTGTCATCAAGTTAATAATCACGGACTTTCATTTTGAGAAGAAATTATATGGAAAATATCTATAGTGTTTCTGAAGGGATATTGCAGAGGTTGGGAGAGATGTAATTTCTCAGGCAAGGCAACTCTTGTCAGTCTAGCTAATTCTCCAAAGAAAGGAGGCAGCTGTGAGTCAAAATTCACAGCAGCTGGGGAAAGAATGCATCTGGTAGCGTGTTTAAGGTGAAAAAGAGCCTAGGGCCTTTTTGGAACTAAAATAATGCTAGTGCATGTTCCAGATTTTTGTTGCATAACAAACGAGGCCAAATTTAGTGGCATAAAACAATTATCATTTTATTATGCTTGTGGGTTCTGTGAGTCAGAAATTCAGACTCGCCACAACAGAGCTGGTTTAACTAAGGCCTTTGCTGGCAGGATGCAAATGGTTTGGAGTGATTCCATTGACTGAAAGTTATCATTGACTGGAGTCTTCTCTACTCACACACATTGTGATGGGTTGGATAGGCTTACGGCTAGGCTCAGCAGCAACTGTCAACCAGAAAATCAACCTGTGTTCTCTCCTGGTTGATTGACTTTCCTCAGAGAATGGCAAATGAATTCTGTGAAGAAAAGTTCAAGAAAGCTGCTGTCAGAGAGCAAACAATCTAAGCTTCACGATCTTTTGTAATCTAGCCAATGAGGATATTACTTCTGCTATGCCTTAGTGATTGCGTCAATCACAAGCTCGCACAGGTTCGAGAGGAGATCTTGAAAGTAATATAGGTCTTAATTTCCTTGAGAAAACAAAACTTTTTGTTTGGTCCTTTAATAATAAAAAAAATGCTTTCGAGAACCTCCACCTGATTATTCCTTGTACAAGATGGCTGGAGTTTGTTATGATGCTTAAAGCTATGGTATTTTAAACACTAGCAGGGTCACCCATGGTAAACACGTTCTAAAGGAGTTTCCACATAAAGACAGACCACAAAGAATAGCCAGATAATCTACTTCCAAATAAAACAAAAACAAACCTGCTACCATTCAATCAATTCTGACTTACAGTGACCCTCCGACAGGTTTCTAAGGTTATAAATCTTTATAGGAAGAGATAGATGGTCCATCTCTCTTGGAATTGAACTTTTTTCTTTTTAATTTATTTTAATGAAAGTTTACAGAGACTTTGGATTTCCATCATTCATAGTTGCACACTTTCCTCCCTGCCCACCCCTCCTCCCAGTTCACTTTTCTGAATGAAAAGGAAAAAAAAAATTATACAATCTCCTCCACTCCCCAGTCCACTCCACCAAGCAGCTTTCATTCTGGACTTTTGTCATGACAATAATACCTAATCATATATTCCTCCTAAACAGTTCTCTCCCTAATCTGTTTCAATGTAGTATACATTATTTATTCCCTCTTAGTTTTCCCCCAACTCTAATGTCAGTCCAGTTTTACAACAGTGGCACTATGCATTATTTGTCCTTTTGTGATTCAGATATTTCACTCAGCATAATGTCCTCCAGGGTCACCCATTTTGTATAGTATTTCATGAGTTCCTTGTTTTTCAATGCAGCATAATATTCCATTGTGTGGATATACCACAGCTTCTCTAGCAATTCACTTGTTGGTGGGCACTTGGGTTGTTTCCAACTCTTTGGTATTGTGAACAAAGCTGCAATAAAGATGGGTGAGCATATATCTGCTTGGGTGGAAGTTCTAGTTTCTTTAAGGTGTGTTCCCAGTCATGGAATTGCTGGGTCAAATGATATTTCTATTTCCAACTTTTTGAGAAACTGCCATACTGCCTTCATAGTGGTTGTACCATTTTACACTCCTACCAACAGTGAGTAAGGGTTCCAGTTTCTCCACAACCTCACCAGCATTTGTTGTTTGCTGCTCTGTTAAATTTTGCTATTCTTACTGGGGTGAGATAATATCTCATAGTTGTTTTGATTTGCATCTCTCTAAGAGCTAGGCATTGTAAACATTTCTTCATGTGTTTGTTCGCCATCTGAATGTCTTCTTTGGTGAAGTATTTATTCATATCCTGTGCCCATTTTTCAATTGGGTTGTTTTCCTTTTCTTGCTGTGGTGCTCGAGTATTTTATAAAGTCTAGATATAAGCCCCTTATCAGACATGTCATTACCAAATATTTTTCCCCAGTCCATGGCCTCCCTTTTTACCCTGTTGGAGAAGGTTTTGGATGGACATAGAGATTTTATTCTTAGAAGGTCCTACTCAAATATTTTATCCTCTTCTGGTTGTAGGGTTTTCAGGATGCTTGGAAGACTGTTTATGTTGTGGATTAGGGCTTCTAGAGTTCTTCCAAGCTTTTCTCTAAAGAAGTTTATCGTCCTTGGTTTTAGTCCTAGGTCCTTGATCCACTTTGAGTTGGTTTTTGTGTATGGAGTGAGGTGTGGCTCTTGTTTGAGTTTTCTGCAGATGGTTTTCCAATTTTGCCAATAACATTTGTTAAAAATACTGTTGTTTCCCCACTTAACTGATTTCGTTTCCTTGTCAAAAATCAGTTGACCATAGGTATGGAATTAAACTTTTAACCTTTCAGTTAGCTGCACAACAGGTGTACTGTACCATAAGAATTCCTTTCCAGACAAAGTCAACAAAAGCTCTATGGATGATAATAGAAGATCATCTGACTTCTATGCTTTGGAAGTCAAAAGGGACGTCACTACAGGAGGGCATCATGTTGGTAGAGGAGCAGTGAAGGTGAAGGAGTCCTTTTGAATTATGAGTTGACAAAGAAGTCACAATAATAAACTCAAAAATGCTGGCAACTGTGGGTATGGCACAGACACAGGCAAGATTTCTTTCTCTGGTATATAAGCTCACCATCCACTTGATGGCCGACAATGAAAACAATTATCAGAGGGATTAGTGATTTAAGATTTACTTAGGCACATGGTGAAAAGATTGTTTTAAATTCTATTTTAGAATTTCTAGGTCCCAATTCATTGAAATATATACATGGAAACACCAGAAGATAGTTGAGTAAACCAGAAGATAGTTGAGTAAACCTAACAGAAACTCAAAAGAAAAGTATAATTGGAATACATAAGTGATTACCTATATATATTGTTTTTAGATGCCATTGAGTCAACTATGACTCATAGTTACCTTATGCACACAGATTAGAAACTTGTTGTATCCTGCACTGTCTTCAAGTTCTCTAACATGCTAATTGGTACAGTCACTGTATTGATCCACCTCACGGAGGATTTTCCTTTCTTTTCCTAAATCTCTACAATTCATGTTGTTGTTGTTGTTGTTAAGTGCCATCAACTTGCTTGCGACTCGTAGTGACCCTATGTACAACAACCCTAAACCCTGCTCTATCCTATGCCAATCTCACTGCCTCTGACAC
>NW_006399766.1:5703734-5705016 GCF_000299155.1 Elephantulus edwardii | reverse complement strand
CACGAGTGTTGATTGTAGAGACAAGCAAGCTGAAGCTGTTAACAACCTCTATCTCTTCTCCACTTTTCATGATGCTACCAATTGGCCCAGTGATGAGAATCTTTGTTTTTTTGATGTTGAACTTTAATCCATATTGAAAGCTGCAGTCCTTGACCTTTAGCAGAAAATACTTAAGATCTTCTTTGGTTTCAAAATCAAGATTGTGTCTTCTGCATAATGAAGGTTGTTAATGAGTATTCCTCGAATCCTAATGCCACATTCCACCTCATAAAGTCCAGCCTCTCAAATTATCTGTTCCACAGATAGATTGAAAGGGTATAGAGATAGGATGCATGCCTGACATATACCTTTTCTGATTATTTAATCATGCAGTGTTTCCTTGCACTGTTCTGAGGACGGCTTCCTGGTCGAAGAATAGGTTTCACATAAGCACATTTAAAAGTTCTGAAATTCTCATTTTTCTCAAGGTTAGCCACAATTTGTTGTGAACTACACAGTCAAATACTTTTGCATAGTCAATGAAACACAGATAGACATCCCTCCGTTACTCTCTGCTTTCAGCTAAGATTCATCCATTGTTCTTATGGTAGTCCATGGTATATTCAATCCTCTTGTCCAATGCCACAATTAAAAGGCATAAATTCTTACTTATTCATTGTCCAACTTTTAGATGCATGAGCAACATTTGAAAATGCCATGACTTGGGTCAGCTCAACTTGGTCTCTGAAGTGACATCATTGTTCTTGATCATTTTATGAGGTCCTTGACATAAGATTTTCCCAATGTAACATGTCTTTTTATTTGTTTTACTACTGCTACCATGGGTGTTGATCATGGTGAAATTAAATCCTTATCAGCTTCAATCTTTTATCCATCTACCCTGATATTGCCTACTGATCAAGTGGTAAGAATTTTTATTTTCTCGATATTGAAATTTTATTCATACTGAAGGCTAGAGTCTTTGACTTTCTTCAATAAGTGATTCAAGTCTTCACCAGTTTTTGCAAGCAAGGTTATGTAATTTGGTCAGTGCAAGTTGTTGACAAGTCTTCTTCCCGTACTGATGCCACATTCTTCTTTATACAGTCCACCATAAGAAGATGGAAGGAATACACAAATTCACTCTACCAGAAAGAATTGGTCAATATTGAATCATTTCACGAAGTAGCATATGACCAAGAACCAATGGTAATAATGAAAGGAGAAATTCAAGCTGCGCTGGAAGAAGAAGAAGAAGAAGAAGAAGAAGAAGAAGAAGAAGAAGAAGAAGAAGAAGAAGAAG
>NW_006399766.1:5700867-5702394 GCF_000299155.1 Elephantulus edwardii | reverse complement strand
ATACAGAGTCATTGTACCAAAAGGAATTGGCAGACATAGAAGAATTTCATGAAACAACATATGAGCAAGAGCCTACAGTGATAAAGGAAGAATTTCAAGCTGTTTTGAAGGAATTGGCAAAAAATAAGTCCCCAGGCATTGATGGTAAACCGATTGACATATTTCAACTGACAGATGCTGCTCTGGATGTGCTCACCAAGTTGTGTCAAGAAATTTGGAAGAAAAACCACTTGGCCAACTAACTAGAAGAGATCTATATTTGTTCCTATTCCAAAGAAGGGTCACCCAACAGAGTATGGAAATTATAAAATATTATCATTGATTTCACATGCAAGCAAGATTCTGCTGAACATTATCCAAAAACAACTGGAACAGTGCATCAACAGAGAACTGCCTAAAGTGTTGGCTGGGTTTAGAAGAGGTTTTGGTGCTAGGGATATTATAGGTAATGTCAACTGGATCTTGTCTAAAAGCAGAGAGTACCGGAGAGATGTCTATCTGTGTTTTATTGACTATGCAAAGTTATTTGTGGGGATTACAACAAACTGTGGCTGACTCTGAGAAGAATGGGAATCCCAGAACACTTGATTGTGCTTATGGAAAACCTATGCTTGGACCAGGAGGCAGTCATCAGAACAGAGCAAGAAAACACTGTATGGTTCAAAATTGGGAAGGACGTATGCCTATCTCCATACCTTTTCAACTGATATGCAGAACAGATTATCTGAGAGGCTTGGCTGAATGAGAAGAAGTGTGGCGTCAGGATTGGAGGAATATTCATCAATAATCTGCTTTATGCAGATAACACAACCCAGCTTGCTGAAACTGAGGAGGATCTGAAGAGTTTGCTGCAGAAGATCAAGGACTGCAGCCTTCAATATGGACTGAGGCTCAATATTAAGAAGACAGATTCTCACCACTGGATCAATTGGCAGAATTAGGATGGATGGTGAAGAGATTGAGATAGTTAACAGTTTGAGTTTGCTTCGCTCCACAGTCAACACTCTTGGCACCAGTAGGCAGGATATTCAAAGACATATATTGTGATGGGAAATTCTGCTGTGAGGGACCTCTCCAAAATACTGAAGGGCAATGGTGTCATTCTGGAGACTAAGGTGTTCCTGATGTAGGCCATGGTCTTTGCAATCACTTGCACATACCTATTCAATCTGTATGTTGAGCTGTATGTAGATGATTAAAAATGGAATTACTTGTTAATATGATATAAATATTATTAGTTTCATTTTCTTTCCATAAATGTAATATACTGTATACCCTCATCAAATTTATAGGAGCCTGCCAGGTATCTTTTTTTTTTTGTATGTGAAAGCTACATTTTATTTATTGTTCTGTCTTAAATGTATTAAAAACAAAACCCCTATTGAGACTTGGTCAAAAATATTTGACAGATTGAAGCCAAAGCTGTAAGAATCCTGTAATCCCATTCATTTTCTTCTTTTTTTCTATAATTATATTTTATTAATTTTCATAAACATTTACAAAGATTTTGGGTTTCCATTCATTCAC
>NW_006399766.1:5687200-5697927 GCF_000299155.1 Elephantulus edwardii | reverse complement strand
CCCAGTAACAAAGGGACAAATATTACATGATGCCACTGTTGTAGAATGGGACTGTCCTTGGGGTTGGGGAGAGACTAAGATGGGTTCAATGATGTGTGCTGCACTGAGGCAGAGGAGGGAGGGAACTGTTTAAAAGAGATATATAACTGGGTGTTTCTGTCATCACAGGAGTCTAGAGCGTGGGCTGCATGGTAGAGGGGACCTGGGGGGGGTTGTGGAACAATGAAAGAATCTTTTCTTTTACTTTTCCATAATTTTTGACCCAGGTATCTTGCTTTTGCATTAGTTAGGGATGAGCATTGAATTGTTGAAGTCAAAGATCATACTCACTAAGCAATCTTTCTTTCTAACGTTCAAATTTAATTTTCTAGATTCCTACATTAATTCTGAATTCTTATTCTAGGATTCACCCCACAGTACAGCAATCAGACCTAGTTTTTTGTTATCTTTGCTATCCTATATTTCTCTAACTTTTATAAGTAGACTATGTCATGTTTTGCCATGAATCCTACTAGAAAGGTTTGCATAGGGCAGTCATCATGTCATTTAAGGAGCTAGAGATGAGTGAATTTAGTAGAAAAATTGTGAGCTATGTGTAGTAGAAGACTGATTTGTCAATGGTAGCACTAAGCATTTTAAAACAAAAAAAAATGTAGTTTTCAATCCACCAATATTTCAGATTCCAAAAAAGTGAACCTCTGAAGTGATTGTATAGGTCTATCTTCTCAAGTGGAGAGTAGTTTAGCCTCCAGGAAACACTTATCACAATGCATGATGATGGTTTTGGTTATCACAAGGAGAGGAGATGTTGTTATTGGAATCCAGTAGGCAGAGACCAAAGATGCTGCTAAACATTCTACAATAGACAAAGAAGCCCCTTACAACAAAGAATTAATGTTATTATTGTTTTGTTGTTGTATACCATAGAGTTGGAACTGACCCATAGCTGACCCTCCAGTGAGTTTTCAGAGGCAGATAATTGCACGTGAGGAGATTTCCCAGCCTTCTCCCGCGCAGCAGCTGGTGCCCTCAAACTGCATACATTTGGGATTGCAGCACAGTTTTTTGCCAAAGACAGAAATAACTCATTGCTCAGTAATACTCTAGTGGGTGTAAATCACTTCGGAGGAGATTGCTCACCTTTTTCATTCAGATCCTCTGGTGAATTTGAACGACCGGAGAGATGTTGGCTTTGAGTTAGCATTACAACTCCTTAATGACTATATTATCAGAGCCCCCTAACAAAGAATCAGCAAGTTCAAAATGTCAGCAATGTCTATATTAAGAAACTCTTCTATATATTAACTCTGAAGTTCAAGATTTTCTTTATTAGATTTTTCATATATTGAAGGGTGACTCTTGCCTACCAAGTGCTACATGATTGTTGACCCATGGTTGGTAAGAAGTCAGGTATAAATAGGGACATGAAGAAAAGTCATCAATCTCAAATCAGGAAATGGAAGGTAACTAGAAATTCATAGAACTGACAAAAGAAAGCTGATTTTGAAATGTGAAAGTGAGACAGAGTCATTAATGACCAGGAATTAGAAGTGGTGCTTGAAGAAAACCATTACAGAAATATGCAATAAAGCGTCAGATCCGTAGAGACAAGAGGACAAGGATAATGAATCACCATAATGGTGAATGAAATTAAACAAGCTTTTGAAAGGGGAAGGACAGCACTGATGCATTAAGTATTAGATCTAAATTGGAACAAATAAAAAAAGAAGACTCCAGTTGGGTACTGTAGCATGTCTGTGTATAAAATGACTTCTTTATCTAGCATATTAAAAAGTAAATACTTTTAAATCTTATTTTAGATAATATAAGCAATTCTTTTCAAAGAATAGACATTGGATAGCATTTTGGAGACAGTAGTAATGTTCAAATTAAATGAAGGGACTCTTGGGTTTAGCTGTAATTTCCCCATTGTTTCACTGTATTTACATTGGTAAATGCACACGGACAATTTCTATACGTCTGTCTTAACAACAAGGGAAATAGGAAGAATAAGAATGACATAAATAGAAAAATAATTGTGAGATATTCATCAACATGACTGAGACACATGCTGCGCTAGGTAAATGCTAAAGAATCATTTGGAATTTAAAGTAGATCTGATGTGAGAAAGAAACATGCCAAACTGTTGGTTCTCATCAAAACAATGTTTTGCTACTAAAAAGAACTAAAAATTCTGACTTAGAAATGGGTAACAAGCAGGTATCTGAGGATCAAAATACTACTACTAATTAACAAAGCAGAAAACTTATTGAGTAATTATTTATGTTTACTATTGTATTTCAGAAAACTAAAAGCTAGCTAAGACATTGTCAAATTTTCAATATTTTAATATATCATCATCAAAGTAAAAATCTCATGAAGGTCTGATAATAAACTTTTCTCCTGTCCTTAAATGAAGTCTATATTTAGATTTAATATTTGCATGTGGGGAGTAGTTTTCTTGTACACTTAGAAGTCTTGGTTCAATTACAATGGATCTTGGAGCACTGGGAGTATAATGCTTTATATGTTAAAATGACAACTGAAAACTCAGCAGTTCAAATCCACCAGCTACTCCAAGTGGAAAATACTGACAGTCTCCAACTATGAAGATTTATAGCCTTGGAAATCTGATGGAGAGACACTGTGAGTTGACACTGACCTGATGGCAATGAATGTGTCTGTGTGCTTTCTTTTTATAGTTGTTGACGGAATATGTATTCTCAGTTTGTTTTTCTTAGGTATCATTGAGGCATTTCTGACTCACAGTAACCATATTTATAAAGGGACAAAAAATTTGCCCAGTCCTATAACATTCTCACAATTGCTACTATGTTTATGCCCACATGTACCGCCACTATGTCAGTTCGTATTTTTTAGTGTCTTCCTCTTTTTCTGTGCCTCGACTTTAGCATGCATGATGGCTTTCTCCAGGGACATGTCCCTCCTCATAATGTGTCCAAAGTACATGAGACAAAATCTTGCCATTCTATATTTGAAAGAATGTTTTGGCTACATTTCTTACAAGAGATATTTGATTGGGTTTTTGGCACTCCATAATATATTCAATGGTTTTGATAAATATCACAATTCAAAGGCATCAATTCTTCTTCGGTCTCCACTGTAAATGTAATTTTTTTCTTTCTTTTTTAATGTACATACAGTCAAAGTGCTCCTTGGAGGCAAGTATGGTGAAATGTCATCTTACACACTTTGAGCATTTTGCAATGGAAGGCTCCCTTGGAGAAGGACATCATGCTTGGAAAGGTAGGGGAGTGCATTGGAGAGGAAGATCCTCAACAAGATGGTTTGGGATTGAGTGTGTCAACGATTGTTAAGAGTGGTCTAATATAGAACGGGGTTCAGGTTTGTTATTCAGACGATACCTATGAGTGATACTCAACAGCACCCAACAACAACAATGTACATGAATACAGAAGAAATTACAGAGAAGGAAGTCTTGACCAGTGAAAACCCTGACTTGGACTTTTATTCTTGTTGTTAGCAGCCGTCGAGTGACTCATAGCATTCAAAAACAGTGTAAAATAAAAAGAAAAATAAATGTGTCCTTTGCAATGAATTTGTCCAAATTTTCTTAAATGGAAATAATCCAGTGATTTATCCTATACAAGCATCTGTAAGCACATGAAAATTCTGGAAACTAAGACTTCACCATCTATGTTTTTGTCTGACTGAGGCAGAGGTGACTATGACTAACTTTCAGTTTATATCATATTCATATGGGTATTTTTTCCTGTGGTCAAATGTCAAAAACGCTATGGAGTTGCTCAAATTTACTGACTCACCCTCATCCCAAATTCAAATTATAAACCTAAAAAAAACCCCTTACTTTATATTTTTATTCTATTATCGATTCCATGATTGTTTTGTTTACCCAAGCTTGAAACTCAAAAGACTTCTTTGAGTTCTCTTAGATGTGAAAATTATGTGTAAACTTGAAGACTGCAAATGCACTCTATTTTGCATAGACAGTATAACCTGGTACATGCCTTGCTGGTTTTCCTTTGTACCGCCTCCTGAAATTTTTGCTTTTGTTTCATTTTCTCTGACTCTATCCAAGCCTGGTTTCCCTTCAGCTCCCTCTCAGACATTCCATCTTGCACATTGATTAAATAATAATCCTCTTGAAACACCTACAATACATAGCTGAAAATCCTTAACCTGGTATTCAAAGCTCTCCATAATCTGGCCTTAATCTATTTTACCACCTCATCTCCTATTATTAACTTCTAAAATGTTTGTTCTTTACTAACACAGTTCCTAAAGGATTACAAAAGATAACATTATTCACCTTCCCCTTAAAATGATCTTTTTCCTGCCAGTCCAAGTAAATCTTACTCATGCTAGACAGACTTGCACAAATCAACTTCCTTTTCATGGCTACTCCAAGAATAGCACTTCTCCAGTAAAGATTAGCTAGTAAAATTCACATGAAGAAGCAGTTCTGGCAACCTAACTGACTGATTTCATGACATAATCATGAAATCATACATGTAAGAAATGTGTATTTGAGATACTGGCCCTAGATAGAATTAATAATTTTAAGTGTGAAGGGAAGTAAGTAAGTAGCCTGAAACATCATAATATGGATTGTACATGTATCTTTAAACTGATAGATCATAAAGGATCCACATTGGTTCAATGCAGGTCACACGCAGAACGCTCTACTGTTTAGGCAAATGCTAACTTATAATCATAAGTTCCCAAATAGATAGACCAAGAGGAATATACCAAGTTATCCAGTGAACTAGAATAAGAACTACTTGTGAGTGATTTGAGAAGAAAATAATAATTTGATTATAATTCTATAGTCTAATTTTTGCCTGTAACTTCAGTTATAAGTCTAAATTCTAATTTACTCATTCATCCTTCTGATAGTTTTCAAATATTTTCCACAGAGTGCTAGCATTAACAGTAGAATAGCGGAGAGAAAAGAGGTGTGTAGTTTGTGTAGAGACAATATTTATCTTTGAGGAAAGAAATGGGATTTAGGGTAGATTTAGTATTCTCCAAACCACTCCACTAATGAATGAAAATATCTTTCCCAAAAGATATACTCCCACATAAACTTTGGTATAAATTTGTTCTATGAGGCTGGTAAAGAGTGTTAAATATACTATATACTGCCAAAGAACAAGCTGATTTGTCTCCGAAGCAGTGTATCTGTGGTGCTCCTCAGAGGTAAGGGTGGTGAGACCTTGCTTCATATATTCTGGATTTGTTGTCAGAAGGGGCCAGCACAAAAATGTCATACTTGGAAAAGTAGAGCATCTGCAAGGGAGAGGGAAATTCTCAACAAGATGGACTGAAATAGTGCCTGCAATAGTTGGCTTGCAGAGATTATAAGAATGTCATAGAACTGGATAGGGCTTCAGTTTGTTGTACCTAGAGTACAACATTTGCTGCGATAACAAGGTTGCTTTTCTCAGATGCTGTCACATTGGTTCCAATTCATTAACGACCTTAAGCATAACAGAAGAAAGCATTGTCAGAGTCACTACTATGTTGGAGCCCATTATTACACTCATGGTGTTTAGTCACTGTATTTAGGATCGTCTTCTTTTTTGGAGACTTTCTACTTTACCAAATATGACTATCATTCTCTGGAGATAGGTTGCCTGCACTTCATATACATTAGTTCTTGGAATAACCATGATGTTGTTGCTATGTGTCATCAAGTTGTCTACGATTCATATCGACCCTATGTACGACAGCTCTGAAGCCTGCCTTGTCCTGAGTCAGTCTCACTAACACATCTACCCTCATTGCTCCAGTTACTATGTCAATCCATCTCATCCGCAGTCTTCCTCTCCTGTGTTGTCCCTCCACCATTTTGAGCATGCTGTCTTTTTCCAAGGACTGGTCCCTCCTGGCCATATGCCCAAAGTATGTGAGACAGAGTTTCAAAGTCCTAGCTTCCAAGGAGAAACTTGGTTTCACCCTCTCCAAGACAGACTTGTTTATTCTCTTGGTGATCCATGGAACCCTCATAGTAACCCCATAATGTTGGTTATATTTCATTTTCATTTCATAAATAAGAAAAACAAGACTTACCAAATGCCCCATGGACTTCCAAAAGAGCAACAACAACAAAAATATATAGCAATCCTATGAACAACAGATCTGAACCCTGTCCTATCATGTACTATCCTCATCAACTCTGACTTAATAGAGCCTGTTGCTGAACAGCCACTGTGTTAATCCATCTCATTAAGAGTGTTTCTTTTTTCCTTTCCAAGAAATAGCCCAAAGTAACTGGGGAAGGGTTGTAAAACTGTAGCTGGAATTGGCTAGGATATACGAATAAGGTGGCTGTGGTTCACCAATGATATTTTTGTTTTGGTAGCAGGTGACTCGACTGCACAGAACAACAACAATTTTAAAAGGAGCCAAATTCAGATATTGAGGGGGAAACCTCACTACCATCAGAAACAAAGCTTGATCTTGCACTGAGAACCTCCTAGACTCAGGAAATGGAGGTATAACATTGGAAACCTGTAAACATATGTTGTTGTTGTTGTTGTTGTTGTTGTTGTTGTTGTTAGGTGCTGTCGAGTCGCAGACGACTCATAGCGACCGTATGAATGAAAGGCCTGAGCACCGTTCATACATAGAGTTTTCGGAGACAAGCCATTTCGGAAGTAGATGCCGCTTCTGCTTCTAAGCTTGTTTTAATCGGGGAGCTCCACCAAACACTGTCCACCATGGATAACCATTATCACATTTGGCACATCACTGTCACAGTGTTCACCATCACAGCAATCACGAGTTACCTCTCTACAGCAATGCACAGACCAGTGTTAGACCACCTAGAAGAATGTTTGACAGAAAAACAATTTGAACCAGGCCTGAGGGCCACAGATTAAAATCACCTACCTGCAGCTTGGTAGAATGACTTTCTGTCCACTAGGCCAATGTAGCTCCTCTCTATGTTGTTGTTATTGTTGTTAGGCGTAATTGAGTTGTAGAAGACTCATAGTGACCCGAGGGCCCTATGGAGCTTTAAGCCACTGCCTGTCTTAAACCGTAGGCCAAGCCTCAAGGGCCTCATTCCTGGGAGGAAGAGCAGTCCTGCACATCAAACACAAGCTTGAAAAAGCACATGCCCCATAAAACTTTCAATTACTTACACATGCACAGGGACCACCATGCTCAGGCATACTGAGTGAAGTATATGTCAAATCCTTGGCTTAATACTACTTAATGGGCATAATTGCAGTGAGCAGCTTTCAAATTACAGCATTTAGTCATCTGATGCCACTTCTTTTGTTTCTGAAAGAACTATTAATCAGTCAATTGTGGACGGAGGGAATTGTTTAGGTATAGGGAATACCATATATAGTTAAAACATCATTAACATAACAAAGAAACCACTATAAATGAATGAACTATTATTGTTGCTATGTATCATAGAGTTGGAAATAACTCTTGGTTGACCCTCCGATGAATTTTCAGAGGCTGTATATCACATAGGAGGAGACTGTCCATCTTTCTCCTGCAGAGCTCCTGGTAGATTTGAGGCGCTTACTTTTGGATCGGCAGTATAACTCTTTGTCCACTAGGCCAACAGAGCTCCCCAATGAGATATTATTCAAAGATTAAGTTGAAAATGTCAACACATTTCAAAGAACACTATATATAAAAGTCATAACAGCTGTGTTCTTGTAATATGAAAATAGCCTGCGAAGAACATTATTGGTGTTCAGGGCAGCCAAAGACAGAACCTATTAAAACTCACCCAAAGAAGTTAAGAGTTTCTAGAATAGAGGGTTTTCCTTTGGAGAAGGTAGCTCTGGTGGCATGGTGGTAAGAAGTTGCACTGCAAATTCAGAAGCAAGCAGTTGGGATCCATCAGCTGCTCCACAGAAAAAAGATGAACTATCTGCTCTCATGTGATTCACAATCTCTGAAACCAACTGGAGGGTTAGCTATGAGTCTGCTCTGACTTGATAATACATTAAAACAATAACAACATTCTGAAGAAGTCTAAGATTCAAAACATCCCATATCTCCTGGATATACTCTTCTCATACAGGAAAGAATCTTGACCCTGAAAATGGATGTGCTAAAAGAATGGCACAACTTAAATCAATTATGATTGCGAGGTGATGGAGTAAGTGAAGAATTAGAAAGCACAGGAATGAGAAGTTATCTGGAGATAGCAGAGAAGTAAACATTTGTAAAAATTAGTGAATTACATTAAAGGCTGTGAAGAGTTCTGGATAGATAAAAACTTACCTGAAACAATTTAGCCTGGGGAAGCAAGAAAAATGAAAAACAGAGAGGTCGTATGTTAAGTCTTTGACAATAAGGATGAAGAAGAGAGACAAACCTTGAGATCAGGAGCACAGAAAATATTCTAACCAATCTCACTGAGAACACCTGCCACATCCAGCTCTTTCATATATGAGGAACTGGAAAGGAATTCAATCTGACTCTTCAAAGATAGCTTTTATAAAAAAAATTAAAGCATTAAAATGAGTATCATCTCTTTCTGATGCATTATTGGTAACCACAGAAAAGAGATATTGAAACAAAGGAAAAATAATATGGTAATTTGACATAACGAACTAAAATGAAAGGAAAAAGAAAAAAACCTTAAAGCAGCGATTACATCTGTGAAATAACAACATAAAACAGAAATACAGGAACTCAAAGAAGAAATTCTTAGGCAACAGGAGGTGACGGCCGGATAAGAGAAGGATATGAAATGGAACTAATGTAGCTCAGAAAAGAAATTGAATAAAAAGACACAATCATTTCAGAAATGAGGACTCAATTTCAAGGGGAACAAAGAAACATAGATACCACAAAAAGCACAGTACGAAGGCCAGAGAATTGACGTATGAAAAGCAAAGAAATAAGAAGAACTGAAGGGGGAAAGTTGGTTATAAAAAGCTCCTATACATGATTAAAATCATAACAATATTAGCAAAATAATGGTGTTTAAAACAATAACTAGGACAAAAATCTTTACATTAAAAAAATCGAATCTACATAGTAAAAGTCTTTCTTACATATGGTAAAATGACATAGATTAGACACAAGATATAACTTAACAAATGCTGGACTTTCAAAATAAAGATAATTTATATATGCAATAAAAAAATTCAAGTCACTAAGTAAGACTATTACTGTAAAACTAGAAATATAACTAGCAAGATGCATATGAAAACCCAAGGGGGGAAAGGGAGGGAACTGGGGGCCTAAGGATGAGAAGGGTGAAAATTATGAGGTTGCAGTTTGGTGGACATAGCAAGGGGGTGAAGGAATTGGGAAAGATCCAATAAGTGCCTGAAAAGATGGGGTAATGGTAGGCATAGATCAATGGTGATCAGTTTTATAAAACATAATATATGAGAATGATTATGTGAAACAATGTGAATGAAGGAATATCAGAAATGTGATGTATATGAATGAAACACAATGTATACAGATTTTGTATGCAAACTAATATAAAAGAATTTTTTTAAATCAAGTCATTATTAAGAAAATAAAACTCAAAATGGTAACAGATTATTGTGCTATTAAGGTGGACACTATGCAACTTTTTAACTTTCATATATTCCATATTTAACTTTTCTATAAAAATATTTGAAAGAACAAGAATATACTCTAAAAAGAATAAAAGCAATAATATTGGCAAAGGAAGGAAGAGGAAGAAGAAAGAGTAAAAGAAAAAAGTATTATGCTCATAAGTTGCTGTTATTGTTGATTGCCAATGAGTCGAGCACGACTCATAGTGACCCTATGAACAAAAGACCTGAAGTCTTTCTATAACTATCGTCATTTCTCAAAGTCCATAGAATTTTGAGAGGCATGTTGTTTAGGATGTGGATGGGTCGCATAATTTGAAGTGTGGAGGGACTGATTGATAAAGGAAAGGGGAAAGGTCTGGTGTGAAAAACAATGTATATGAACTTTATGAACTTTGTATGTAAACCAGTATAAAATAATTTTTAAAAAAAAATTGAGAGGATCCAGCAGCAGGAAGCAAGATCTTCCCATCCAGCAAAGAGAAGCAAAAGAAACGAGCACATCCTTCAGGCTCAGAAATTCTTGTGCCAGCTAGAGTAGAGGACAGACAGAGTCATGGCTGAAACAGAGAACCAGAGAGCCAACATGAGACGGAGCTGACTACTACCAGAACCAGAGTTAAGCTAAGAAGCTTTGCCTAAGTTTGTTGAACAACTGGGAGGGGAGTGAGGGAGAGGACTGAGAAACAGGTTTAAAGCCATGAGGCTCAACGCTGAGGCACCAGCAAGCAGATTTCAGAAGCTGTCCTCACTATGTTCTGTTACTAACCTAAATTATAGCCTTTTGACTTCCTCAGTATAGTTCTCTATACTGGTTTGTGAGCTTTCATATTAGCTTTTGGACTTAGAAAATTAGTAAGTTGGTACTGGCTTAAATAGAAATAGGTAAAGGAACTTGGGGGACATGCCTGACCTTCTGGGAATTGGTTTTGTGTTGTTGATATGGACAATTTCCCCTTTGTGAAGTTGGAAAAGGTCAGATGTGACTATTTCCATGTGGCTCTGGCTCTTTTTAAATGGAGTTTACTTGGTTTTTTACTATGCAAAGGCATTTGTGTAGAATATAATAATCGTGGGGTTGTGCAATTTGATGGGTAAGGTGGTGAGGGAAATTGAATCTGTTCTCTAAAACAATATATTCAAATTTTATAAATAAACTAGTGTAAAATT
>NW_006399766.1:5683750-5687057 GCF_000299155.1 Elephantulus edwardii | reverse complement strand
ATCCAAAAAAAGAACCACTCCAAAGGACAAGAGCACTAATATAAATTTAAAGACTAAAATTGGCCTTATCCAAACTATTATATTTTCTATTGCTCTCTATATATCTGAGAGTTGATAATGAATAAGGAAGATTAAAACTGGACAATGACTAAGGACGGTAGAAAAAGAATTGATGCCTTTGAATTGCGGTGTTGGAGAAAAGTGCTGAAGATCCTGCGGGCTGCCAAAAAACAGAAACAGACAGGTCTTGGAGAAGGTGTTCCTTGAAGACAAGGATGATGAAGCTTCATCTCACATACTTTGGACGTGTTACTAAGAGAGGGACATCATGCTTGAGAAGGTGGAATGTCAGTGAAGGAGAAGAAGACTTTGAACCAAGTGGGTTAATTTGGTGACTGTGGCAATGGGCTTGAGTGTGTCAGAAGTTGTGAGGATGGCACAGGATAGGACAGTGTTCAGATTGGTTGTTCATAGAGTCGCTATGAGTCTTATTAAACTCAAGGACACTTAACCACCACGACAAAAGAATAATTGTGGTATTAGAGAAAAGCATTGAATATACAACAGACTGCAAAAAGGACAAACAAATCTGTCCTGAAAGAAGTGGTCCTTAGAGGCAAGAATGGTGACATTTCGTCTCACATACTTTAGGCACATTGTCAGGAGAGAGAAGATCTTGGGAAAAGACAACATACTAGGAAAGATGGAAGATTAACAAAAGAGGGAAACATCTTCAACAAGGTGGATTGATGACAAAGTGACTGAACATGGAAGAGATCATGATGATTGTGCAGGATAGCACAAGGTTCAGATCTGTTTCTCATAGAGTTGTTATGATTCATAGTGGCCTTGATGGCTTCTAATAACACAAATAGGGATATTAGTCAAAGATGTTGGTTTAAAGGTAATCTTTAGATGAAAATACAAGATTTTCTAAACATTAAGCTCATTAAAATTAGGACAAGAAGAGACAAGATGGCATCCTGGTGACACACTTTGCCCAATCTCTGTTAACAGAGTTCCCCAAAGCCCATGAAACATACACAATACAAGGGTGAAATTCTGAGCAGCAAATGAGAAGATGATAAATTGAATGAAACACTTGTAGGAAAGAGAGAATGGAAGGAATGGATTAGTTCATCACAGTGTCTGACTATTTTGAAACACTTAAATATAGATAAATGGGCAAGGGGACCCCAAAATCATTAAATCCTCATTGAGACAGAGACACAGTTTAGACAGATAAGGAGTCAACCAAAGAGAGGAAATATGAGCTGGCAGGAAATACAATAAAGCAGGTTAGATATCTGCTGGCATGGGCAACCACAAATGAAAGGAAGTACAAGCAAAAGGTGTGAAACCATTCTCTCATGGAGATCTTAGGTCTGAGGGCCTATGCAGAAGGGTAGTCTTATAAAGTGACAGGGATGCTTTCTATCTTAATTGAGTCTGAACAGGATCTAGATGATTATGCCACAAAAGGAACTGCATGCAACCTTGAGAAACAATTCCCGCCCCCCCCCCAACTTTTGTAACACCTTCTTGGTGTCAAGGGTGGCCCTGCTCCTGGCTCCCATGACTTGATGCCTAGGGAAGACTCCACTGTTGCCTCAGCCCCACTTAGTTTGATAGGACCACCTCTCTCTATCAGTACTTCAAAGTATCACAAGCAGACCAAGATAGATACCAGCAGCACCTGTGTGATTAACCCGTTGCATTCTCAAAGAACACAAGCTTGCCTTAATGGGCCTTTGCTAGTGAAAGTGTATACACACTTAGACCACATGATCTGATAGAACTGGTGCTGGAGAAGAGTGCTGAATGCTGAATAGTCCTTGGACTGCCAGAAGAACAAAGAGATATGTCTCGGAAAAAGTGCAGCCAGCGTGCTCCTTGGAGGCAAAGATGGTGAAGCTTTATCTTTCATACTTCGGACACATAGCTAGGTGAGGTTATTCCTTGGGAAAAAACATCATGTATGGAAAGGCAGAGGGTCAGTGAAGGAGAAGAAGATTCTGAACAAGATGGATTGACACCGTGACATTAGCAATGGGCTCAAACTGTGTCAGAGATGGTGAGGATGGCACAAGATAGGGCAGTGTTCAGGTAAGCTGTTCAAGGGGTAATTATGAGTCAATATTCAATTCAACGACACCTAAAAAGAATGACCACCTGACAACAATGCTGCTGAGGCATGAGTACAACCTTGCTGCACCATTCCTATTTTACTGGTGGTTTTTGTTTGTATCTTTGTTTGATGGTTTGTTTTCTGCTTTTTTTTTTAATTAAAATAATTCCTTTCCTTATTCTACTTTTCCTTTATTGTTTTCTTTATTCTCTTTCACCCCTCCCTCAATCTTCTCCATTTCTTTGTTTTCTTCTCCTGTATCTGGTGAGAGGCAAACGTGGTTTCCCTACTAGTCAGCTGTATGTCCCACATGATGGACCACTCAACAATGTCATCAGTCACTACAGAAACACTGGATCAAAGACAGACAGTGGTCAGTATCTTCTCATCCTGCCCAAAGATAACCTGCATGATTAGGAAATAGTTATCTATATCCCCAACTCATTAGTTATTCCTCCCACTTGCAGAAAGGTAGGAAGAGTCCCAATTCTGCCAAATTAGCGTCCAGTGATGAACAAACTTCACATATGCCTACAGATGTTGTTGTTGTTTAATGCCATCAAGTTGTAGACGACTCATAGCGACCCTACATTTGCCTACAGATAACAAAATAATAAATCAGGATAAAAAATTAATAGAGTAAATATAAAATGTCACTGAGACAACAAGAAACTTCCAATCAAATAGAGACAGGACAAAGTAATGAAACAGTGACAAAAATAAAGAACCAGGAAAACTTTTTGAGAAAGAACAGGCACTAGAGCTACCTGAAAAAGAATTTAAAAGCTACAAATATAGGGTCTTCTAAGAGCTTTCTTGGGAAAATCTACTTTTAAGGACCTCTCCAAAATGGTAAAAAATGATGATGTCCATTTGAAAAGTTAAGATGTGTCTGATTCAGGCCATGGTCTTTTAAATTACTTGCTATACATCCGAGAGCTGGACAATAAATGACAATAGAATTAATGTGTTTAAGTTGTGGTATTGGAAAAAAGTACTGAATATAAAAGAAAAAACAAATATGTCTTGGAGAAAGTGAAACCAGAGTGCTCCTTGAAAGCAAGGAACTCATGAGATTTTATTTACATTTGTTGTTGTTGTTATGTGCCGTCGAGTCGCCTGCGACTCATAGCGACCCTATGTACAACAGCCCTAAACTCCGCTCTGTCCTGTGCCAAT
>NW_006399766.1:5673131-5678265 GCF_000299155.1 Elephantulus edwardii | reverse complement strand
GGGTAGGTAATCTTCTCCCGCATGGTTAACTGCCTCTGAAAACCCAATAGAGAGTCAGCTATGGGTCGGTTCTGACTTGATGGTATGCAACAACAACAGAAACAGCAGTCTAGAAGAAATATATGTGAAATTTAAAAAATCTGAAGTGAAATGAAAGACATAGCACTCTAAAATATTTGAAAAAGACCATGCCTGTGACCCGCGATCAAATTACAGCAGTAAATAAGCACAGACATTAAAAAAGAAAAAAAATCCAAAATCAATTATCTTCACCTTAAATTCCAACAGTTTAAAAACTACATCCAAAATTATTATAATTTCCAGAAGAAAGAAACTAATAAAGATTGTTGTTAAGTGCTGTCGAGTCATAGATGACTCATAGCAAGCGATCCTATGAGCGAAAATAATAGCAAGAATAAAAAAAGACTAGAAGTTGGCTCTTCAAAAAAGATTTTTAAAAACTGAAAAAACAGTGGCAAATTTAACAAAAGAAAAGAAAACATGCAAATAACACAAATCACAAAAGAAACGGATGATATCACAACAGAACCTACTAAATTATTGGATAAACGGTAACAAAATACTCTGAGGAACTGCACGCTAACAAATTTGAGAACATACAAGAAAATAGACACATTCCTAAAAACACATGTTGTTGTTGTTGTTCTTATGTGCCGTCAAGTTGCCTGTGACTCATAGCAACCCCATGTACGATAGCCCTAAACCCTACTCTATTCGGTGTCAATCTTACTATCTCTGATACACCTACACCCATTACCCCAGTCACTGGATCAATCCATCACATCTAGGCTCTTCCTCTCTCGCATTGTCCCTCCACACTCCTAAGCATGACATCCCTCTCCAAGGGCTGGTCCCTCCTTGCAACATGTCTGAAGTGTGTCAGACGAAGCTTTAGTATCCTTTCCTCCAAGGAGCAACCTGACTTCACCCTCTCCAAGATGTACTTTTTTGTTCTTCCTGCAGTCCATGGTCTATTCAATACTGTTCTTCAGCACCACAGCTCAAAGGCATCAACTGTCCTTCCATCACTCCTAGTCACTGTCCACATCTTTGATACATAGCAAATGATTACAAAGCCTATGGTCTGTGTCAGGCACACGTTAGTCTCCAGACTGACATCAATGCTCTTCTGTACTTTGGAGAGGTCTCTGACAGAGACTTTCCAATGCTGGTGCCAAGATGTTGATTGTGGAGTCAAGCAAACTAAAACTATTTATAATCTCAATCTCTTCACCATCCATCATGATAATGCCAATCAGCCCAGTGGTGAGAATCTTTGTTTTCTTTTTATTTTATTTTTTTTAATCTTTGTTTTCTTGATATTGAGCTTCAATCTGTATTGAACGCTGCAGTCCTTGACCTTCTGTGGCAAGAGCTTCAGGTCCTCCTCACTTTCGGCAAGTAGGGTAGTGCCATCTACATAACAGATGTTATAAAAGATCTGTGATATCTGCCATCTGCAGTTGATGAGTCTTCCTCTAATCCTGATGCCACATTTCTCCTCATAGAGCTCAGCCTCCCAGATAATCTGTTCTGTATACAGGTTGAAAAGGTATGGAGATAGGACACTCCTGGTGTACACCCTTCCCAATTTTAAACCACTCAGTGTTCCCTTGCTCAGTTTTAACTATTGCCTCTTGGTCCAAGTATAAGTTTTGCATAAGCATGATCAAGTGTTTTGTGATTCCCATTCATCAAACAGATGCTGCCCTAGATGTGATCACCAAGTTGAAATCTGGAGGACAACTACTTGGGCAACTGACTGGAAGAGATCTATGATTGTTCCCTTTCCAAAGAAAGGTGATCTGACAGAGTGTGGAAATTATTGAACAATATCATTATTATCACATGCAAGCAAGAGTCTGCTGAAGATCATCCAAAAACAACTGAAAGAGCACATCAATAGAGAACTGCTAGAAGTGCAGTCTGAGTTTAGAAGGAGTCACGATACTAGGGATATTGCACCTAATGTTTGATAGATTTAGGCTGAAAGCAAGGAGTACCAGAGGAATGTCTATATGTCTATCTGTGTTTCATTGACTATGCAAAGGCCTTTGACTGTGTGGACCACAACAAACTGTGGCTAACTCCGTGAAGAAGAAACACATAACTTACTTAATATAAACTATTACAGACTGTTTTTTGTGAGGGTCGAGTGTGGACTGTTTGGTTGGTAGGGTTTTTTTTTTTCCTTGTTGTTCACAATCGGATGTCAGCTGATTGGATTTTCAGGGTTTAGCTAACAATGAGCTCTGGACTGGAAGCCTCTTATTTAAAGTCAATCAGGACCTGATGAGCGGGCCTTGTATTTAAAAGGCAGCTGGGTCCTGCCTATGTCTCCAGTTTGGAGGATCATGTCTGAAGCAGATGGATTCTGGAAAGTGGGTTCTCTTGTTTTGGTGAGGATCAGGTGTGGACTGTTTGGTTGGCATTTTTTGCTTTTGGGGTTTTTTGGTTTTGTTTTGTTTTTTTCTTTTCCACAATCAGGTGTGAGCTGACTTGATTTGCCACACTTAGCCAACAATGAGCTGGAAGCTGGAAGCCTCTCCTGTAAAGTCAACCAGGACCTGGTGGGTGGGCCTCTTATCTATAAGGTGGCTGAGCCCTCAGGCCTGTGGCCCTCTGGCCTGGTGTTAATTATGTTTGAGATGAACATTCTTCTAAATGGTGCAGCACTGCTCTGTCAATTTGCTGTAATGAAATAACCTGGGGTTGCTGAGATGTTGAATGTTGTATCATTGGTGTGTCAAATGCCATAATGGTTATCCATCATCGACAGTGTTTGGGGGAGCTCCCAGATTGATACAGGTTTGGAAGTAAGAGTGGTATCCACTTCCTAAACAATATACCTCTGGAAAGTTTATCCACTTATAGAAACAACCATAGTTACAGAACAGTGTTCGGGTCTTTTGTTCATAGAGTTGCTATGAGTTGTGCTCAACTTGACATCACTTAACAACAATAATACAGACTGAGGAATAAAAATTGGACAGACCCATCACAAAAGAAGACATTTAGGTTGAGGAAGAAAAAGAAGAAATTAGACATACAAATATCTTTCCTCCAAAAAATTCTTGTCCACTTGCCATACAGAGGTAACTTGCAGTTGTTGTGAAGCTGAACACTGTGACACTGTTGTGTCAAATGCAATAGTGGTTACCCATGGTGGACAGTGTTTTGTGAAGCTCCTTGATTAAAACAAGCTTGGAAGCAGCAGTGGCATCCACTTCCGTAAATACCTTGCCTCTGGAGACCATATGAACCTGGAGAAAAGATGAAAGTCATACAAGTGTTGAAGACTTTCATTCTTAGGGTCGCTATGAGTTGCCTACGACTCGATGGCACTTAACAACAAGAGGTGACTTTACTGGAGAAATCTAAAATTACTTAGGGAAGAGTTAACACCAATTCTACCCAAACACTTCTAAAACTTAGAAGCACAGAAAAGTAGAGAATGTCCCCACACTCATTTCATGTGCAAGTATAACCCTGATACATAAGCCAGGCAAAGACAACACTAAAAAAGAAAATTATAGACCAATATCCCCCATGAACATAGATACAAACATTCTCAACAAAAACCTAACCAAATAATACATTTTGACCATGTGAGGTTTATGCAAGGTAAGTAAGTTTGATTGAACATTGTTGTTGTTGTTGTTATGTGTCGTTGAATCACTTGTGACTCATAGCAACCCTATGCACAACAGCCCTAAACCCTGTTCTATCCTGTGCCAATCTTATTGTCTCTGACACACCTACCCCCATTATCCCAGTGATTGAATCAATCTACCTCATCAAAGATCTTTCACTCTTGGGCTGTCCCTTCACCCTCCCATGCATGATGGCCCTCTCCAAGGACTGGTTCCTACTTGTAACACGTCTAAAGTATGCCAGACGTTAGAAAAACAGTTAATCAGCTGCAGAAATAAAAATAAAGGGGGAAAAAATCACATTATCAATGAAGAAAAGACATCTGATAAAATCAACATTCAGTTCTGATAAAAACTCCAGGCAAGCTATGAACAGAAGGGAAATTCATCAATAAAATCAAGTACATATATGCAAAACTAATGGCAACATTATCTTCATAGGTGAAAGACTAAAAGCAATCCCCTGGCAAATAAGAACCAGACAAACATGCCCTCTTTCACCATTCCTATTCAATATGGTATTTGAAGTTCTATTTGGGGTAATAAGGCCAGAAAGAGGAGGGAAAGACATTAAATTTGGTAAGAAAAATTAAATATATGCCAATTATATTATCCTATACAATCAAAACCCAGAGACTCAACAAGAAAACTACTGCAACTAATGAACAGATCCTGTAAAGTGGTGGAATACAAGACCAACATACCAAAGTTAAATTCCTCTACACCTTAAAAGTGAACTCTGAAAAGGAACATTTTTTAAAAAAAATATCATTTTTAAGAGCTACCAAAATTTAAAATGCCTTGGAATATACCTAACAAGAGCTTTAAAGCACACAAAGAAAATTTGAAAACATTACTACAAGAAACCTAAAGAGATCCACATATATGGAAGAGCATGTGATGCTGAGGCAAAGGAAGACTTGACGTCGTGAAAATAACTGTACTACCCAAAGTAATATATAGATATAATGCAATCCTGAGCCACAATTCATCAGCGTTCTTTCAGGAGATGGAAGAATAAATCACTAATTTTATGTGGAAAAGAAAGAAAAATCTAGCTAAAGGAAGAATGAACTAATGAAGAATAATGCAATGCATGAATGAGGAACAATAATGTAGAAGGTATCACATTTTCTAATTTTCAAACTACAGAGTCATCACAGTCAAAACAGCATCAAAGACACTGGCCCAATGGAACAGAATTGAGAACCCAGAAGTGAATCCATCCACCTAGAGATAGCTAATTTTTGGCAAACAGTGGCAAACCATTAAATTGGGAAATACTCTTTTCTTTACAAAAGTTGCTTCCAAAACTATAGATCCACTTACAGATAATTGAAACAAAATAGAAATCTTGCACAACACACAAAAACTAACTCAACTCAACATGGATCAAAGAACTAAATGTAATATCTAACCTGAAAACATCATCAGAGGGAAAATATAGGCCAGTTTAACAG
>NW_006399766.1:5662344-5673031 GCF_000299155.1 Elephantulus edwardii | reverse complement strand
TTCACCATCCCACAGGATATCCATCCACTTCTTCCCCCTCCCTTCACATCTATCTCCCTTTCACCAGCCCTCCATCTAATAACTTATATATGAAGCTTTCCATGGCTTCTGTGATTTCAAACACATCAGCTGATGGTAGTTCCTTATGTTGGGATCAGTGTCTCTGAAGTATAGTCGCAATATTTATCGGTCAAAATAATATTTACATTTACAAGGTAATTATATGCTGTTGTGCTCTGCTAGCCTAGTGGTAAGAAGCTGGGCTGCAATCCCCAAGGCATACAATCAGAATTCACTAGCTGCTTTGTGGGAGAAGGATGAGCAATTGACGCCTACATAATTTACTACTTCTGAAAACCTGCTGGAGGGCAGTGATGGGTCTGTTCCCACTCAACAGCACCCAACAACAACAATGAAAGTTAGCAGACTTTCCAACCAAAGTAAGCAAAAAAATTGTAAGGAATTAGTAAATGCAAAATAAATAATAATGGAGACAATGAAAAGAAAATCTGATACCAAAATGAAGTCAGCACAGAACCATATAATCATATAGTAACAACAATGTTGTTGTTAGGTGTTTTCAAGTGAACTATGACTGACACATAGCAACCCTATGAACAACACATGAACTTTAACCTATCTTTCTCCACAATAAAAATACCACCACATTAAACATGATGAATGGAGGAGAGACTGAGGTTGTTAACAATTACAGCTTGCTCAGCTCCACGATCAACACTTTTGGCACTAGCAGTCAAGAAATCAAAAGACTAATTGCAAAAGACTAAAGACTAATTGCATTAGGTAAATTTGCTGTCAGGGACCTTTCCAGAGTACTGAGAAACAACTATATCAGTCTAGAAAATAAGATGCACCCGATCCAGTCCATGGTCTTCACAATTGTTTGCTATAAATCAGAGAGCTGGACAAAGTCTAAGGATGATAGAAGAAGAATTGATGTCTTTGAATTGTGGTGTTGGAGAAGAGTCTTGAAAATACCCTGGACCACTAAGAAAACAAAGAGGTTTGTCTTGGAGAAGATGAAGCCAAGTTTCTCCTTGGAGGCTAGGATTTTGAAGCTCTGTCTCACATACTTGGGGCATGTGGCCAGGAGTAACTGATCCTTGGAAAAGAAAATCATGCTTGGAAGGGTGGAGGGACAGTGCAGGAGAGGAAGACCCCAGATTAGATGGATTGATACAGTAACTATGGCAATGGGGGTAGGTTTGTCAGAGTCAGTGGGACTGGCTCAGGACAGAGCAGGCTTCAGAGCTGTTGTACATAGGGTCTCTGAGTTGCAGGCAACTTCACGCACATAACAACAACATCCTTAATTACACTGAATACAAATAAATATATCAATCAGGATAAAGAGAGAAGCAGAATGAATAATTAAACAAGGCCTATCAGTACGATGGCTATGAGACACTCAAACACAAAGTTAGAAATAAATTAAAATCAAAGGACAAAAAATATATTAAGCTAACAGCAGCCTAAAAAAAGCAGGATTTGCCATGTTAATTGCTAATAAAATAGAATTCAAGACAAAGAACTGTATAAGAGACAGAGTGACATTGTATTGGGATTAAAGAGTCAATTCAGCAAGAAGATATATCCATAATAAATACCTGTGACCCAATGAAAGAGCCAAATACATAAAACAAAGTAACAGAATTAAACAGAAAAATAGACAATTTCACAATAACAGTAGGAGACCTAAGCATATCACTTTTGATG
Organism: Elephantulus edwardii; assembly: GCF_000299155.1. Lineage (NCBI taxonomy): Eukaryota > Metazoa > Chordata > Mammalia > Macroscelidea > Macroscelididae > Elephantulus > Elephantulus edwardii. The sequence continues at coordinate 5,671,294 of NW_006399766.1, read as the reverse complement.
AAGGACAGAACAACTAAAATTAGCTCAGTTAAGAAATAGATAATCTCAACAACACATAGGTATATACAGAACAATGTATCCAACAAAAGAGAAATACACATTCTCTTCCTGTGTGAATGGCTCACTCTTCAGAATAGACCATATATCAGGCCACAGAAAAAACCTCAGATTTAAAAGCCTCAAAAATAATGCAAAGCATCTTCTTGAATCATAACATTTTAGAATTAGGAATTAAAAAATAGAAAGATTCAGGGAGGATTGGGAATCAAATACATGGAATCTGACTAGCACTCTACTTACCAGTGGTGTATAGCGGCAAGAAACTGCACTGAAGTACCAAAGGCATGCAGTTTGAATCTACCAGATGCTCTATGGGTAGGTAATCTTCTCCCGCATGGTTAACTGCCTCTGAAAACCCAATAGAGAGTCAGCTATGGGTCGGTTCTGACTTGATGGTATGCAACAACAGAAACAAAAACTAACTCAACTCAACATGGATCAAAGAACTAAATGTAATATCTAACCTGAAAACATCATCAGAGGGAAAATATAGGCCAGTTTAACAGACAGAATTTACGGCATAGACTATCAGACATAACAAAAAAATGTACAAGCAGCAGATTATAATTTAAACAACTATGGAGCTTTGGTAGTATAATCCATAAACTAGTCCAAAGGCCTTGCCTCTCTGGTAGTTTAATTCCACCAGTGGCTCTGAGGGAGAAAGATGGGCAATCTCTCCCCACGTGATTTACAGCTTTGGGAGCCCTCAGGGGAGTCAGCTATTAATTAGTTCTGACTTGACAGCAATGAGTTTAATGAGTTTAAAATAGATGATTGTGACCCTCTGAAAGGAAAGTCAAAGAGAGGTACACAAAAGCTACAAAGGTAAATAGCTTTACATACCTAATCTTGCATTATCAGTTGTTGTGTTGTTATGTACCATTGAAAGGGAGCTGATGCATAGCTGACCTTCCAGAGGGTTTTCAGAAGCAGTAAATCACAGGAGAGAAGATTTTTCATCTTTCTCTTGAAGCGCAAACTGATGGTGGATTCAAACTGCTCATCTTTGCGTTGGTAGCACTGCTCTTTATCACTAGGACACCATTATCATTAATAACAAACATTAATCTAAAAGTTGGTACAGCCAGACAGGCCAGATGAATAGGCATAGCTAGATGAAAAGAACTTCACCTATGACAGAACACAGCTTTGGCAGATATTTCTACATGCATATTTGCATGTAGTATAGACTTATCCACTTATATAGTAGAACAAACAGGGGATAGAGTTATGTAAACCCCTTAGCCATAATCAACCTTCTTTAGAGAAGGAGATGGAGGCCCCACTGTTGATTGCAAACCATATTTTCTCTGTAAACTTTTCACTCAAGGCACAATTAAAAAGTTAAAACAAAAAGGCTACCAAAATTAGGATAATTTTTAAAAGGCTGGGTGGAGCAAAGACTTCAGAAAACACAGCAAAGTCTTTTATAATACAGTGTAATGGCACTAAGATCCAGGATATATGCCATATTATGAATTGTATATGAGCTTTACTCTTGAAGATAAAAAAGTCCCTGGTGGATTTACAAAACAAAATTAAACTCTATTCTTCATACTAGAGCTGAGCCTAAAAGAAAATGATTCAGAAGGCTTGAAATTAATATGATAGGCTGTATCAGGTAAATAAAAATAAAAGCAAAGCAAGGGATTAAAAACAAATAAAACTCCATCAAGTTGATTCAACACAGTAGAACTGCCCAACAGGGCTTCCAGAGCTGTAATGCAATATATTTTCTTTTCCGCTAGCCCATCAATATTTTATTTAGTGGAAATTTTGTTTAGTTTTGTTTCTGTTAAGGTATAACACTTTATAATTCTAAAGTTTTCCTTGGCACTCTGGTGGTGTAGTACTTAGATAATTGCATTGCTAACTCAAATGCTCTGTGTCGCTAGAACTTTGTTCCCCAAGTAACTTGGGGCAGTCTCCTCCTGTTTGGATTTACAGCACCAGAAGCCTGATAAGAGTCTCTATGATTCCATACCAACTTGATGACAGTGAGCTGAATTAAAAACTTTCTGGGAATTTCACATTAAGAGCCAATGAAAAATTCAAAAGTCATTTAAAATTTGTTTATTTTCTGAAAATTTTACTTACTCCAAGTGTAAATGAACTTCTCCAGGCCACTAAACATCTTTGTGCTTATGAAATACCTTAGCTGCCAAATGGTTCTATTTACATAGCATCTGATCAGCCTGAGAAAGACTGTGACAATGTGGAATGGCTTAAGCAGGGATAACCACTCTGGAATGGCTAAGGAGAGTAATACGAATTGGCAGGTCTTGGTAACAGTGCCTTAGAAATCAGATACTACTAGAAAGACAAGGTTAAGTAAAGCCATGGGAATGGAATGGAATGGAATGGAATGGAATGGAATGGAATGGAATGGAATGGAATGGAATGGAACGGAATGGAACGGAATGGAACAGAATGGAATAGAATGGAACAGGATAGAAGGACCCAAGTTTTGGAGTTACTTAGACCTGTGTTTGAATTTCCCCTCTGTCACTTATTGCTGTGTGACCTTTCACACATAACTTATCCGAATGTGGCCTCAAAATAGCTTCTTTCTATAAATGGATATGGCAATACTTCCTATAAATAGTTGTTGTGGGGTTAAATGAGACATTTATTGGGTATTTAAGTGCCTAGTTGAGCCCAGTAGGTTCAGTCCATTGAGGCATGTGGCAAAATGTAATAAAAACAAAATAAAACCCAACAAAAAAAAACAAAAAATCAAACAGACAAACAAACAATAAGCCAGATAGTTTGAAAGGATAATATGCATAGGATGTCAGAGTAAGCATAATGCTTTTCATTTTTTCTTGGCGTCATGGGCTGAAATACAGAAAGACCCTCAATGAAATGGATTGACACAGTGACTATCACAATGGGTCTGAGCATGACAGAGACCCAAGGATGGTACAGGACAGGGCAAGGTTCAGGTTTGTTGTTTATAGGATAACTATCGGACAACATCAAGAAGACAAAGATTCTAACCACTGGGCCAATTAACAGCACCATAATAGATAGAGAAGAGATTGAGGTTGTTAACAATATAATTTGCTCAGAGCCACAATCAACACTCTTGGCATCAGCAGTAAGGAAACCAAAAGACGAATTGCCCTGGGAATGTCTACTGTCAGAGATCTCTCCAGAGTACTGAATACCAACAATGTCAGTCTAGAGAATAAGGTGCACCTGATTTAGGCCATGATGCATCAGAGAGATGAACAATGATTAAGGATGACAGACGAATTATTAATGTGTTGGAGTTGTGCTGGAGAAGAGTCTTGAACATATCATGGACTGTCAAGAAAACAAATAGGTCTGTCTTGGAGATGGTAAAACCAAGTTTCTCCTTGAAGGCTAGATTTTTTTAAGCTCTGTCTCACATACTTGGGGCATGTGGCCAGGAGGGACCAGACCTTGGAGAAAGACATTATGCTCAGAAGTGTGGAAAGACATCACAGAAGAGGAAGATCCTGGATGAGATGGATTGATACAGTAACTAGGGCATTGGTAGCAGGTGTGTCAAAGTCAGTGAGACTGGCTCAGGACAGGGCAGCCTCTAGAGCTGTTGTACATAGGGTCACCATGAGTCGATGGCACATAACAACAACAACATGAGTCACCATCAACTTGACAGCACCTAACAACAACAGCACGGATTCAATTGTTCACTCCTCAGATAGGTATGCATTGTTATGTAATGTGAAAGCTATGTAATAATAATCCTACAAGCAGTGGCAAGATGACTTAAGGTGGGATGCCAGATCTTTCTTTTCACCACAGAGAGGAGGGAAGAGCTCTGTATCACCAAGAAAACAGTGCTGGGAATGGAGTGCATCTTCTGGATCCAAGCTTCCGTTCCGGGAACTGCCTAGAATCAGGAGATAGAGATAGCAAGTCTATTTGCTAAAGGTAAAGGTATCACTTGTGGTATCTCCATTATACCAGCACTAAATAGTGAGGCAAACATGTTTCATTTACTACACAAAACTCACTGTTCAACTGACATCAATTTTGAAGAGGATAAAGTGTTTTGCATCCAGCTAGATGAGTTCTAGTTTCATGTGCTGAAAGTTAGTAAGATAAGGTCTTGACTTGAGAAAAAAACCCATCAAGGTCATCTGAGCTTGTGCTTTCACAGTGAAGTGGAGATACTCAACTCGCGTGCCTTTAAATTCCCAAGGATACAATACTCTTTAGCATATAGAAAGGGTTCTGAAATGAGCCATGGTAGTGCAATGATTAAGCACTCAGGTGATGATAAAAACAAAATGCAATTCAAACTCACAAGTGACTTCATGAGAGAAAAGAAATGGAGAACTGGTCCCATAAAGATTATGTTGCTGTGTGCTGTTGAGTTGGAACCAACCCATAGCTGACCCTCCAGTAGGTTTTCAGAGACAATAAACCACACAGAAGGATATTTCTCATCCTTTTTCCATGGAGTAGCAGGTGTATTTGAACTGCGTGCTTTGAGATTGCAGCACAATTTCTTACTACTTGGTCACCAGAGCTCCCTAGGTCAGGAAACTAAAGGGACATTTCACCTCAGTCAGACAGGTTCTCTAAGGACTCTAGCAAAGCCAATTTCAATGGCCAATGATGTGATAGAAGTATCAGATCTGTACAATCATCTTATTTTTAACCATCTTCTTTTCTCTCTCTCTCTCTCTCTCTCTCTCTCTCTCTCTCTCTCTCTCTCTCCCTCTCTCCCTCCCTCCCTCCCTCTCTCAGAAATCACAATATTGGAAAGGTCCTAAATATGAGACAATAACATAAACTCACTTTCTTTTTTAAAATGTTATTAAATTTTGTGTGTGTGGCATCAAATCAGATCTGACTGGTACGGGAGGAGATTTCCCCTTCTTCTCCAGCAGAGGATCTGGTGGATTTAAACCACATTTCTCCAGCAGAGGATCTGGTGGATTTGAACCACATACCTTTGAGATGACAGTGCAGCTTCTTGCCACTAGGCCACCAGAGCTCCCTAGTATAAACTTACTTTCAATGCTCCAGTGATTATTTTCACCTAGTGGTCATTATTGCTTGTAATAGTTATTATATTAAGGAGCTTGAGAGTTGTCTAAATATCTGTTCAAAATTTTAAGTGGCATTTTAAAAAAGCCCATCTTTTCATGATAATTTTGTTGACCTTATGCCTTTAAATTCATTTATATTTTCAAGTAGCAAGTATGTATTTCCTAGGGCTGCAGTGTTCTGCAGCTGTGGTCCCTTAGTAGTAAACGGCCTGCAATCCCATATGCATGTGGTTCAAATTCTCCAGTTGCTCTGCAGGAGAAGTTTGGGCAATCTCCTCCCATCTGATATACTGCTCCTGAAAACCAGCTGGAGGGTCACCTATGAGTTAGTTTCAACTTGACAGCACACAATAACGACAAACCTGCAGAGTTCTAGTCAACATGATGAGAACCCTTTCGATGTTACACCTTGATTTTCTTTTTCACAGTTACACTTGCAGATTTCACAATATTTATTTGTTTTGGTTGTTTTTATGTGCCGTCATTTTGTGACTTATAGCAACCCTATGTACTACGGCTCAGAAACCTGTTCTATCCTGTTCCAATCTTATTGTCTCTGACACACCTTCCCCCATTACCTCACTCACTGAATCAATCCATCTCATTGCGGGTTTTCTTCTCTTGCACTGTCCCTCCATCTTCTTAAGCATGACGTTCCTCTCCAAAGATTGGTCCCATGATGCCTTTTGACAACATTCCAAAAGTATGTAAGATGAGGCTTCGAAATCCTTGTCTCCAAGGAGCAGCCTGGTCTCACCCTCTCTAGGATGAACCTGTTTGTTTTCCTAGCAGTTCATGATATATTTAATACTCTTCTCCAGCACCACAGCTCAAAGGCATCAATTCTCCTTCCCTAGTCATTGTCTAGCTTTATGACACATAGAAAGTAATTGCAAAGATTATGGCCTGGATCAAGTGCACTTTAGTTTCTATGCTGACATAGTATTAATGGCTATAAAACCCCACTGCCGTCAAATTGATTCCAACTCATAATGCCTCCTTCAAGACAAAGCTGTACTGTTCCCAGGACCAGACAAAGATGCCCACTATTACCACTTCTGTTCAATATTGTATTGCAAGGACTTGCTAGGACAATACAACAAAAGAAGGAAAGAAAGGGTATCCAGATTGGCAAAGAGGTGGTTAAACTGTCACTATATGAAGATGGTATGATAATGTACACAGAAAATCCTAAGGACTCAACAACAGCAACAACAACACTGTTAGATCTAGTGGATAGGTTTAGTAAGCTTGCAGGAAAGATCAATATCCAGAAATCAGTGGGATTCCTCTACAGTAGCAAAGAAAACACAAAGAAGGAAACTAAGAAAGCAATACAATTTACAATAACCAACCACAAATTGAGATACTTGGGAATGAACCTAACTAGAGACACAAAATACTCGTACAAAGAAAACTACAGAACGTTTCTGTGAGACAAAATAAATGGCCTAAATAAATGTAAAAATATGCCCTGTTCATGTATAGGAAGACTCAATATTGTGAAAATGACAATCCTACCAAAAGCAATCTACATGTTCAATGCAATCTCAATACAGATACCATACTCATTTTTCAAGGAGATCGAAATGGAAATTGTCATGTTTATATGGAGAGGAAAGAGATCGCAAATAAGCAAAGCACTGTGAAAAACAAAACTGAAGTTGGAGGCACAGCACTTCCTGACCTCAAAACCTTCTATACAGCAGTAGTAACCAAAACAGAATGGTACTGGTACAATGACAGGCACATAGACCAACGGAACAGAATTGAGAACCCAGAAATGGACCCATCTATCTATGGTCAACTGATATTAGACAAGGAAATCAAAGCTATCAAATGGGAAAATGACAACCTCTTCAACAAATAGTGCTGGCAAAACTGAACTGCTTCCTGCAGAAAACTGAAACAGGAGCTACATCTCACTCCATACATAAAAATCAACTCAAGGTTTATCTGAGACCTGGGAGTAAAGCCCCAGAACATAAAGTGCATAAGAGACAAACTGGGATAAAGCTTATGCGGCTTAGCTTAAGGTATAAAGAGACTGCCAAATACAGCCAGAAATGTACAATTTGAGAGGATAAAATTGATGAATGGGACTTTCTAAAGATTAAGTCTCTGTACTCATCAAAAACTTTTTCATCAGGGTTAAAAGAAATCCTACTGACTTGGGTGGGGGGAAACATTTGACAATAGCATCTCAGACAAGGGTCACATAACAAAAGTTTACAGAATACACCTGGACCTCCATAAGAAAAAGACTGATAACACCAAAAGACATGGAAAGACTTTTCACAGAGGAAGACATTCAAGTGGCCATCAGACTCATGAACAAATGCTAAAATCACTGGCAAGAAGAGATATGCAAATCAAAATCACAATAAAATATCATCTTGCCTGTGGCAAAGTTTAGTAGGGCAGCAAGCAATAAGTGTTGAAGAGGATGTAGAGAGATATGAACTCTCATACATTGTTGGTAGGATTGTGAAATGGTGCAACCACTCTGGAAGATAGTTTGGCAGTTCCTAAAAAAGTTGAATATAGAAACTCCATATGATCCTCCTATTTCACTACTAGGAATATACCCCGAGGAAATTAGAACTGAGACACAAACAGAGCTTTATACATCAATGTTCATAGCAGTGTTATTCACCGTCATGAGAACATGGAAACTGCCCAAATGTCCAACCACAATTGAATGGATAGAGAAATTTTAGTACATTCACACAATGGAATACTATGCACCACTCAAGAGCAACAATTTCAAAAATACTACATAACTTGGGAGAGGCTGGAGAGCATTATGTTGAGTGAACTAATGCAGTCTCTTAAGAACAAATATTGCTTAAGATAATTATTGTAAAAATGAAAGGATAACTAATAAAACATGTATGGGAACTCAAGGGCATAGGGCTGAGGATGGGTAGGAGCAAACCGAAAGGGTTACACAATTTTGTAGGTGGAAGCAGGAAGGGAAGGAAATGGGAAAGATTCAGGTGGAAAGACAGGGTAATGATGGGAAAGGTCCAATGGTGATTAATTTTCTAAAACATAATGTAGTGCTTGAGAATGATTATATGAAACACAATGTAAATGAAGAATAGTGTGAAACACAATGTGTATGAACTTTGGAAGCAATCCAATAATAAAAAAAAAAAGTTATACTATTCCTATATGGTTTCCGAGCCTGTAAAGTTTTAGAAAATATTGTATTGTGATTTGGGTGAAAGATCAAAGGGTTAATTAGTTTTCCATTGAACAGTATGTACAGATTGTAGAACACATTAGTTGAAATCTTCTCAATTTAGCAGCACTTTTTCCACTTTGTCTCTTTAGTCTCCATTTGTCCTTCTTCACTGTTCCTTCCTGCCTTCTGAACTTTGGTTTTGGGGTCTTAAATAGTTGATTTTTCAAAAGAATCTGTTCTTCATGGATGCAACTGTTAATTTTAGGGGCCTTTATATTATTTTGTTGAAAAGCAACCACCAGGAGTGGGTTTAGTTCCAAGTTTGATGGGTGTCTAAGGGGTCCACATTCTCTGTCAAATCACTCAGTCTTAGCTTTCTATTATTTTGAATTGTGTTTTACATTTTTCTCCTACTCTATCCAGGACCTTCTACTTGAATCTCAATCAGAGATGGTAGTGGTACCCGGGAACCATCTAGTTTTTCTAGTCTTGGGCTAGTTGGAAGGTGTAGTCCTCACAGTTCATTACCTTTTGGACTAATTGTTTCCTAACAAATATTAGTAAGGGGGAAGAGCTGTGTTTTACCTCTTCAAGACAATCACAGCAATGTTTTAAAGACAGACGCTAACTTTTTTCTGATATCATT
>NW_006399766.1:5658161-5661439 GCF_000299155.1 Elephantulus edwardii | reverse complement strand
GGAAGGCCCTCTATGAGGTGGATTGATTCGGTGACTGGGATAATCGGGATGGGAGTGTCAGAGACAGTGCGATTGGCACAGGACAGAGCGGAGTTTAGGGCTGTTGTATATAGGGTCACTATGAGTTGCAAGCGACTCGACAGCACATAACAACAAAACAACCACAAGATAAAATTTACGTACCATACAAATCACCTGATTAAAATCTATCACTTCTTGATCTTTAGTGCATTCAGAGAATTGTGCAGCCATTACGATAAGTTTTAAAACATTCACCATCTCTCCCCTCAAATCTCATACCCATTAACTCTTTCTCTCCATTTCCTTCTCAACACCATCACCCCTAAAGAAGCATTAATCTACTTTCTACCTCTATACATTTGCATATTATAGATCATTCATATAAAGGGAATCATACAATATGTAGATGATGTATTTCATCCAAGATAATGTTTTCAAGGTTCAACCATGCTGTGGTATGTATTGTTGTTGTTGTTGTAAGTGCCGTCGAGTCACAGGCGACTCATCGCGACCCTATGAACAAAGTCCTGGACACCTCCTGTATAACATTCTTCCTTTCTCCAGGTTTATAGGGTTTCCAGAGGCAAGCTATTGTGGAAGTGGATGCCACTCCTGCTTCCAAGCTTGTTTGAATCAGGAAGCTTCACCAAACACTGTCCACCATGGGTAACTGTATTCGGCTTCACAGCAACCACGAGTTACCTCTGTACAGCAAGTGGACATACCAGGGTTACACGACCTAGAATAATGTTTCACCAAAAACAATTAAAGGCAGGCCTGAGGGCCGCAGAGTAGAGTCACCCACCTTTGGCTTGGGAGCACAGCTTTCTGTCTGCTAGGCCAATTGCTCGCTCTCTCTTTCTCTATGCTGGTGGTATGTATTAAAACTTAGTTAATTTTTTATTATCACATATTTTATTATATGGAACTATGCATGAATATGATTAACCTGTTGCCATAGAATCCATTCTGAATCATGATGAGTCTATTTGTTAAAAAATAAAATTACTCCACAGGGTCTAGACCTTTAAAAACTGTGGCTATTTTCCAAAGTGACTAAACCATTTTACACTCCCACCAGCACTATATGAAAATTTCAATTTTTCTACATCATTATCAATATTTTTTATTACTTTTCCAAATCAATTGCAGTGAGTAAGTGAGTTTGAATTCGTGTGAAGAGGAATGCCATTTTGAATTTGCTTTGCATTTCACCAATGGCTAAAGATGGGCAACATTTTTCACATGCATGTTAACTATCTGTATTACTTTTTGCTGCTGGTGCCAGGAGTGTTGACTGAAATGAAAAGAGGTATTGCTATGGGAAAGTCTGCTTTTAGGGACCTCTCCAGGGTACTGAAGAGCAATAGTATCACTCTGGAGACTAAGGTGCACCTGATATAGGTGATGGTCTTTGCAATTACTTGCTATGCATCAGAGAGCTGGACAATGACAAGGGATGATAGAAGGAGAATTGATGCCTTTGAGCTGTGGTGCTGGAGAAGAGTTTTAAATATACCATGGGGCTTTTAAAAAAAACATATACCATGGGGTGCTAAGAAAATGATCCGGTTCAGCCTGGAGAGGGTGAATCCAGGCTGCTTCTTAGTGGCAAGGATTCTGAGGCTTCGTCTGACATACTTTGGACATGTTGCAATGAAAGACTGGTCCTTGGAGAGGGATGTCATGCTTGGGAGGGTGGAGGGACAGCACAGGAGAGGAAGACCCTTTATGAGGTGAATTAATTCAGTGACTGGGATAATCAGAGTGTTGTGTCAGAGACAGTGAGATTGGCACAGGACAATTGTACATAGGGGCTCTATGAGTCCCAAGCTACTTGACTCCACATAACAACAACAACAACAACAGCAACATTATTTTTTGCAGACATATCCATTCTTTTGCTCAATTTTAATTGGGTTATTTGTCTATTTATTCTCAAATTGAAGAATTTTTGTATATTCTACATATATCATCCTTATCAGATCGATGATTTGCATACTCTGTGCTCTATTTTCACTCTCTTGATGGTATTCTTTTTTTAGGGTATTCTTTGATGCTTATAAGTTTTTAATGTTAAAGAAGTTTAATTTATCATTTTTTTTCTTGTATTATTATGTTTTGATATCATACCTAGTTAGGCTTTGCCTAACTTAGATTTCTTTCTAAAGTAATATTTACTTTTATATTTTTGCCCAAGAGTTGTATAGTTTTAGCTCTTACATGCCGAACTATGATCTATTTAAGTTAGTTTTGTATGTGGAGTGAGGTGGGAGTATCCCACTTTCTTCTTTGATACGTGGATATCCAGCTATACTAGCATGATTTATTGAAAAAACTAGTCTCCTTCTATTGAATTATCTTATCACTCTTGTTGAAAAGCAGTTGATTGTAAATATAAATTATATTCTGCAATTGCAATTCTATTCCCTTGATTTATGCCACTCTATCATACAGTGCTGATTACTGTAACTTTGTAGTAAATTTATAAAATGATATCCTCCAACAGTGATCTTTTTTCAAGGTTGTTTTGGCTATTCTTGTTCCCTTTGATTTTCCTATGAATTTTAGGATCTGTGTGCCAAGTTTTATAAAGAAACTATGTGACATTTTAACAGGGATTGTATGGAATCTACAGATCAAATGAAAGTATTGCTGCAATATTAACAATATTAAGTTTTTCATGTAGTGAATATAACTTATCTGGCTGTTTATTTACTGTCCACACGATTTTGCCATTGTCATAAGGCTAAGCTTTGGACATTTTTATTTAAAATTACTCTAGGAATGAAATTGTTTTCTCAATCTCATTTTTAGATTTCTTTTATTGCTAATATATAGAAATCCAATGCATTTTTTCTATTGACCTGGTATCCTGCAAATTCACTCAACTTGCTAATTAAGTCTAACAGATTTTTAGACGATTCTTTAGTATTTTCTATACATATAATTATGCCATTTGCAAAAAAGAGAGAGTTTGATTTCTCTTGTCCTAATCTTGATGTCTTTTATTTCCTTTTCCACCTGTTGTTGTTGTTATGTGCCGTCGAGTCATTTGCGACTCATAGCGACCCTATGTACAACAGCCCTACACTGTATTCTATCCTGTACCAATCTCATTGCCTCTGACACACCCATCCTGAGTGCCCCAGTGACTGAATCAATCCACCTCACAGAGGGTCTTCCCCTCCTGCGCTGTCCCTCTACTGTACCCAGCATGATGTCCCTCTCTAAAGACCCGTCTCTCCTTACAACAT
>NW_006399766.1:5655989-5656666 GCF_000299155.1 Elephantulus edwardii | reverse complement strand
AGTGTAGTCCCTGCCCTTAGCTCAGTGCCTTGACCCACTTATTTCCCAGCTCCACCCTCCAGCAGGATACCACTTCACTTCTACCAAATGCCTTCTTTTCTACCTACTTATTCCAATTAGAACCTCAATATGATATTGAATAGTACTGGTAATGACAGAGAACATCCTTCCCTTGTTGCTTATCTGAGAGAGATTTTGCAATCTTTCACCGTTGCATCTCTTTCCTATTGTTTCTAGCAAAATATCAGAAACTCAGTGGCTTAGTACCACAGACATTTACCATGCAGTTCTGAAGATCAGAATTCTGAAATTATTCTCACCAGACTAAAGTCAAGATGCCACAGAATTGCTTTCCTTTCATGGAGGCAATAATAGAGAAACTATGTTCTTTTCTTTCAAGTTTTAGAGTCTACATTCCTTAGTTCATTTCCTCCATCCATCTTCAAAGTCAGCAATGTTTGATGAAGTCTTTCTTTATAACATGGCAAGACACAGCAAAACCAGCCCTTTCACATTCATCCATACTGACTAAGAAACCTTGTGATTACATTAGGTTCATTATATAATCTGTTGTTGTTATGTGCCATTGAGTCGCTTGCGACTCATAGCTACCCTATGTACAACAGCCCTAAACTCTGTTCTGTCCTGTGCCAATCGCACTGTCTCCGACACACCCA
>NW_006399766.1:5651567-5655766 GCF_000299155.1 Elephantulus edwardii | reverse complement strand
GATTGCAAAGACCATGGCCTGTATCAGATGCACCTGAGTCTCCAGAGAGACACCATTGCTATTCAGTACTTTGGAGAGGTCCCTAATAGCAGACTTTCCCATTGCAATACGTCTTTTAATTTCCTGGCTACTGGTGCCGAGAGTGTTGACTGTGGAGCCAAGCAAACCACCATCCATCCTGATGCTGCCAATTGGTCCAGTGGTGAGAATCTTTGTCTTCTTGACATTGAGCCTTCAATCCATATTGGAGGCTCTTCAGGTCCTCCTCAGTTTCAGCAAGCAGGGTTGTGTCATCTAGGATAACTAATTAAGGTTAGCTACTTAATATATGAAACTAACATATTCACAGATTTTAGTCTTAAACTTTCTTCAGGGGGATTTATTTTACCTACCACAATGATTAAATATAATTTTAACTGTGTGATGATAAATTTAAAAATTGTTAAAAATTTTATCCAAATACTTTTAAATTACACATAATAATTTAAAAAGCATATAAAAGGATGAATAAGAAAATAAATATATGCCTTTAATAACGATATAGTGCCTTTCTTATCTTTTACGGTTTTCATCCTGAAGTCCATTTTATCAAAGATTAGTCTTGGTATGCCTGCTTTTTTGCGGATGACATTTGCTTGGTATATTTTTTCCCTCCAGCTTTTGATTTTCACTCTTTCCTCTCATTTCTTAGATGTCTCTTGTAGGCAACATATTGATGGGTTTTATTTTTTTTACCCATTTTGTTACTCTTTTTTTCCTCTTAATTGGTGCGTTTAATCGATTCACGTTAAGTGTAATTATTTACAGGCCAGATTTTGTTGCTGCCGTTTTGCTGTGTTTCTTTTTCTGTTATTTCTGGTTACTATGGTCCTTCTGCTTTCCTCTGTGCGCAAGACTTCCCTTACAGTTTCTTATGGAGTTGGCCTTGTTTTCACAAATTCCTTAATTTCCTGCTATTCTGCAAATGACCTAAGTTCTCCTTTATATTTGATGAACAGCTTTTCTGGGTACAGGATCCTTGGCTGGCCATTATTTTCTTTCAGCCTTCTGTATATGTAATCCCATTGTCTTCTTTTTTGCATGGTTTCTGCTGAGAAACCAGAATTTAATCTAATTGTTTCTCCTTTGTAGATGACTTTTTTTCCCCTTAAGCTGTTTTAGTATTGATCATGATATGTCTTGATGTTTTTATTTTGGGGTCTATTCTGTTTGGGGTTCCCTGAGTTTCTTCAATGTGGATTTTCCTCATCTTTATGTTACCTGGGAAGTTTTATCTAATACTTATTCCACGGTTTTCTCAATGCTTTCCCTGCCCTTCTCATGAAAAAGAAAATTTAGTTCATATGTCATATAAAATGGATACAATAAATTTCAAATTTTTCTAAGACATAATTTAAAAAATTAAAATTACATAAATATGAGAGGAGATGTGAGTGACTTATTAACTTCGTATGGAGGAAATATTTTCAACTAGGATCCAATGTCTGCAAGACATAAAAAAATAACTGTTGGAGTATAAAAAGTATCTGAAGTTTTACCTAACATGGAATTTCTTTAAACAAAGATGAACAAGAAAAAAGACAAACTGGAAACTATATTTGACATCTATGTCACAGAAAAAAAGTATATATGATATTGAGGGGAAAATTCTCCACAGAATGTGTTATATTAAGTGATATTGAGGCAGTGCACACTCATAGCTGATTCTCAAGCAGGTTTTCAGAGACCATAAATCACATGGAGACACTGGTGCATTCAACCCAATTACCTTTGGGTTGGCAGCACAACTCTTAGCCACTAGGCCACCAGACCTGGTTGTTGTTGTTGTTGTTATTGTTGTTATGTGTCATCAAGCTGCTTGTGACACATAGAGACCTTATGTACAACAGCCCTATAACCTTCTTTATCATGTGCCAGTCTTATTGTATCCGACACACGTACTCCCATTACCTCAGTCACGGAATCAATCCATCTCATCAAGGGTCTTCCTCTCTTGTGCTGTCCCTCCAGCCTTCCAAGCATGACATCCCTCTCCAAGGACTGGTCCCTCCTTGCAATACGCCCAAAGTATGTCAGACGAAGGTGCAGAATCCCTGCCTCCAAGGAGCAGCCTGGTTTCACCTGATCTAGGACAAAGCAAAGGTGTCTGTTTATTCTCTTAGCAGTCCATGATATATTCGATACTTTTCTCCAGCTCATAGCTCCTTTCATCATCCCTAGTCATTGTCCACCTTTATGACACATAGCACCAGACCTGGTAGTCCATTCAATATAAGGAATAACTGAAATTTTACGGACCTAAATACTCCTGGGTTCAGCGAAGAGATGTACAAAATCTTCTATAATAATGAAAACTATATGGAGAAGTAATTTCTTTTTTTTAATAAAAATTTTATTTTATATTTGTTTTTTTTCAAAATTCTTAAACACTGTTTTTCTTTTCTTTTTTTTTTTTTTTTAGCACCCGGTATTCCCAGGCGGTCTCCCATCCAAGTACTAACCAGGCCCTACCCTGCTTAGCTTCCGAGATCAGACGAGATCGGGCACGTTCAGGGTGGTATGGCCGTAGACTAAACACTGTTTTTCATACCGTATCTTTCCCATTTCCTTTACCCACCCTTCCTTCCACCCATCAAATTGTGTGACCCTATGATTAACAACCTCCTCCTCCCGCCCATCCTCCCTCTCTGCCGCCCGCCCCCCTAGATCCTTATACACCTTCTCACACTCTACAATAATGGTCTTATACAGTATTTGTCCTTATGGGACTGACTTAGTTCACTTAGTGTAATACTCTCCAGTACCTCCTAAGTTCGGTAGTGATTAACCCTAATTCTGCCCATCCTCATTCCTCTGCTTCCACCCTCCCAGCCCCCTTGGATCCTCATACTCATTCTACAATAATGGTTTCATACAGTATTTGTCCTTATGGGACTGAGTTAGTTCACTCAGCATAATGCTCTCCAGTCCCTCACAAATTAGGTAACAATTTACAAAATCATTGCTCCTGTGTGCTGCATACTATTCCATTGTGTGAATCTACCATAACTTCTCAATCCATTCCATTGTGGTTGAACATCTGGGCTGTTTCCATGTTCTTGCAATGATGAATAAGGCTGCTATGAACATTGGCGTGCAACTCTCCATTTGTGACTCAGTTCTCATTTTCTTGGGGTATATTCCAAGCTCTACAATCAACACTCCTGGCAGCAGCAGCCAAGAAAATAGAAGACGTATTTTGTTTGGAAAGTCTGCTGTTAGAGACCTCTCCAAAGTACTGAAGAACAATGATGTCAGTCTGTTGACTATGATGCGCTTTATACAGGCCATGGTCTTTGCAATCACTTATTATGCATCAGAGAGTTGTACAATAACTAGGAATGATAGAAGGAGAATTGATGCCTTTGAGCTGTGGTTCTGAAGAAGAGTATTGAATATACTATGGATTGCTAGGAGAACGAACAGGTTTGTCCTGGAGAAGGTGCAGTCAGGCTGCTCCTTGGAGGCAAGGACTCTGAAGCTTCATCTGACATACTTTGGATATGTTGCAAGGCAAGATCAGTCCTTGGAGAGGGACGTCATGATGGGAGGATTGTGTCAGAGACAATAAGATTGTCACAGGACAGAGCAGAGTTTACACCTGTTGTACAAAGGGACACTATGAGTTGCAGGCAACTCGATGGCACATAACAACAACAATAATAATATATTCCAAGCACCACTGGAATAGCTGGATCATATGAAATTTATATGTTCAGCTTTTTGAGCAAGTGCTAAACTGCCTTCCAGAGTGGCTGTACCATTTTACAATCCCCTCAACAATGTATAAGAGTTCCCATTTCTCCATATCTTCTCCAATATGTATTACTTGCTGTTCTGTTAAACTTTGTCATTACATGCACTATATTTAATGCAACTAAAATGGCTAAGTGCATGCATGATGTGTCATGTTTGTGAGAAGATCAGTTGAAAACAGAACACCCACTATGGGGATCCTTATAGCCATAAAACTTTACAGCCATTAACCACTAATTAGAACTCACCAAGTTAATTAAGTTAATAATATCTGGCAACAAAACTAGAGTCACACAAGTAGGGGGAAGTGCTTTATATATTTTAAGGTAAAAATATATATACACACACACAAACATATAGATATCTATCTACATAGTCAATACACACACACACACACACACACA
>NW_006399766.1:5648175-5650692 GCF_000299155.1 Elephantulus edwardii | reverse complement strand
GGAGATAGGACACATCCCTGGCATTACACCTTCCCAATTTTGAACCATGCAGTGTTTCCTTGCTCAGCCTCAGGTCTGTTGTTCATATGGTTTCTATGAGTCATGCTCGATTTGATAAACATTAACAGCTACAACAATAATACACAGAGCAGAAATCTAGTAGCTTAGTAAGGAGTTGGTCTGACATACCAAAGATAGGCACTTTATATCCACCAGATGCTCCATCGCAGAAAAATGGGTCATCTCTTCCTGTGTGGTTTATAGCTTCCAAAAACCCACTATAAGGTCAGCTGTGAGCTGATTTTGACTAGATGGCACATAACAGTATAGAGAACCTTACATGAGTTAACAAAATGGAAAGCCACTCAGTTTCTAGAGGTTCAGAGACCTAGAGCATTTCAGCTAATGGAAAGGTCAGGCCTCCCTGAGGAAGGACCCTGAAAGATGATGAATCTTTCTTCAAGCCTTTCCCCCCAAGCAACCTCCAGCCATTTACAAAGGTGCTTGTGCAGTGGAAAGAGAAAAACATCCAACTGTTTGTGGAATCACTAGGAATGTATCTGAATTTTTAAAAAATTTCTGGAGACCAGAAACGTCACTCTGGTGCAAAAGTTAGAGCGCAAACATGGAAGTCAAATAAAAAAAATAGTTTTGGCCCAGGTTGATTTCCCAAAGAGCCCAGGGATCAAAAAACTCGCCCTGTGGCTGTTTTTCCAATTCTTGAATGTATAATAGCCTCCCTGAAACACGGATGAGGGTTAGACTTAGAAAAGGCTAAATGGAAGCCTCCGAACTTCCTTTCTCCAGCAAGAAAATAACCGCAAGGCAATTCTGATTCCCAGAGGGAACTGCTGAGATGAGTCCGACCATCACAGGCTTGAAAAATGTACATTCAATTTCACTTACTTGTTTAGATTGTGAAAAAGATGATTGTGCTTTGGAGACTGACTGCGAATTATCATAAATTTAATCAGATGGTGGCTTAATTACAGCTGCTATTCCAGCTGTGGTATCTTTACTGGAACAAATCAACACAGTCCCAGAAAGGTTACATAACTATTGATCTGGCAAATGCTTTTTATCTCTGTAACGATTTTACGAGGAGCAGCAGAAGTTTGCTTCCACTGTGTTGTTTTATGGCTAATGTCAATGTGTCTCCTTCCTGCCATGAAAAAGTTGACAGACACATTCATAATGTCATGTCATAGGAGATCAAAGGAGTCTACTATATTGATGACATCAGGCAAATTGGACTTAATAAGAAGCAATTAACAAATTTTTTTGTCATAGTACCTGGACACTGAGGGAGCTACGGTGGTCAATTGGTAAGGAGTTGCATTACCTAGCCTAAGGCAAGCAGTTTGAAACCACAAGCTGTACCATGGGAGAAAGATGGGCAATAACTCACTGGAAGGCCAGTTAGGAGTCAGTTCTGACTCGAGGGCAATGAACAGTAGCAGCAACCTGGACATTAAGAACTTACATATCTTTGAGCCAATAAGCAAACAAGGGAGTTACTTCACTGCTAAAGAGATTGTCATGGATTACCAAGGAGGGAAATGGAGTCTTATTATCTCATAATCAAGAATAATTTATGGCTAAAACTCAGGGAATTTCCTAAGCCCCTCTAATGTTTTCTTACAATAATATAATATATTAACAGAAAATCATAGCAACCAAAAATGTCGAACAAATGAAGTTTCACATCTTTCAGTTATAAAAACTTGACTATCCTACAAGGTTAATTGAAAACTAATAGTAAAAAATAGAGATAGAATGGTGTAAAAGAAAAAAAATGATAGCTATTGCTATTAGCCTCGTGAGCAACAAATTGACAAATGCATCAGATACACGTTTTTATTTTCTCTTGGATGTTAGGTGTGTATATCCATGTACATGCTATTTAATCTTTTCCTTCTTTATCATTTGTATTTTATAAAAGGATTTTAGGAGTCTTTGTGCCACCCTTGAATAAATGTTTGGCAGGTAACCACAAGGTTGACAGTTCAATTCCATCAACTGATCATAAGGAGAAAGATCAGGCAGTTTAAAAATCCTTTGAGATTGCAGTGCATCTTCTTACCACTGGGCCACCAGAGCTCATGTTGCTAAGAGAGGCTATTCCTTGGACAGGGACATCATGCTTGGAAAAATGGAGGAACAGTGAATGAGAGGAAGCTCCTCAGCCAAGTGGATTGACACAGTGACTACAGCAATGGACTCAAGTGTGTCAGAGATTGTGAGGATGGCACAGGAAAGGACAGGGTCAGTTCTATTGTTCATAGAGCTGCTATGAGTTGTACTCTATTTGATGGCACCTACCGACAACAACAACATCTTACGAGCCTGGAGACAGGAATATACTAAATATAATTGCTTTTCCCAGCAGAGCATCAAAGAAGAGAGAGAGGAAGGAAGGAAAGAAGGAAGGAAGGAAGGAAGGAAGGAAGGAAGGAAGGAAGGAAGGAAGGAAGGAAGGAAGGAAGGAAAACCCTTCTTACCATACACGATAGTTCT
>NW_006399766.1:5633652-5648075 GCF_000299155.1 Elephantulus edwardii | reverse complement strand
ACTAAATATAATTGCTTTTCCCAGCAGAGCATCAAAGAAGAGAGAGAGGAAGGAAGGAAGGAAGGAAGGAAGGAAGGAAGGAAGGAAGGAAGGAAGGAAGGAAGGAAGGAAGGAAGGAAGGAAGGAAAACCCTTCTTACCATACACGATAGTTCTTGTCCATGGCATCTCAAGGACATAAGCATTTTCCCTTGGTAGTTGAAGCCTCCATGTTCTTTCTGCACTTTCAAAAAACAACAGGATTGCATCCTATGAATGTTGTTCAATAAATATTGCTGGAAGAAGAAATGAATAAATACATGAATATCAGAGTTGAAGGCAGTACAATATATTATTCAGTTTAACCCCTTTATTGCATACAAATTTGCTAGAAATATACTTGGTTTTATAAATTAAAAATGTAACCCTTTTAAGAATCTAAGCATAATAAATCTCAAGTTCAAGAAACCTCTCGCTTTGTTTCAAAATCCACATGTTGTTATAAATGTATATAATGCCTGTGGTAGCTGTTGTTGAATTTATTCTGACTCAATGTACATAACAGAACCTAGGTCTTTCTACGTTGTTATCTTTACACCTCTTCTCTCCTGCAAAGCAGTTGATGAGTTTGAACCTCCAACTTTTCAGTCAGCAGATAAGTGCTTTAACCAATATACCACCAGTACTGTGGTAGCTAGAGTGGCATAGCAAATTTCTAGCTGTAGTAAAGGAGATAGGTAAAAATAAACAGATAGGTGAGCTCTGGTGGCCTAGTGGGCAAGGAGCTGTACTATCAATCCAATTGTAAATGGTTTGAAACCACCAGCTTCTCTGCGCAAGAAAAATGAGCAAAGTTGCCTGTGTGATTTTCAGCATTTGAAAACCAATTGGAAACCTATTGGAGGGTCAGCTATGAGTTGGTTCTGACTTGACGCCACAGTAAGCAGACAGGGAAAACCAATCACAAATCAAATTTGTGATTTGAAGATGAGCAATCTCCTGTGTGATTTTCAGCATTTGAAAACCTATTGGAAACCTATTGGAGGGTCAGCTGTGAGCTGAATCTGACGATGCCACAGTAAGTAGACAGAGAAACACAGATACACATTTTCATTTAAAGTTAAAATCATGAAAGGATATAAAGAAAAGTTAGTTGAACTATGAGAAAAAAAGGGGGGCACAATTAACTTGTTAAAGGTTTTCTCTTCACTTGCATGCATGGAGTTTGTTTGTTTGGTTTTTAATGCAACAATTTTATTGAAAGAAAAGTGCAACGAAATTTCTTGATAGCTGAAGAGAGGGAAACTTAGACACTATCCCTCAAGTGCAGGATCAAATCCATAGTGGACTCTTTCTGGATGTTGTATTCAGACAGGGTGTGTCCATCTTCCAGCTGTTTACCAGCAAAGATCAGCCTCTGCTGGTCAGGGGGGATGCCTTCTTTGCCTTGGATCTTTGCCTTGACATTCTCAATGGTGTCACTTGGCTCAATGTCAAGGGTGATGATTTTGCCAGTCAAGGTCTTCACAAAGATCTGCATTGTCAAGTGGTGATGGCAGTAGTGCACACAAAAGAAACAGCAACTGAATTCCAGCCTCAATGGATCTCATGCATGGAGTTTTTATCACACTTCACAAGGAAGAGAATTATTTAAAGGGGTTACTCAGGTGAACCAGATTTCTAGACATTATTAAGCTGCGCAGACTTTCACCAGAGCAATTAAGAACACAGAGCTTCAATAGGAAAGCTTATGCAAAATACAATTGATGAACTCTATTTAATCAAGTGAGAAGCCTACACTTTAAGGGGCTGAGTAATTATAGAAGGGAAAATTGTTCCAGGGGTTTAACAACATTCAAGGCAACCAGTTTGGCATTGACTAGAAATATACACAGGAATGAGCAAAATGAGTTAGAGAAAGATTCAAGAATCAACCAACTTAAGTGGCCTGACTTCAAATACAATAATCCATAATGTAGTCATGTTGTTATTGTTGTGTACCACTGAGTCAGAATAGGCCCATAGTTGACCCTCCAGCAGATTTTCAGAGGCAGTTAATCACAGTTGGTGGACTCGAACCCCAGTGGCTTCAGGATCACCACACAACTTTTTGGCAATGGGCAGGCCACCAGAGTTCAATGTAGGCATAATACTTAAAACACACACACACCAAAAAAACACCAAAAAAAAAACAAACAAACAAACAACCAAACAAAAAAACCCCAAACCAAAAAAAACCACCTTATTGAAGAATTTGTTAAAATGCAGATTCTTGTTATTCAATTGATTCTGTTTCAAACAAGCCCCCAAGGTAAATGATGGCAGATAAATTTCAGACCACTCTAGACTGCATAGATCAAGTTGTCTAAGCCTCACTATTCTGTGTTTCCATGAGATATAGCACAGTGGCAGGTATTTAAGACAGTAAAAGTTTACTCAGTTTTAAAATCCACAACATTGGTGATATTACTCAGGAGTAATACTGATGGGGGAAAAAGTTCTCCATCAGATATAAAGTGCTTTCAAAAACAATAATAAATATATTTGAGAATGTCTGTCCATAGAGGGGCCTTTTAAAGATTATTTTCAGCCTTAACACAGTAACAGGAATAGGACCCTGAAATGCATATATGTCATGTAATTCCTTTCTCTGGTTGTTGCTGAATTCACCAAGCATGGCACACAATCTCCCTACACTTTGGGAAATGGACACAGAATTGCTCACAGGATTCCTGGGAGCATTTGGCACAGGAGGTCACGCAGCTTCCGGTACTGAGAGTGACCTCATTTGCATTTCACCATGATGGATTGTGGGCAAGAAAGGAAAGGTCAGAGAAAGAACAAAACAGACAGAAATAGAAAGGCCAAAAATCTGAGGGAAAGTGAATGGGGGGGTGGTACAATGAAAAGGCTTTATTCTAATTTCTACATGTTCATATTGCTGAACTCGCTCAGCATTTCTTATGCTGAAGGACTTGAAAAACAAATTCAAGCCATGAGTGGCAATACTTGAAGACACTTTGGGCAGAGTGTTAGATGATCCAAGAAGCATTGAAAGAAAATGGAAGGGGGATAGAGTCACTGTACCAGAAGGAATTGGCTGACACAGAAGAATTTAATGAAATAACGTATGAGCAAAAGCCTATGGTTATGAAGGAGGAAGGTCAAGGTGCTCTGAAAGAATTGGCAAAAAATAAGGCTCCAGGAGTTGATGGCATACAAACTGACATATTTCAACAAACAGATGCTTCCCTAGATGTGCTCACCAAGTTGTGGCAAGAAATCTGGAGGACAGCCAGCCGGCCAACTGACTGGAAGAGATTGATATTTGTTCCCATGACAAAGAAAGGTGACCTGACAGTGTGGAAATTATTGAACAATATCATTAATATCATATGCAAGCAAGATTCTGCTGAAAATTGTCCAAAAATGAGTGTAGCAACATGTCAACAGAGAACCGCCAGATGTGCAGGCTGGGTTTAGAAGAGGCTGTGGTACTAGGGATATTATAGCTAATGTTAGATGGATCTTGGCAGAAAGCAGGGAGTACCAGAGGAATGTCTATCTGTGCTTCATTGACTATGCAAAGGCTTTTGACTGTGTGGATCACAACAAGCTATGGATGACTCTGAGAAGAATGGGAATTCTAGAACATTTGATTGTGCTTATGTGAAACCTATATTTGAACCTAGAGGCGGTCATCAGAACAGAGCAAGAAGATCGTACAGAGCACAAAAT
This sequence comes from Elephantulus edwardii, assembly GCF_000299155.1. Lineage (NCBI taxonomy): Eukaryota > Metazoa > Chordata > Mammalia > Macroscelidea > Macroscelididae > Elephantulus > Elephantulus edwardii. The sequence continues at coordinate 5,644,359 of NW_006399766.1, read as the reverse complement.
CAGGAAGGGTTTCCACTAGGGATGTATTCTGTCTCCATACATTTTCAATCTATATACAGAACAGATCATCCGGGATGCTGGGCAGAAGGAGGAGGAATGTGACATCAGGATCTGAGGAAGATTCATAAACAACCTGCGTTATGGAGATGACACAACCCTACTTGCTGAAACTGAGGAGGACCTGAAGCTCTTGTTGCAGAAGGTCAAGGACTGCAGTCTTCAATGTGGATTGAAGCTCAATATCAAGAAAAGAAAGATTCTCACCATTAGGCCAATTTGCACCATCATTATGGATGGTGAAGAGACTGAGTTATTTAACAGTTTTAGTTTGCTTGGCTCCACAGTCTCTTGGTACCAGCAGCCAGGAAATCAAGAGCTGAATTGCCTTGAGGAACTCAGTTGTTAGGAACCTCTCCAGAGTACTGAAGAACAATGGTGTCAGGCTGGAGACTAATGTGCAATTGATCCAGGCCAAAGTCTTCACAAATGTATGCAATGTGTTGGAGAGCTGCATGGTGACTAGGGATGATAGAAGAATAATTGATGCCTTTGAGCTATGGTGCTGGAGAGGAGTATTGAATATACCATGGACTGCTAGGAGACCAAACAAGTTCACCCTGGAGAGAGGGAAGCCTGGCTGCTCCTTGGAGGCAAGGATTATAAAGCTTCATCTGACATACTTTTCGCATGTTTCAAGGAGGGACCAGTCCTTGGAGAGTGACATCATGTTCGTGAGAGTGGAGGGACAGTTCAGGAGAGGAAGACCCTCAATGAGATGGGTCGGTTCAGTGACTGGGGTAATGGGAGTAGGTGTGTCAGAAACACTGAGATTGGCACTGGATAGAGCAGGCTCTTGTTTATAGGGCCACTATGAGACGCAAGTGACTTAACAGCACATAACAACAACAACAGTTAAAGTTGTAGATGGTGATTTGTTTGTCAATTTAGATGTCTTAAAAAAACTTGTTTTGCCTTTACTTTAACCTGAGTCCTCTCTTTTTTGTTCTTTTACAACCCAAAAGTCCCCTCACAAAAAGGTTTAGTGTCTCTTATTCTCTCTTTCAAATACATGAGGAAACCAAAAAGCTTTAAAGGTAATTCCCCCACCTTCTCCACACAAAAATTGTGTGGCTAGAAGATTTAGGGCCACTCTTCAGACCGTAAGTCAGGAAAAAAATATGGTTTAAAAACATTTAATCTCATACCATCGCACTCGGTATAAGTAATCCGCAACTTCTTGTTGAGTACTACTGAGTCGGATCCGACCCAGTGGGTTTTTCAGAGGATTTTCATACTGAAGGCTAGTTTAAATGTTGTTATTGTTATGTGCCATAAAATTGAGTATGATCCATAGTGACCCTATGGACAAAAGATCTGAATCCCATTCTATCCTTTGCCATTTTCACACTTCCTGACACACAAGAGCCCATCATAGCAGTCACTGTGTCAATCCACCAGGTTAAGGATATTCCTCTCCTTTGCTGACCCTTTACCCTTCCCATTCTCATGACCTTCTCTAAGGAATAGCCCCTCCTAGCAATAGATGAGGGGAAGCTTCATCATCCCTGCCTCCAAAGAACACTCTAGCTGCACGCTCTCCAAGACATATGATGCTACAGTGCGTAATTTGCTGATGTTATTTTTTTTATGCCAACCCACCAAATAAATGAAGACCAAAACTGTAAAGACACAAGTAATAAAAGGTAATAATGAACACTGAAAAGGAATAAGGTATTTTGCTTACATGGGAACAGAGTTATGATGAAATCATGGGACGAGAACCCTGTCAAGAATTGAGATTACATGTAAACTTATACTGTGAAATTTATCCTGAAAAATTACGCCTGATAATGTTCATTTCAGCACTGATATGATTAAAAACAAAACAAAAAAGAAAAAAATCTTAATATAAAACAATGAAGGAATGTTTATTTAAATAACAGCAATTGCATTACATTGTGTAAAACTATTAAAAATTTTTCTTTTAACACTATAAACATTTCTGTGACAAAATCTTTTAGCAAATAAAGCAGAAAACCAATGTTTGTTAATTATATGGCAACATAGTGAATTTTTATATTTGGATAAATTCAGAAACATCTGTCAAAAAATAATTTATTCTTGTTTTTGACTCACTGGAAACAGTTACAAAGAGGTGTCATTTCTAAAATGTGCAACAAGGAATAAAAAAAGAAAAAAGCTAGAGAAAAAAATGTATATGAATGATAGATGGAGAAGAGATTGAGGCTGTTAAGAGTTACTGCTTGCTCAGCTCCACAATCAACACTCTTGGCACCAGCAGTCAGGAAATCAAAAGACGGATTGCATTGGGAAAATCGGCTGTCAGGGAACTCTCTAGAGTGCTGAAAAGTGATGATGTCACTCTAGAGACTAAGGTGTGCCTAACCCAGGCCATGGTTTTGCAATTACTTGTTATGTGTCCAAGAGCTGGATGACAGAAGAAGAAACAATGCCTTCAAATTGTGGTGCTGGAGAAGAGTATCAAACATACCATGGACTGCCAAGAAAACAAATAGCTCTGTCTTGGAGAGGATGAAACCGAGTTTCTTCTTGGAGGATAGGATTTTGAAGCTATATCTCACATATCTTGGGCACGTAGCTAGGAGAGAACAATCCTTGGAGAAGGACATCATGCTTGGAAGGGTGGAGGGACAGCACAGGAGAGGAGAGAAAGACCCCAGATGAGATGGATTGACACAGTAACTGGGGCAATGGGGGTTGTTGTGTTGGAATTAGTGAGACTGGCTCAGGACAGGACAGGGTTCAGAGCTGCTGTACATAGGGTCGCTATGGGTCACAGGCAACTTGACAGAATATAACCACAATAACAATAAAAAATTAAGTGAATAAAAAATGTGTCAAATCTACAAATAACATGATATTTGGATGGAAATAAAAATATATAGTGAATACATTAAGAATATGCAGATATTTGTAAAATATTATCTTGTTATGATCCATTGAGTTGGAACTGACTCATAGCTGGCTCTCCAGAGGGTTTTCAGAGGCTATAGATCACAGAAGAGATTACCCATTCTTCTCCATCTGAGCAGCTGATGGATTTGAACCTCCTGCCTTTGTGCTGGCAGTGCAATTACTTACCCATTAGACACCCAAACTCCCTATAAAAATATTATCTTGGTTGGAAAAATATAAAGCCCTTTGAACTTCCAAAATTTCAATTTTATTGCCTAGAAAAAAAATTTGGGGAATTGATTCCATTTGGAAATGAAGATTATTGGTGCTAACTTTTTGAGAAAAAGAATAGGAAAAATATAGGATTTTATAATTTATTGTGTGGTTTATAAAAGTCAATTAATTCATTTGGTTTGATGGAGCAAACATTTATATGAAAGACAATGTGATTAAAACTAGGAGGAGAAAGATAAAAGAATAATCCTTACAAGGAATCACAATCAAGTGAGAAAATAGATATTAAGAAAACATAAAATATTGGGCAAAATAAGGTTAATGCACAAAGCATACAATTCTACTCCTTTATTTTTGAATACATTTTCTCAGCATCTGTCCAATTGTATAACTAATAACTAAATTATCTTTTCTCTTTTCTCTTTTAGAACAGTTTTCCTTTCATCATATTTTCACAACATTTATATATTCATTAAAGAGATTTCCGTCTTCAAAATGTATCCCATTTGTCCATTGTGGTATCCTACTAATTCTCATTCCAGCAACCATGCTGTTCAAATGACTGTGACTGATTATGAGGCTTAATTAACTTGTCAGGAGAAAGATAGTAATTTTCAGTCCATTTTCACTTTTCCATATGGCTAAAAAAGGAAAAGCCAGTCTCTAGCATAAACTCAGATGTACATATGCTGTATTGTAGAATAATGGCAGCAAACTCAAACGTACAGTGGACTAGAAAGAATTAATATTAAGTATCAGAATTTTCTCTCCGTTTAACATATTTTAATGTCAGTATTTGGAAATGACAATATATAAAAATGGAAATGGATGCCTACATATTCTGCAAAGGAACCCTGGATGCACAGTGGTTAAAGTGCTTGGTGACTACCCAAAATGTTAGTGGTTCAAACCAACCAGTTGTTCTTCAGGGAAGCAATTTGCTCCATAAATATTTACAGGCTTGGAAACCCAATGGGATGATTCTACTTTGCCCTACAGGCACAGGTCAAAATTCTTTTGATGGCAGTGGCTTATTTTGGCTCGAGTTACACAGTCTCAATTTTGCCTTCTTTCTTCCTTAATAAATGCATTGCCCGTTTGGCATGTCCTCCAAAAACTGAACATAGATATTCCATATGACCCAGCTATTCTATTGCTAGGCATTAGCCCAAGGAAAACAGAACCGAGACACAAACAGAGTGGTTGTACTATTTTATAATTCTATCTACAGTGTATGAGAGTTCCTATCTTGTCATATCCTCTCCAACATTTATAGCTTGCAGTGGTGTTAAACTCTGCCACTGCTACTGGGGTGAAAGGGTATCTCACTGTAGTTTTTATTTGCATCTCTCTTGCTGCCAGTGATTTTGAGCATTTCTTCATTTGTCTGTTAGCCATCCGAATATCTTCCTTTGTGAAAAGTCTTTCCATGTCTTCTGCCCATTTTGTAATTGTGTTATCAGTCTTTTTCTTGGGGAAGCCCTGTAGGATTCTGTTGACTCTTGTTATGAGACCCTTGTCTGAGATGGCATTGCCACATGTTTTTTCTCCATTCACTATGTTTCTTTTCCCTTATTGGTAAAAGTTTTTAATGTAAACAGCTCATATGTCCATCAACAAACTAATGGATTGAGAAATTGCGGTACATTCACATGATAGAATACTATGCAGCACTCAAAAGGAACAAGTTTGAAATGCTATAAAACATGGGAGAAGCTGGAGAGCATTATGCTGAGTAAACTAACCCAGTCTCATAAAGACAAATACCGCACAAGAACATTATTGTAAAAATAGAAGGATTACTAACTAGTAAGATGTATACAAAAGTCAAATGAGAAAGGGAGGGGGAGGGGGAGGGGGGAGAAAGGGGGTAAATAATGAGGACACCGATTTCTGTGGGCAGAGGGAGGGGTGAAGGACTTAGGAGAGATCCAGTGGGGATCTCAAAAAGTAGGGTAATTGTGAGCATGAATCAATGATGATTAATTTTCTAAAACACAGTGTCTGGGAATGAATGTATGAAATACAATGTGAATAGAGGAATGTGTGAAATACATCGTACATAAATTCTGCATGCCAACCAACATAAAATAAAAATAATTTAAGAAGAATTTCAATTAATTAGTTACATTGAGTACAGTTAATGTGTTATGAAACAACACATTTTCTTATGTTTAAGACAGATTGGCCAGTGTTTTTGTTGTTCACTGTGTTCTCAACGTTTAGCACATAAGTAGTAGGATATAAAACAAAACCCTTGCCTTCCTGGGAATCACATCCTGCTGGATTGTAATGGAATCATTCTACTTAATGGGGATTTACAAGAGTGATTTTGGAAAATGTTCATGATCTAAAGCCCAAAGGTATAGAGAAACACACACACACACACACACACACACACACACACACACACACACAGAGAGTATTTTCTGATATCATATCCCCCAAACCCACATACAATCCAAAGAACCTTGCTCTGCTTTCTGTGACTGATTATTCTGATTGGTCCTTCTGTTCAAGATATGTAGCAAAGGCTGGAGACCACAGAGAAGACTGCCAATCTCAGAGAGCTCAATGGGTCAAGTGCTATGTTGGATATAAGACTATTATTTCCATCACATATGTATAAATCAGTACTGACAAGGTAGCAATCCAATGCCAGAAAAGATTGAAATCTACTAGTCTGCAGGGATAAAAGGTGGTTATTTTGTGTTGGTTCTTTTTAAAACAAAAGAGAAATATAAAAGGTGTTTTCATAATTACTCAAGTACTTTGTGCATGTGTGGTTTTGTTCTTTTTATGGCTAGCCAGGTCATGTGCTTTATACCACTCTATCTTATTGTCCAGGATGTTTAAAACATACCAAATGGTTTTAATTTTCTAGATAACCTTTCTTTTCCTTTGTTCTTACCAGCTGGTAGCTGGCTTAATTCCCTGAACCAGAACGAATGCAAATCTAGTTGCCATCATCTAGATTCTGACTCATTGTAACCTCATGTGGGCAGAGCAGAGCAGAGCTGCTCCATAGGCTTTTTTCCCTCTGTACTTGTTGCTATTGTTATTGTTATGTGTTGTCAAGTCGCCTGCGACTCATAGTAACCCCATGTACAACAGCCCCAAACCCTGCTCTATTCCTTGTCAATCTTATTGTCTCTGACACACCTACTCCCATTACCCCAGTGACAGAATCAATCCATCTAATTGAGGGTCTTCCTCTGTTCTTATTCCTTTGTGCTTATTCTGTATTAAATTTATTCATATACAATATATTCTGCTAGGAGAACAAACAGGTTTGTCCTGGAGAGGGTGAAGTCGGAATGCTCCTTGGAGTCAAGGATTCTGAACCTTCGTCTGACATACTTTGGGCATGTTGCAAGGAGGGACTGGTCCTTGGAGAGGGACATCACGCTTGGGAGAATGGAGGGATGGCGCAGGAGAGGAAGACCCTCGATGAGGTGGATCGATTCTGTGATTGGGGTGGTGGGAATGAGCGCGTTGGAGACGGCAAGGTTGGCACAGGATAGAGCAGAGTTTAGGGCTCATGTACATAGTGTCGTTATGCGACAAGCAACTCAATAGCACATAACAACAACAACAACATACAAAATGATTATTGCTTTTTTCCCCAGTTTACTTACTCTTTTGTTGTGATTTTACGAAACAAATATTGCATAACACCACTATTATAAAACAGGACTGACATAGGGGGTTGGGAGGAAGCTAGGAAAAGAGGGGATAGATAATGAACACTGCATGGGAACAGATGAAGGAAAGAACTATTTAAAAGGAGTACATGATTAAACATTATTTGTATGACAACAGCCAAGAAATAGAGGTGCATTGCAAAGTGGGCTAGGGAGAGGGAGGGGGAGGGAGGAAATTGTGCAACAATCAATGAATTTTTTTTATAAAGTAAACAAGGGAGCTCTAGGGAGGAAAATATGCAACAATGAGTGAATGAAAATCCATAGGGTTCTCAAGGCTATGTATCACGTTTGGAAACAAATCTCTAGGCCTTTACCCTGAGGTACCTCTGGGTTGGTTCAAACCACAGACTTGTAGGTTAGTAGTTGAGCACTTAGTCTTTGCATCACTAAAACAAAAAGCCAAAACAAGAGTAAATTCTGCCCCCTAGTATGTCTCCATAAGGTTTCCAAGACCAAAGCTTTGCAGGAAGAAACCACCTGAGAGTCTTCTACCTTCAGAGGGCCTGGTGGAATTGAATACTCAATCTACAAATTTGCTAATTTAAACAGGCAACACCAAAACTTCTTTTGTCCCATCCAGTGACTCCAGTAATTCACTGATTATTGTCGATAGATGCCATTGAGTTGGAACCAACTCATTGAGTTTTTAGAGGCTGTAAATCTCACAGGCAAAGAACGCTTATCTTTCTCCTGTGGAACAGTTGGTACCATCTGCCTGTACTGTGGATCTGTCTGCCTTTAGCTGGCGGTGCAACTCTTTACCTACTAGGCCAGCAGAGCTCCTGATTCACAGAAGTATTCATCAAATTTAGAGTCTTGTTTCTACTTTTAGCTGAAATATACTTTTATGTTTCTTTGAGAAAACTGTACAGCATGCAGATTTAGTAATTGTGAAATGGAATTGAATTTCTTTTCTAGTCTCAGTTTTGTGTGTGTGCACGTGCATACACCTATGTGCCAGTGTGGGTTGTAACATGAAGTGAAGGATGCTGGTGTAAGCCAAATTTCTACGGCGTTGAGATGCATTATTATACTATGGGTTAAGAAGTGTTACCTGTTTCAAATAACCAATCTAAAAGTGGTTAAATATTTTTATGTTAATATTTTGTTGAACTGGAAGAAATGGTTCTCATTTTCCTTAATTATTTATTGATGTTTCCTTCAGAGAATTAAGGGTTTAAAATAAAGGCTCTAAGAGCTTTCAATCGTAATTTAAAAATAATCATTTTAGGTAAGTTATTGAGATATCCTATAGAATCTCAGTGCCACCTAAACAAGAAACTATGTCATCCACAAGGACTTCATCTCCAAACAAAACCTAACAGCCCAGATAATGATGACTTGGGAGGTTGGCAATATCTCTAGTTAGTGGTTTATTAACTATATAACCCGACTCAGGAGAAAACCAAGCCTAGTGTTGAAAGAAATGTCTATGACAGTGGTCCCCAAACTCTATAATTTCTAAGGTCTATGACATGCAAATGGTATCCAGAATTCAACAGGTGCTGCTTATCTGCAAGTTACTGGGCCTTTAACCTTAATTACATGCCTCAGAAACTGGTGAATTATGGGTGTTTTCCTGAATTCCCTTGAATTTCATAAAACCTAATTGTCAAGCTGACTCTAACTCATGGTAACACATCTATGTTCCAGTAGAACTAAGCTATATTGGGTTTTCTGGTTTTAATTTTTTTGGGGGGTGTATTTTTAAAAAAAATTTCTCCTGCTCCACTCTCTCACTTCTCATCACTATTAACCCTTCAAGATTGATTCTATCTGCATGTAAACCATTTCTTTTTTTAAAATTTAGGTTGTTTAGTTTTCATTTCAATGAACATCTACAGAGATTTTGGGATTCCATTCATTCATTGTTGCACCCTTCTCCCCGCACAAACCCCTCCCCCCTCCCTTTTGCTCCTCTCCTTGAAAAGCGAAAGAAAAACTCCCTCATTGGTACACAATCCCCCCCGCACCTCCCCAAACCTCACTCCCTACCCCCAAATATAATCCACTCTGCAACCCTCATTGCATACTCCTACGATAAAAATAATGACCTAAAATATAATACTTTCTTAGCTTTATAATTTTCTATAGGGTTTTCAGAGGCTAGTTTTTCAGGAGTAAGTACATTGGCAGGCCTTTCTTCCATGGTGCCTCTGAGTTGAGTGACATTGCCAACCTTTCAGTTACAGCAGTGGAGAGCATTAGCCATTTGTACCACCCAGGAAATCCTAAAAGTTCACACACATGTATAAAGCTAGATAGGTTTCATCTATACTGATTAGTCGATTAATCTCCTTACTGTAGATTGTATTAGCCTTGGATCCAGTGTAGGAAAGTCACTAATTTTGTTGAAGTGTATATACCTGCATCATTGAAGTCTGATACATCTCATCCATGTCTATTGCTGTCCAAAGTTTTTCCATTAAGCCAGGCTCTCATCTCCAATATGGAAAATGCCTTTCAGTCAAGGCCCGTTCACTCAGGCACTACAGAGTAAACCATAGAGCTGAATCTTATTTCTCCAGCTCTATTTTCAGGAAACTATATTTATACCTTTTTGTTATTTCCACAATTATCTATGTATCTTCCCATTGTTTTTCCTATATTCAAAATAATTGCATGATATATACCTTCTCTTTGAAATCACATACGCCATGATGACATAGATGATAGAGATGCAGCTCTGGCCGAACAGACTACATGCCAGAAAGATCAGAAAAGTTATTAAAAATATATAGAAGTATTTGGAAATAACAGTCAAGTATAGAGCAGTAAAGCTCCCTTCCCCTAATACATACTCCCAAACCTTAAATGATAATGGAATCTTCTCTGTATAAATAGATGCTGTTTAATGTCCAGTTCTCAGTTCTTACATATTTTATCAATGAAGAAAAATGACAGCCGAGAAACCACCAAAGGAAAATTTAATTTGCTTGAACATCAGAGGAGGCTTTAAAAAGCAGGATGAAAGTTTTCAAACCTATTGCTATTTCTCAGCTTTCCATATTACTGTAGAAAAATTGCTGGCAAATACCATGTCAAAAGGTCAGTCAACTTTTTAGAAGATGCTTGTTTGAAAATTCTTATTTCTCTCTATCTCTATGGATCCCTTAATCTTAAATCTTTTTGTGTCTGAAATGAATTTTAGTATAAAGGAGCAACCTGCCAGATGAAATAAGTCAAATATATTCAGAAAGGGCCGGTAAAATACCAAGGATTATTTTTCTTTCTTGTTTTCCTTGCTTTTGATTGTATGAATTGAATAAGGCACATAAGAAATCCAAATAACTTCAATTGTTCACAGAGGGTCCACTTAAAACGTAAGTGTCTATTAGGAAAAGCAAATGTTCAAATGTCTAATACATAATAAAATGAATCCTTGTCACATTACAAATAAGTGATTTCGTTTTCTTCAAGACAATTCATGGTCTCCTTTAAAAATTAACTGTTTCTTCTGGACCCATTGAGAAATATAAATTCTGGACCATGATATATTGGACATTTTGTGATTATATGGTTATTTCTTACTATGTATCATCTAATTACATATTACCATCTTAAAAATTAAAATCCTGAATCCCATTATTGATCTCTAGAAAATAACCAAATCAATTAAACACACATCTGGGATTTCCATTCATGGTGTGCCTATAGCACAAAATATTTTTTCTCTTTTTTTTATTGGGAAAAACATATTGGGGGTACAAGGAGGTGAAGGTTGGGGGAAGAAGGGTGAGGATGGCCAGGATGCAGTTGCAGAGCTGCACAGTTTGGTCGGTGGGGGGAGCAGGTGAAGGAAATGATGAGGGTCCAGTGGGGACCAGAT
>NW_006399766.1:5625677-5632126 GCF_000299155.1 Elephantulus edwardii | reverse complement strand
TGGGAGCCAGGAGACTCACCCATTTCTCCTTGGGAATCCTTGAATTCCTGTTGTTGAGCCTCGATCTTCACTGAGGGCCAGTCATCAACTGTTTAAGTGCTCAATGATCAATAAGCCAAAGTCTGTGGAAGGGCATAATGGCCCTGCTTTAAGGGATTCGCTGCTCCTGCAGCTCACCACGCTGTCTCTGTCTCTGCCGCCATCTTGGATCTCACAAAATATTTTTTTAAAAAAACAAACAACACATTTTAACATGCAAAATACAGCTAATTCATATGGTGAATATCAGTAGGTTACTTCATTTAAATAGCTCTTCTTGATGATGCTAAATAACCTGTTGTTTTATCCATTCAATTTATATCCAGTTGTTTTACATACATAACAAACACTAGAGGTTTAGTTCCCAGTATATTATCAGTTTGGTAATATTTAACTGACATAATCACTTCTAGTTAATTGATAGCATAGGATTAATCCCTAAAGGCTATAAAATATTGACACCATCTGAGAAAATTACTTTTGAGATAATTTTGAATCTCACTCCCTTATTGTTGCCTTTTTGATCAACAGTTGTTTTGGTGCTATTGTTGTTGTAGTTGTGCACAGTAGAATTGGAACTGAGCCTTAGCTGGCCCTTTGGCAAGTTTTCAGAGGCAGTTAATTAAACACACAGGATGAGATTGCCCATCCTTCTCCCGTGGAGCAACTGGTGGCCTTGAACCACATGCCTCTGGATCGTAGCACAGTTTCTTGACAACAGGTCACCAGAGCTCCCTCAGGGACAGGGACTTCTTATTTAAAGCAGTTGGGACTAGTTTATATGGATCAAGAAATACCATATGAACAAGAGCCAATGGTAATGAATGAAAAAAGTTGAAGCTTCACTGAAGGCATTGGCAAAAAATAAGGCCTCAGGCATTAATGGGATACCAATTAACATGTTTCAACAACCAGAGTCATCCCTGGATGTTCTTACATGTCTATGCCAGGACATTTGGAGGACAGTGTCTGACCACATGACTGGAAGAGATCCATATTTATTCCTATTCCAAAGAAAGGTGATCCAGTAGAATGTAGAAAATATCAATCAATATCATTAATATAACATTTAAGCAAAATAATGATCTTCAGATCATTAAAAAACAGACCAGTACAGAGACAGAGACCTCTCTAAAGTTCAAGCAGAGTTAGAAGACTCTGTGCCACCAGGAATATCATTGCTGGTGTCAGATGGATCCTGGATGAAAGTAAAGAATACCAGAAGAATGCCTGTTTCTGCTTTATTGACTATGCAAAGGCATTTGACTCTGTGTGAAGCCAAAACAAGCTATGGTTAATATTGACAAGAATGAAAAACTCAAAGCACTTAATTGTGCTCATGTGAAACCAAGACCTAGACCAAGAAGCTGTTGTGTGAAGAGAACAAGGGAATACTTCATGGTTTAAAATTAAGAGAGTGCCATGGTTGCATCCTCTCTCCATACCTCTTCAATATGTATGCTTACCAAATTATTCAAGAAGTTGTACTTGAAGAAGGCGGAAACAGGAGTGGAGGAAGATTCATCAACAAGCTTTAATATGCAGATAACACAACTTTACTTGTTGAAAGTGAGAAGGACTTCAAGTCCTTCTGCACTCACTGCAGAAGATCAAAGAATACGGACTTCAATATGGACTGCATCTCAAAGTTACAAAAACCAATTTCTTTCCACTGGGCTGATTGATAGGCAACATTATGATAAATGAAGAAATGATTGAAGTTGTCAACGCTGTAATCCTCCTGCAATCCATAATCAACATCCTTGGTATTAGCAGTTGTTAGCAGTCAGGAAATCAGGAGACATATTGCACTGGGAAAGTCTATAGTCAGAGACCTCTCAAAATTATTGAGGAGCAATGATATGAGTATGAGGACTAAGGTGTGCCTGATTCAGGCCATGGTATTTCTGATCACTTGCTGTGCATTTGAGAGCTGGACAATGTTGCATTCATAAGGATGACAGAAGAAGAATTGGTGCCTTTAAGCTATGGTGTTGGAGAAGAGTTCTGAATATTTCATGGCCTGCCAAAATAACAAACAAATATGTCTTGAAGAAAGTGCAGTCAGTGTGATCCTTGGAGGCAAGGATGATAAAGCTTTGTCTTGCATACTTTGGATTAGTTACTTGCATACTTTGGATAAGCTAATCTTTGGAGAAGTACATCATGCTTGGAAAGATGAAGGGTTGGTGAAAGAAAGGAAGACTTTCAGTCAGATGGATTGACAGTGATTTCTGCAGTGGGATCAAGTGTGTCAGGAAATATGAGGATGTCACAAGATAGAACCAGTTTCACTTTTGGTCATAGGGTCACTGTGGGTCATACTCAACTCTGTGGCACCTATCAACAACAACAACAACAACAACAACAACATTCATTGCTGCCTTGTCAGTACTGAATGAAATGAATCATCAACAATCTTAGTTGTAAATAAGCCCAGGTACTGGAAAGAGCTTTATAAAAACTGTCAAGTGACTTAGTTTTTACACCACTTTATGGAGCCCTTGTATATTACTTCTTGAGCTACTAAGGGCTTTGACAGGGGGGGGGAAATGAGTAATCTTTTCCTATATAGATTTAGAGCCTCAGAATCTCAATGGAGGATTGTCATGGGTTAGAACTGACTCAAAAACAGTGTATCTGTGTTAGTCTTTTTGCTTTGTTTGTTTGTTTGGTTTGGTTTGGTGGTTTTTTTTTACCTCTAGTCAAAAAACTGTTAAATTTCAACATAATTGGATCAGATTTCTTCCACAATAATTTAATGATCTTTTTCTTGTTTCTGTTCCTATGCCTTGTTAACATTTCTTCTTCTCTCTTCTATCCTTACTGCTTATTCTACATGGATGCACTGTGTGGTACCTGACCGCTGAAATTGCACTCCTCTCAACATTGGGCCAATTGGCAGCAGCATGGTAGAGATTGAGGTTGTTAATAATTGCAGCTTGCTTGGCTCCACGATCACTCATGGAACTAGCAGTCAGGAAATAAAAAAAAAATTACATTAGGTAAATCAGTTGTCAGGGACCTTTTCAGAGCAATGAGAAGCAATGATGTCAGTCCAGAGACTAAGGTGAGTCTGATCTAGGCCATGGTCTTTGCAATTACTTGCTATGCATTAGAGAGCTGGACAATGACTAAGGATGACAGAAGAAGAACTGATGCCTTCAAATTTTGGTGCTGAAGAAGAGTCTTGAACATACCATGGACTGCCAAGAAGACAAGTCTGTTCTTGGAGAGGTTGAAACCAAGTTTCTCCATGGAGGCTAGGATTTTGAAGCTCCGTATTCATCTTGGAGAGGGTTAAACCAGGCTGCTCTTTGGAGGCAAGGATTCTGAGGCTCGTCTGACATACTTTGGTCATGTTGTAAGGAGAGACTGCTCCTTGGAGAAGGACATCATTTTTGGGAGGGTGGAGGGACAGCGCAGGAGGGGAAGGCCCTCTATGAGGTGGATTGATTCATTGACTGGGATAATCGAGATGAGTGTGTCGGAGACAATGAGATTGGCACAGGACAGAACAGAGTTTAGGGCTGTTGTACATAGGGTCGTTACGAGTCGCAAGTGACTCGATGGCACATAACAACAACAACAACATCACAAACTTTGGGCACTTGGCCAGGAGAGACTGGTCCTTGGAGAAGGACATAATGTCCAGAAGGGTGGAGGGTCAGCGCAGGAAAGGAAGACCCTGGATGAGATGAATTGATACAGTAACTAAGGCGATGGGGGTTGGTGTGTTGGAACCAGTAAGACTGGCTGAGGACCAGACAGGCTTCAGAGCTGTTGTACAGAGGGTCGCTATGAGTCGCAGGCCACTTGATGGCACATAACAACAACAAGAACAATAGGGCCTAGTGGTAAGAAGCTATGCTACAATCCCAAAGGCATGAGGTTTGAGTCCACCAGCTGTTCCAGAAGAAGGGTGGGAAATCTCCTTCTATGTGACTTACTGCCTCTGAAAACTTGCTGGAAGGTCAGCTATGGGATGGTTCTGCCTCAACGGCACACAACAATAACAACAAACATCTGGAATAGCATACTTAAATCCATCTATCTCAGCCTCTTTTATTATTTCTTTATCGGTTATCTATTACTGCATAAAATCATTACAACACATTTGTTGTTGTTGTTGTGTACCATCAAGTCGGAACCGACCTATAGCTGACCCCTGGCAGGTTTTCAGCGGCAGTTAATCACACAGGAGGAGATGGCTCATCCTCCCATAAAGCAGATGGTGGATTCAAATCACATGCCTTTGGGATAACAGCACAGCTTCTTCCTACTAGGCCATATGAGATGCTTAAAACACTCTACATGAAGTATCTCCTGGTTTCTGTGGGTCAGGAACGTGAGAACAAATTAGGTGAGGCCTCTACCTCAACATCTCACAGGCAGAGATCAAGATCCCGGCTGGGTCTTTTTCCTAATCTGAGGCTCAGCTGGGGAACGATTACTTTGTAAACTTCTGTGGGTTTTGGCAGAAATCAGTTCCTTATAGATGGTTGGATTGGGTCTCAGTTTTGGGCTGGCTCTTGGCTAGAAACCCTCAGTTTCTTTCTGCACAAGTTTGTTCAATGTGGACACATCTTCTAGTAAGGTCATGCGTTAAATCTTATGCAATGTAACCATGCACATCCAGTTATCTTTGGTTAGGAGCAAGTCACAGATCCTGCCTTACACCAGGAGCATAGATTTTACAAGGACATAGATACTCTACAGGTACTTCAAATCAAACATATCCATAATCAACTCAATAATTTGCAACCGTTTTATCTTAAAACAATCCCAATTGTCATGCGTTTGTTTTTATCTCAGAGAATGCTATCACCAGCTACCAAGTTAAATGAGTAAGAAATTACTCATGGCTTCTTTCCTCTATAGCTGACATCTACTTTTCATCCTTATTGCTACTGACTTGCATGGATTTCTTCAATATCTCCCTGCTGTGAAATCATTACTATGTGAACACGGTATGACTGTATATATTTAAAAAGTCCAAAACAATCAACTGAAAAATAGAAAAGATAAGTGAATTGGGTAATTTACCTGGGTAATGTTTAGATTCACACATCAACAGATTTTCTATATATCAACAATAATAAAAGATAGAGAAGAGACTCCAATTATAATGGAAACAAAAAATAAAATGAAATTTCAATGCAACACAAGACTTATACAAAGGGGGAAAAAAAACCCTAACAAAAACCAAAAAGTAAGTCCTGAACAAAGAACACAGGTACTTGGGGTGGGGGGAATATCCATAATAAAGATAAAGCTTTTCCTGATGTAACTTAAAGCTTTTACATAAACCAAACAAAAATGTTAAAGGCTCTTTTTTTTTGAGAATTTAAGCCTTATGTTTAGCTGTTAAAAAAAAAACCCAAACAAATATGGACATAAAATAGGAATTATAAAATAAATAAGTTGGTAATATTTTTTATTAAAATAGTGCCATAATGACCCAGACAATTTCATTTACTATGTGATAAAGTTTGAATCTTTGATTAGTGAGAAAACTATGGACTATTTAATAAGTGGCAGTTATTCAACTAAATTGCATAACTGACAAAATAAAAAATTTATTTTAACTCTCACACTACATTGTTGTTGTTATGTGCCATCAAATCGCCTGTCATCCATAGAGACCTTATGTACAGCAGTTCTGAAGCCTGCTCTGTCCTGAGCCAGTCTCACTAATTCCAATACACCAACCTCCATTGTTCCCAGTTACTGTATCTCATCTGGGGTCTTCCTCTCCCCCACCATTCTCCATCATTCCGAGCATGATGTCCTTTTCCAAGGATCAGTCTCTGTTGGCCACCTGTCCAAAATATATGAGACAGATCTTCAAAATCCTAGGCTCCAAGGAGAGATTTGGTGTCACCCTCTCCAAGACAGACCTATTTGTTTTCTTTGAGGTGCATGGCATGTTCAAGACTCTTCTCCAGCATCACAACTCAAAGGCATCAATTCTCCTGTCATCCTTAGTCATTGTCCAGCTCTCTGATGCATAACAATTGTGAAGACCATGGACTGGATTAGATGCACGTTAAGCTCTAGACTGACACCATAGGCTCTTGCTCATATGTTATTTCATTAAATTCTTCTGTGTCTGCCAATTCCTTTTGATAACGTGATTCATTATATTCTTTCCATCTTCTTTTAATACATTCTGGATCATTTAATAGTCTGCCTAAAGCATCCTTGATTATAACAACTCGAGGTTTGAATTTGTTCTTCAGTTCCTTGAGCTTAAGAAATGCTGAACGAGTTCGGTCCTTTTGATTTTCTGATTCCAGCTCCTTGCACATTTCATTGTAATATTTTGCTTTGTCACCCCATGCTGCCTTTTGGAATCTTCTATTCAGCTCTTTAGTATCTTGAATTCTTCCTTGTGCTTTGGCTTCTCT
>NW_006399766.1:5618012-5624591 GCF_000299155.1 Elephantulus edwardii | reverse complement strand
GAAAACAAACAGATTTATTCTGGAGAGGGTTAAACCAGGCTGCTCCTCGGAGGCAAGGATTCTGAGGCTTCATCTGACATAGTTTGGACATGTTGTAAGGAGGGACCGATCTTTAGAGAGGGACATCATGCTTGGGAGGGTGGAGGGACAGCACAGGAGGGGAAGACCCTCTATGAGGTGGATTTGATTCAGTGACTGGGATAATCGGGATGGGTGTGTCAGAGGCAGTGCGATTGGCACAAGATAGAGCAGGATTTAGGACTCTTGTGCATAGGGTCACTATGAGTCGCAAGAGACTTGACGGCACATAACAACAAACAACAACAACAACAACGTATGGTGAATAAACTGTAAAAGGTCCAGAATAAATCATCGCACAGTCCCCTTATAACTTCTGATTTAGAAAAGTCCTTCCTAACTATAATCACAATTTTGCGTACTTTAAATACTGACATATTAAGGACATTTTAAAAAATATTTTCATTTTACTTTGGCTTCTTTACAAAATTTGTATACATTCTTCATTCTTCATTCACATTGTGTTTCATACAATCATTGACATTCATTATGCTTTATAAAATTTATCACCATTGGAATATGCCTACATTAAATTTACTACTGGATCTTTCCCATTTCCTTTACCTTCTTCCTTCACCCACCTTATTGTACAACTCTGTGATTTCACCCCTACCCATCCTGACTCCTCTACTCCCACCCTTTCCCCCCTTGTGTCCTCATCATGTTTTACTAGTTACACTTCTATTTTTACAATGATGGTCTTATGCAGTATTTGTCCTTATGAGACTGAGTTAGATCACTCAGCATAATGTTATCCAGTTTCTCCCAAAATATGTAGTATTTTTTTTTAAATTGTTGCTCCTGAGTGCTGCATAGTATATTCCATTGTGTGAACGTAACAAAATTTCTCAATCCATTCAACTGTGGTTGGACATTTGGGTTGTTTCCATGTTCTTTTGATGGTAAAAGACACTGCTATGAACATTGGTGTAAACATACCCATTTGTGTCTCAGTTGGCCTAGTCTATGGCATAAAAAGGCTGATAAATATAGCTAGAAATGCAGTCTGGAGAGAGTAAAATTGATGAATTTTAAAATACCTTCTAAAGATTAAGTCCTGTGCACATCAAAACTATTTCCAATAGGGTGAAAAGAAAACCTACTGACTGGGGGAAAAACACATTTGGCAATACCATCTCAGACAAGAGTCTCATAACAAAAGTTTACTGAATACTCTTTGGCCTCCAAAAGAAAAGGAATTATAACACAATTACTAAATGGCCAAAAGATATGGAAAGACTTCACAGAGTTAGACATTCAGATGGCCAACATATACATGAAAAAAATGCTCAAAATCACTGGCAATAAGAGGGATGCAAATCAAAAACACAATGAGATACCATCTCACTTCAGTAGCAGTGGTAAACTTTAGCAGGGCAGCAAACAATAAATGTTGGAGATGATGTGGAGAGGTGGGAACTCTTATACATGGTTGGTGGGATTGTGAAATGTTAGAAAAACTCTGGAAGGCAGTTTGACATTTCGTCAAAAAGATGAACATAGAAACTCCATATGACCCACCTATTCCACTACTAGGAATGAAGGGAACTTTAAAAAAATACGTCTACAACCACTGTGGAAGGCGGTATGGCACTTTCTCAAAAAGTTGCAAATACCATTTGACCCAGCAATTCCACTACTGGGAATATATCCCAAAGAGACCATAACTGACATCCAAGCAGATATATGCACACCCATGTTTATTGCGGCTTTGTTCACAATAGCAAGGAGTTTGAAACAACCCAGGTGCCCATCTAAAAACGAATGGATAGAGAAGCTGTGGTATATTCACACAATGGGATACTACGCTGCATTGAAAAACAAGGAACCCATGCAATATTATTCAAAATGGGTGACCCTGGAGGACATTATGCTGAGTGAAATATCGCAGTAGCAAAAGGACAAATATTGCATGGTGCCACTGTTGTAAAATGGTATTGATATCAGGGTTGGGGTAAGACTGAGAAAAACTGGATAAATTGTATATACTGCACTGAAACAAGATGAGGGAGTGAATAATTTAAAAGCGATGTATGATAGGGTATTATGATTATCACAAGAGTCCACAATTAAGGAAGCATAGTGGAATGTACTTGGGGCGGCGGGAGGGGTGCAGGGGGATTGTGTACCAAGGAGGGAGTGTTTCTTTTACTTTTGAAAGGGAGGAGCGAACTGGGCGGGGGGAGGGCTGGAGAGGGAGGGCTGGGCAATGAATGAATGGAAATCCAAAATCTCTGTAAATGCTCATTAAAATTATTTAAAAAAATACGTCTACCCAGCAATAAGAGAGATGCAAATCAAAACCACAGTGAGAAATCATCTAACCCCAGTAGCAGTGGCAAAGTTTAGCAGGGCAGCAAGTAATAAATGTTGGAGAGGATGTGGCAAGATAGGAAATCTTATGCATTCTTGGTGGGATTTTAAAATGATACAACCATTCTGGAAGGCAGTTTTCCATTTCTCAAAAAACTGAATATAGAAATTCAATACGATGCAGCTATTCCACTACTTGGAATATACCCTGAGAAAATGTGAACTGAGGCACAAACAGAGACTTGTACACCTATGTTCATAATAGCATTATTCACCATTACAAGAACATGGAAACAGCCCAGATGTCCAACCAAAATGGAATGGATTGAGAAATGATGGTACAGTCACACAATGAAATACTATGCAGCAAGGATTCAGGAACAACGATTTTGTAAATTATTACCTAACTAAAGAAGGACATTATGCTATGTGAACTAACTCAGCCTCATAAAGATAAATACTGTATAACATCACTATTGCAGAACGAGTGCAAGGATACAAGAAAGTGAGGGTGGAGCACAGGGGTGAGTATGGGGGGACTTAATCATAGGGTCACACAATTTAATGGGTGGATGGAGGGGTTCATAAAGGACAGGGGAAAGAACTGGTGTGAAAAATAATGTATACAAACTTTGTAAGTAAACCAGTATAAAATTAATTTTAAAAATCTACCTGATAAATACATTACAGGCAAAATCAAAAGACCATTGAGATCTTCAAATGAAAGCTACATACATATGCCATTTCTCACCCTAATGTTGTTATGTGTTGTCGAGTCACCTGTAACCCATAGTGACCCTATGTACAGCACCTCTGATCCCTGACCCATCCTGAGCCAGTCTCACTAATTCCGACATACCAACCACCATTGCCCCAGTCACTGTATCAATCCATTTCATCCAGTGTCTTCCTCTCCTGCACTGGTCCTCTACCCTTCCAAGCATGATGTCCTTCTCCAAGGACTAGTCTCTCCTGGATACATGCCCAAGGTATGCGAGATGGAGTTTCAAAATCCTAGCCTCCAAGGATAAATTTAGTTTCACCCTCTCCAACACTGACCTATTTGTTTTCTAGACAGTTCATGGTGTATTCAAGACTCTTCTCTAGTACCACAATTCTCACCCTAATAGATTAGAAAAGGAATCTACAGAATTAAAACTATGTACTGTTAAATAGGCTTTGTTAGTCAGATATTCTTATAACAAGAATTTATAACTGCCATAGTCAATTCTGACTCATGAAGAACTTTGATCTGGTTTTTGAGGCTGTATTTTTTTTCCCATTCTTTCATTTTTGCACTTTTCTCCCTGCCCACCCCTCACCCTCGAGGCTGGACATTTTTATGGGAGAATACTGCTCATTTTTCTCCTAAAGGGTAGTTGGTAGATTTAAGCCTAGTCATGGAAAACGTAATGCATTATGCCATCAGCTGTTGCTGTTTGTCGTTGAGTTGGAACTGACCCATAGATGACCCTCCAGTGGGTTTTCAGAGGCAGTAAGTTGCTCGGTTTTACAATCAACATTTTTGGCACCAGCAGTAAAGAAATCAAAAGGCAAATTGCATTGGAGAAAGTCCCTGCTTTCAGGCCATAGTCTTCTCAATTGCTTCCTATGCATCAATTAGTCATTGCTTCCAATGACTAAGGATTAGAGAAGAAGAATCTATGCCTTTGAGTTGTGGTGCTGGAGAAGAGTCTTAAGCAAATCCTGAACTGTGAAGGGGGAAAAAACAGGTCTGTCCTAGAGAGAGTGAAACCAATTTGCTCCTTGGAGGCAAGGTTTTTGAAGCTTAGTATCACATATTTTGGAGATATTGCCAGGAAGAACCAGTCATTGGAGAAGGACATCATGCTTGAAAGGGTGGAGGGTCCGCACAGAAGAGAAAGACTCTGGATGAGATGGATTGAAACTACTTAATAACTGGGATAATGCTAGTAGGTGTGTCAGACAGTGAGATTAGCTCAGGTTAGGGCAGGGTTCAGGGCTATGCACTTCCAAAATGGCTTGCCTCCAGAAACTCTATGAACAGCGCTCTCAGGTCTTTCGTTCATAGGGTCACTATGAGTTATCTACAACTCAAGGGCACCTAACAACAACAACACCTATGAGTCATAGTTGACTAGACAACACATAACAACAACAATAGCAACTCCCACAGAGCAGTTGGTGGATTAGACGTGGATCTTTTGGTATTGTAGCTCATCTTCTTACCACTAGGCCACCTATTAGGGTCCAAATTATAATTTATAATCATAAATCTGGTATAATTTAGACCCAACCAATGGGAGCCTACTTGACAATATTTTAAAGCACCAAATAATGTTTATAATAATGTTCCAATCTCTTATTATGGTGTTGGATGCCTGACTGAATATGGACTTAAATTAACTTAATTGAATCACGTCCCTTCTCTCTTATTAAAAGAATTCACCTATGTCTGCCTGTCCTGTGACCCTGCACCAATGTCCATCCACCCTGTGACCCTGTGCCAATGTCTGCCTGCCCTGTGACCCAACACCAATGTCCTCCCACAACTCCATGTGCTCAGCCCACAACTCTGTGCTCTGTGCATCCAGTCATGTAGGTACCTGACTTAAAATTTTCTTTGTGTGTCCAGGATTGGTCTCTTGCCAGGAGCACAAGACCCCAGCACCACTGCCTGGCTGGGCCCCACTCCCCTCTGACTGGAGGCACCCTGCTCTGCCCTCTGGACCCCAAAATGCCTAAAGGACCTTATCCAGCTGCAGGAATACTCCCATCCACTGTCTGGAAGCCTCTTCTTGAAAGTCCCAGCCCTGGTGCCTGGAAGTCCCACCCTCACCACCCAGAAGTCCGACCCCACAACCCAGAAGTTCCACCCCACCACCCTAAGGTCCTGACCACATAACCAGAAGGTCCTGGACCAAACATCTGGAGGCCTTGGCGTCACAGCCCATTTCACTTCCACTCCCATCCTAAAGTGTGGGCTGCTTTTAGCCTGGAGCACTTTGGATTGGCTTAGCTGTAGCCATTGTCTGATAGACGAGGCTGTCAATTCAAAGAGCAAGTGTTACCTTCAGTCAAAAGTTCAGAGAAAACCCCAGGCAGGGTAGCTTCCTCACCCTCTTTTGGAGCAATAACATCAGACTAAGAGGCTGCTATTGCCTCTGTTATGAAAACCTCTATCACAGCAATGTCTTATAAGAAGCAGGCTACTACACACCCAATACTAGCCCAAAGCAAGGTGTCACTCCCCAAAAGTGTCATAGTATCAATGGATTTTCCAAAGCCATAAAGTCTGCTGGGTCTTTGTGACACAGAATTTAAAGAACAATGATTATTTTCAATGGGTGAAAGACAAATTTGAAGACTTATAGGACACCGAAAGCAAATACCAAGAGGAGCTTAAAGAAAAAATCCAAAACAATGCAGAGTAAAGAAACGAGGCATTAGAGGCTCTGGAAAAATAAGAAATCACAATCCAAAATATGAAAATCAACGTTTCAAATATTGCCAACATGTTGGAGGGACACATGAACAGAGTTGAAGAGATGGAACACTGAACCATTGAAATAGAAGATAGAATTGTCACCACTGATCTGCTAGAACAAAAAGTAGAATAAAAAATGAAGGAAAAAAGAAGAAAACCTAAGAATAATGTGGGACACCATCAAAAAAATAACAAGAGCATAATGGGAATCCCAGAACAGGAAGAAACAAATAAAGGCACCAAAGAAGTTGTGAAAGAATTGCTAAAAGAAAACTTTCTAGGCATAATGAAGAATGAGAGCATATATATTCAATAAGCTGTGCAAACACCATATAGAATAGACCCCAAAAGAAAAACACCAAGGCATATCATAGCCAAATTTGCCAGAACCAGAGATAAGGAGAGAATTCTGAAAGCAGCAAGGGAGAAACAAAGAGTAACCTATAAAGGAGAGCAAATAAGATTTAAGTGCTGATTTCTCAGATGAAACAGACAAGGTCACAACAAAACCAACTAAAATAAAAAGTCCAACAATAGAATATTATTTAAAACTACACTCAAACAAATATGAAAACCTAGAGGAAATTGACAAATACATAGAAACTCACAACCTACCTAAAGTGACACGGACCAAAATTGAACACCTGAACAGACCCATTACAAACGAAGAAATTACAAAGGTAATAAAAGAACTTCCAGCCAAAAAAAGCCCTGGACCA
>NW_006399766.1:5615409-5616746 GCF_000299155.1 Elephantulus edwardii | reverse complement strand
ATGAAAAGTATTCCCTTTGAGAACAGGACCTAAGAAGTATGCCCACTATCACCTCTCCTATTCAATATTGCATTGGAAGTCTTAGCAATAGCAATAAGACAAGAGAAGGAAACAAGAGGTATCCAGAGATGGCAAAGAGGAGGTAAAATTATCCCTATATGCAGATGACATGATAGTATACTTAGAAAACCCCAAAGACTCAGAAAAATAAAACTACTGGACATAGTTGACCAATTCAGCAATGTGGCAGGATACAAGATCAACATACAAAAATGAATTGGAATTCTCTACCATGACGAAGAGAATACATAAAGGGAACTAAGAAAAACAATATTCATCACAATAGCTAATCATAAGATTAAAACTTGGGAGTCAATTTAACTAGAAACACAAATTACTTATTCAAAGAAAATGACAGAACATTATTACAAGAAATAAAAAGAGATCTGGAGAAATGGAAGAATATACCTTGCTTTTGGATAGGAAGACTCAATATTGTGAAAATGACAGCCCTACCATAGGCAATCTACATGTTCAGTGCAATCCCAATACGAATACCAATTCCATTCTTCAATGAGATAGAAAGGCAATCTCCAGTTTCATTTGAAATGGAAAGAGGCCCCCAAAAAGCAAAGCACTCCTTAAAAAGAGAAACAAGGTAGGAGGCATCTCACTCCCTGATTTAAAATCCTACTACACTGTTGTGGTAATCAGCACAGCATGGCACTGGTAGAATGACATAGACCAATGGAATAGAATTGAGAATCCAGAAATCAGCACATCTACCCATGGTCAACTGATTTTTGAGAAGGAAGTGAAATCAGTTTAGTGGGGAAACTACTTGCAGAAAACTCTAGCAAGATCCACCCCTCACACCATACACAAAAACCAACTCAAAGTGGATCGAGGACACCTAGCACTAAAACCAAGGAATATAAACTTAATCAGAGAAAAGCTTGGAAGAACTTTAAAAGCCCTAGTCCACAACATGAACAGTCAAGGAATCCTGAAAAACCTACAACCAAGAAAGGATAAGATAGATGAATAGGACCTTCTAAGAATCAATTCCCTATGCTCAACAAAAACTTCTCCAGCAGGGTAAAAAAGAAAGTCACAGATTGAGAAAGAATATTTGGTAATGACATGTCTGATAAAGGACTTATATCTAGAATTTCTAGAACATTAGAGCACCATAACAAGATAAAGGTAAACAACCCAATTCCAAAATGGGCACAGGATATGAATAGACACTTCACCAAAGAAGACATTCAGATGGCAAACAAACACATGAAGAACTGTTCAAAATCCCTAGCTCTTAGAGAAATTAAAAAAAAAAA
>NW_006399766.1:5599985-5614594 GCF_000299155.1 Elephantulus edwardii | reverse complement strand
ATCCAAGTTCTCTATAAACTCTCATTAAAATATCAATAAAAAATTCACCTGTAAAACAAATTTAAGCTTCATGTCGCTGTATTGGAAGATGCTATGGAAAATATATTGAATGACCGAGAAAGCATCAAAAGAAGATGGAGGAAATATACAGAATCACTGTACTAGAAAGATTTGATTGACACTGAAAAAGTTCAGGAAGTACCATATGAACAAGAGCCATCTGTAATGAAAGAGGAAGCTTCATTGAATGCATTGACAAAAAATAAGGCCCCAGGAATCGATGTGATACCAATTTACTTATTTCAATTTACAGATGCAGCCTTGGATACTCTCACCAATCTATGCCAGGAAATTTGGAGGACAGTTGTCTGGCCAACAGATTTGAAGAGGTCCATAATTTTTTTATTCCCAAGAGAGGTGATCAAACTGAATGGAGAAACTTTTGAACAATATCACTAATATCACATGGAAGCAAAATACTTACTGCTGAAGATCATTCAAAAATGGCTAGAACAGTGCACAGAGAGAGAACTGCCAGAAGTTGAAGCAGGATTTAGAAAAGGATGTCAGATGGATCCTGACTGAAAAAGAATACCAGGATGTGTATTTATTCTTTTTATTGATTATGCTAAGGCATTGGACTGTGTGGATCATAACAAGTTGTGACTGACATTGAAAAGAATGGAAATCTCATAGCACTTAATTGTGTTCCTGAGGAATCTATACCTGACAGGAAGCTGTTGTGCAAAGAGAGCAGGAGAACACTCCATGGTTTAAAATTAAGAAGGGAGTGCATCAGGGTTGTATTCTCTCTCCATACCTATTCAAACTCTACACTGAGCAGATTATCCATGAAGCTGGACTCTATGAAGAGGAATGTGGCATCAGGATTAGACAGAGACTCATCAATAACCTGTGTTATGCAGAAGACACAACCTTGCTTGCTGAAAGTGAAGACTTGAAGTACTTGTTGCAGAAGATCAAGGAATACAGCCTTCAGTATGGATTGCATCTCAATATCAAGAAAACAAAGATTCTTTCCACTGGACCAATAAGTTGTGTCATGATGGATGGAGAGGATATTGAAGCTGTCAACCGCTTCATCTTACTTAGATCCACAATTAACACCCTTGATACCAGCATTCAGGAAATAAGAAGATGTATTGCACTGGAAAAATCTGCAGTTAGGGACCTCTCCAAATTATTGAGGAGTAAGTAGGAGTGGCATCCACTTTGAAAAAAAGGTTGCCTCTGGAAATTCTATGAACTTAGAGAAATGATAAAAGTTTTCTTTTCAAGAATTTCATTCATAGGGTCATATGGGTTGTCTATGATTCAAAGACACTTAACAACAGCAATAACAATGAATCACTTTGAGGACTAAGGTGTGTCTGATTCAGGCCACATGGTCTTTCTGATTACTTGCTATGCATCTGAGAGCTGGACAGTGAATAAGGATGACAGAAAAAGAATTGATGCCTTTGAGCTGTGATATTGGACAAGAGAACTGAACATTCCATAAATGGCAAAGAGAACAAACAGATATGTCTTGGGAAGGGTGCGACTAGAGTGCTCTTTGGAGGTAGAAATGATGAGACTTCATCTCACACACTTTGGGCATGCTATTGGAAGGGCTATTCCTTGGTGAAAGACATGATGCTGGGAAGGGTGCAGGGATGGCAAAGGAGAGTAAGACCCTCAACTAGCTCATTGCAGAGTTCAGATCTTTTGTTAATAGGGTCACTATGAGTTGTACTCGACAACAAAAACAATAGTAACAGCAACAACAACATATGCTATATGTCTGCCAGGAATTGTCTTCCTCTAACCACCTACTTCCTCTTTCAAAAAATTACTTTATCTTTCAAATATCCTCACCAATGTACTCTTCCTTGGGAATTATCTCATGATACCCTTGATAATTAGCTTATCTGTGCAAATTTCCATGATACTTTATGCATAACTTCATCAAAACATTTAATAAACCCTTTCTCCTCTAGTGGTGGTAGTGTTGTTGCTGTTAGGTGCCACTGAGTTGAGCATGACTCATAGAGACCCTGTGAATAAAAGATCTGGACCCTGTTCTATCTTGTGCCATCCTCACCCTTCTTGACTCACAAGGGCCCATTGCGGCAGTCACTGTGTCAGTACACCTGGCTGAGGGTCTTCCTCTCCTTTGCCGACCCTCCACCCTTCCTAGCATCATGTCCTTCTCCAAGGAATAACCCCTCCTAGCAACATGCTCAAAGTATTCTTTCCTCCAAGGAGCACTTCAGCTGCACCCTCTCCAAGACTTATCTGTTTGTTCCTTTGACTATCCTTGAGATGTTCAGTGTTCTTCTCCAATGCGGCACCTCGAAGATATCAATTCTTTTTCTGTCATCCTTACTCATTGTCCAGCTCTCAGCTACATAGCAAGTGATCGGAAAGACTATGGCCTAACGCAGATGCACGTTAGTCCTCAAGCTGACATCATTATTCTTCTTCAATAATTTGGAGAGGGCCCTAACTGCAGCCCCTAGTATGAATAATATGAATAAAATAAAACCTTACTGCCATTGAGTTTATTCCAGTTTATAGCAACCCTATAAAACAGTAGAATTGTCCCATAGCATTTACAAGGCTGTAAATATATGAAAACAGACTGCCTTATGAATTCAAATCGCTGAAAAACTCATAACCTGATGCATCACCAGAGCTCTTTACAGGGTGACAAAGTAGTACACTCTTAATTCATGAACTAATGAAAACTGATTTTGACCTTCCAGTGGTCTGAATTGTCCTGTAACAATATGAAGTCCATTTTTCAACACAGAAATCTTGGCAATGATCATATAGCCAAATTCTGGGAATAATTTTCCATGACATTCGATGAATTTTTAAATTATCTTTTAAATGAAAAGTTGAACAGCCAAAGACTGCCACCAACAATATGTCTGTAGACTATGTCTGTATTATGGATGGTGAAGAGATTGAGATTGCTAACAGTTTTAGTTTGCTTGATTCCACAGTCAACACTCTTGGTAACAGCAGCCAGGAAATCAAGAGACAAATTGCATTGGGAAAGTCAGCTGTCAGGGACCTTTCCAGAGTACTGAAGAGCAATGACATCAGGCTGGAGACTAAGGTGTACCTGATCAGGGCCATGGTCTTCACAATTGCATGCTATGCGTCAGAGAGCTAGACAGTGACTAGGGATGATAGAAAGAGAATTGATGACTTTGAGCTGGGTTGCTGGAGAAGAGTGCTGAATATACTATGGACTGCTAGGAGAACAAACAGGTTTGTCCTGTAGAGGGTGAGAACAGGCTGCTCCTTGGAGTCAAGGATTCTGAAGCTTTTTCTGATACACGTTGGGCAAGTTGCAAGGAGGGACCAGTCCTTGGAGAGGGACATCATGTTTGGGAGGGTAGAGGGACAGCGCAGGAGAGGAAGACCCTTGATAAGACAGACCGATTCAGTGATTAGGGTAATGGGAGTGTGTCGGAGACAGTGAGGTTGGCACAGGATAGAGCAGGGTTTAGGGTCACTATGAGTCACAAGCGACTTGATGGCACATAACAACAACGTTGACTGAGGCTTCTTGCATTTGCTCTGACCACAGTTGAATTTTGCTGCTCTTGCCTTTTATGATGGAAGGAAAGCTGCTTGCTAAATTGAAACCAGGGCCTGGAGTAACTGAGGAGTTATGCCTTGGGACTGTTGGACTAAAACCTGGACTTATTTTGGGTGATATTGTGATATACTTTGCCTTCCCCACTCTCCAACTTCTTCAATAAACCCCATTGTTGGTACCAAAAATGTGAGTCAGCAACTAATGAAAGAACCTCTTGCTGTTGATGGGGCTCACAAGCACCATGGGGCTGGGCTACAGGCTCTTTATCTGCTTTCTGCTCTGGGGAAGTGAGAGGTGTTGGTATTCTCATTCCCTCTGGCCCTTTCAGAGAGATGCTCACACCTTTGTACCCCTATGTCCCTAGACCTTGACTCAAAGCTTCAAAGAAAGTCACTCCAGAGAAATATTCTTTGAAAAAGGTGAACTTGTCTGCTTTATGGTTTGGGTTCTTGCTGAAGGATTATGAGAGGTTTAATTCTGGATTATGTATTGTTTCTAGGGTAAGAGTAGGAGAAGCAGGGATGGTTGGGGATTAGGTGTTGTCATAAAGCAATAGCTCCTTTTCAGTTGAGCATCACCAATAACAGATGGGAAAAGTAGAATAAATCTGGGAGCACCATTAATAAGAGATCATTTACAGAGGAGGCCAATATAATCTTAAAAAGCTAAGGAGTTTTAATGGTGGATAGATTGATTACTAGGCTGCTAAAGGAAGATGAAGAAGTGGTCTCCTACTATTAAGATCTGCAACCTTGGAAATGTGATGGAAGTTTCTATGAGTTGAAATCAGCTTAATGGTAATGGGTTTGGTTTATTTTTTCCCCCTTATAGGAATTAGAGAAAAGAAATTATCCCTACACTTTTCGATCTGGTTTTGTCAGTGTGCATTTTCCTAGATGGACTGACCACAAGGTTGGATTATTTTTTTTATCACTCTGACATGCTTTTTCAGACTTTCAGTTCTGGATATGTGTTAACTCTTTCAATAATTTGGCAAATTGGGGTTAAATATCTGAGGTTTTTAAAACCCAAATCTTTTCTTTACTAGTTTAGAGGCTTAAGTAAGTCACTTAAAACTTTCTGAATCTCAATTACTTATATACAAAATCGTACATTAATTAATGCTCGGCTTAGACAGTTATTTTGGTCATTAAATAATCTAAATTATTTAGCACATGTAATATCTTGGTTCCCTGTGATTATTAAATATTTTAGCCATTACCATTTATAATGTTGTGACCCTTGGAGGGTTTTCAGAGGCAATTAATTGCAAGGGAGGAGATGGCCCATCCCTCTCCCATGGAGCAGGTAGGTAGCTTCGAACCACGTGCCTTCAGGATTGCAGTGCAGCTTCTTGCCACTTGGCCGTAAGAGTATATTAGATTCCAAGAAATATCTGATGGTAAAAATTATATTGTATTTGATGTTTTACAAAAAGGAGATTTTTTTTTTAACTAGAGTCACAGAAACTCTGCAGCTGCCTGAATTTGAAGAGGCGAAAGTTTGTTTTGATCAGCAGCCAAATAGAATAGAATTTTGAAGGTCAAAACCAGAAGTTCCTATTCAGTCTATGAGATTGTTGAGAGACAGAAAGAAATGTGCAATCTGGGAGAAGTCTTAAATATCACCCGAATCTACGTGAATGGTGTGACTATTAAATTTATGTCAAATATGGTACTGCCCACCTGTCTCAAATCAGCACAACATAGGCTTTTCCAATGTACCACATCGTAAAAAATTTCCCAGTCCCCTTGATAAAACTGTTGTCTTTAGCACAATAATACATTTGAACCTTTGAAATAAGACTGGTCCTTTACTACTAACAAACACCTGAAGAAAACTAATATTAATCATCCTAACTCTTTAGCGTTGATTACACTTTGTAGGTTTCTCTTTTAATATGAGCCATAATTTTGTCTCTTCAAGTTGATGAAATGAAATAATCATTTCCCAATTCAAGAGCTGTGACTTCAGCCAGTCCACAGTTCTCCTTAATCATTAGCTCACTCCTTAACATGCTTCACCTCCTTTTTCCAAGAATAATACTCACAAAAGGCAAATATCAAATTCAGCAGAAAATTTAATGACCTTTCGGCTCTGTTGCAACTTTCAAGATTTATCATTAAAATTGATGAAGTACACAATGTGAAGTGTGGCTGCTGCACCTCTCGCTTTAATGGAACTTATTTCTTCGGGGTTGACATCATTTAATTGAGTCTAATGGTTCTATTGAGCCTTCTTTCTGTTTTATCCTATGCAATCCAGTACTGAGCATATTTATCAGTAATGATAGAAGAATTATAGACTTTATCAACTAAAAAGACCAATCAGTGACCTGTGAAATATGACCACAACTTATGACATAAATTCATAAGATTTAAAAATTCTACCTTTGAAGAAATGTAGAGGACATCAGATCTCATTGAATTTGAATTACTAATTTGTAGTCTAATTAAGGTTCTATTTATGTAATGTCACTAATCAATCATTTACAGTTACATTAGCAGACAAAGAATAAAATTGTCTCTGAATTCTACTCTGACTTCAATGGGATACAGTCAAACTATCTACATTTATAGTGCATATGGTAGTGGAGTGGAAGGGTTGAATAGAAAAAAAAGAACAACATTCCATATCTACCAGGTAAAGGCTGACAGATATTTTTAATGGTGTGCAGAGTATTTGTTAGTGTCCTTGCTTCTTTCCAAAGGAGAATTTATTTTTAGCTTGGATTCAAATCAGGATGAGACTATGTTTTCTAACAACAAGAGATTAAAATGACCCTCTCAACCTAGAGCTGAATATAGCACAAAGATATGAAATATTTGGCCAGTGAGTGGCAGAGCGGTACAGAATTCAGGCATTCAATCCCAGGGTTGGTAGGAAAAGCAGGCAAAAAGCAATTGTGAGCACATTGTTATCAGAACATAAAGCC
Organism: Elephantulus edwardii; assembly: GCF_000299155.1. NCBI lineage: Eukaryota > Metazoa > Chordata > Mammalia > Macroscelidea > Macroscelididae > Elephantulus > Elephantulus edwardii. The sequence goes on along the minus strand of NW_006399766.1, from coordinate 5,608,043 downwards.
TCCTTAGTATTTCCACAGATGAAGAAGGCACTAAAAGGGAAAATTTGAGTAAGTGCATTGGGAAAAATGAAAGCATCCCTCTAAATAAAATCTCTGAAGTAAGAAAGTGATAATACAGAGCAGAAAGATAGGTGACAAAAGAACAAGTCAAGGAAGAAGAAAAGTCCAGTCTCTCCCACAAAATATACTACTATTAACTGCTCTGGTCAGAGATTTCTCCTATTTCTTTTGAGATGAGACTAGAAAAGTCAGATCTGAATACACACACAGGTCCTTCCATGTTTTCAACATATTTGTGTAAGTTGAAATAGATAATAGATACCCAGATACATAGGTGTATCTGTGAATACCCAGACCTATGTATCTGGGTATCCACAGGTATACAAGGTGTATTTATATATACACAGGTATACATAAGTATATCTGGGTATCCACAAGTGGCACAAACTGTTAAGCACGAGTATTATCTGAAATGTTGGCAATTCAGATGCACTCAGAGACACCTCAGAAGAAAACCCTAGCTATCTGCTTCGAAAAGGCTACAGATTTTAAAATCTTATGGAGCAGTTCTCCTTTGCACATCTGGGGTTGCCATGAGTCAAAATCAACTCTGTGCCAACAAAGAATAACATATATACATGATGTTGTAGTATGCTGTAGAGTTGAAACTGATCCATAGGTGACTCTCCAATGGGTTTGCAGGGGCAGTTAATCACAAGTGAGTAGACTGTCCTTCTTTCTCCTTCAGACCAGACGATGGGTTTGGACCTTATGCCTTTAGGATTATAGGACAGCTTTCTTACCACAAGGACACCAGACGCCCCTCCCCATAGATATCTCAATTACACATGTACAAATATGGTTTATAATAATATTTCACATTTGCAAACATTTTTAAAAAATAATTATTTGACTATTTTGTTCATTAAGAAGAAATCGAGGTTAGAAGGGAGGGCGGAGGAGGAGGAGAGTGAAGTTTGTGAGAGGGACCAAGGCTTCTCAGGCCCAAGGTTCATATTACTTGGGTCAGGCTCAGAGGAGCTGAACAAGGAAGTTGGTGGGTGGCTCACAGGAACCTAGGCCATTGAAACTTCCAGGAGGCCAGTTTGTTGTTTCGTACCTTTGAGTCAGTACTGACCTATAGCTGACCTTCCAGTGGGCAGTTTTCAGAGGCAGTTAATAACACAAGCGGTGATTGTCCATTCTTCTCCTGCCACAATAATATTAGGAAAAACATTACAAATCAGCTCTAACTTTTTAAAAACTAATTAGATATTTTCCACCGAGTAATTTACCTCTTGAAAGTGCTAACAATTTTATTTTACTTGGATCCATAATTAACACCCTAGGTACCAACAGACAGATCAGGAGATCTGTACCACATTCAGAAAGTCTGCAGTTAGGGACCTCTGCAAATTATTGAGGAGTAATGATGTTAGTTTGAGGGCTAAGGCACTTCTGATTCAGGCTATGGTCTTAACTATTACTTGCTATGCTTCTTAGAGATGAACAATGAATAAGGATGAGAGAAGAATTGATGCCTTTGAGCTATGGTGCTGGAGAAGAGCACTCACTATCCTATGAGCTGCCAAAAGAATAAATATCTAATAGCTTAACAATGTATAAAGATGATAGAAAAAGAATAGATGCTTCTGAGTCATGGTGTTTGAGGAGAACACTGAATTTCTACGGACTGCTAAAAGAATGAACAAGCATGTCGTAGTGCAGCCAGAGTGCCAAAGGCAAAGATGGCAAAACTTCGTCTCACATACCTTGCGCATGTCAGGAACTATTTCTTGCAAAGAGATATTGTGGTAGGAAAGGTGGAGGGTCAGTGAAAGAGAAGACAACGTCCAATGAGATGAATTGACACAGGGACTGTGGCAATAAATTCTGTTATTTCAGAGATTGTGAGGACGACAAAGAATAGGACCAGGTTCAGATCTGTTGTTCATGAGGTCACTATCAGTTGTATTTGATGATACTTAAAAATAACAATCTCTCTGACCTTGCTTTGACTTTGTTCCTTTATTTCCAAGATTAGAGGTTAAACTTAGTAAAAAATATATTAAGAACCATTTACTTATGACATCTAAAAATTATGAAACTATAAGTACTCGACAGTTTTGCTTTAATCAAATCACACAAATTTCAAAAATGAGAAATATTAACTAGTGTTAAGAAAAGCTATTTCGTTCTCTGTGATTATTTTCACCTCTTTGTGATATAGTTCTATTGTTGTGTGTCACGGAGTCAGAATGGATCCATAGGTGACCATCCAGTGGGTCTTCAGAGGCAGTAAATCACAAGAGAGGAGATTGTACCTCCTTCTTCTGCAGAGCAGCTCGTGGATTTGAACAACGTGCCTTTAGGACTGCACTGCTTTTTACCACTTGGCCACCAGAACTTCCCAGAGATATAATCATATTACAAATAAATTTGTAAATAAATAAATACATGAATGAATAAATATTTGTCTCAAGAAAACAGCCTTACTATAATATTGCCATATTCCAGAAAGTGCCATATTCTCTTTAGGCTTTCCATCTCTTCCTAGTATACTCTTTCTCCACCCTTTGCCTCATTATATTGTCATATTTAAAATTTGGGTCAAAAATCATTTCCTTCAATTTTAGCCTTCTCTGACCTCATAAGCTGAGTGTGGTTATGCAGTTGAGTTCTGAACATGGGAAGAACACGGCGCTTAGATGTTTTCCACATCTTGCTATGCCTGTTTGAATGCAGACACTTAACCTGGGCTCTCAAATCAGTATTTAAAGAAGAGCAATCCAACTTCGGGCCTATTTCCCCTTGAGTTTATGTGGGTGGGAAAGAACTTTCAATTACAGTAAGCCACTAGAAATTGAGGATTTATCTGCAATAATGACTAGTATTTGCCTAACAAATACAGTACCACAGCCTCCATCATCACTATATTGTAGCTTCTTTATCTCTACTCCCACTAGCCTATTAACTTCATAGAGTTTATATCATTCATAACTTGTACACAGTAGAATCAGAGATTGCTATGAAACCTAACATCAAGTTGTCATGAACAAAAGCATTTGTTAAAAAGAATTAGGAGTATAATTATGATTTTTATAAGAAACCCCTTTGTTACAATATGCCTTACATATGGGAACAACAATTACATGGAGCAAAACAATGCTGTTTTCTCCCCATGCACCATATCTTGTAAGCACTGTTGGCACAGAATTATATTAGGCAGTTTAATTAACAAAATACTGAGCATCCAGCAATATTAAGACTGTAGCTCATATGTAAAACTGACAAGTTCTTTTCTGCTGGCACCATGTCCCAAGTCTTTTTTTCAATATACTTTTCTTCCACAAACAGTGACGGTAATTGTGAGGACATTTTCTGCTTTGGCCCCATCATTTAAAGATGGTCTCCCAGCTGTAGCTTTCTTGTTACTCAAGTCCTGAGGGGAAACGCTACTCTCTGTTCTTCTATGAATTTGGGTTGACCTTCTTTCAATTCTTTAACAGGCAGCCACACATTCATTCACTCCTCAGATATTTACTTAGCACCTTAAGATGTGCTGGCCTTGTGTTACATCCTGTGGAGAAACAGTGAATTAGGTGTTCATCCTCCCTGACCTGATGGAGCTCTAATTATCTTGTAATCAGAAAAGTAATCATTGTTTCTTCAATTTGCTGTGATAAGTGCTATTGAGAAGAGATGTGAATAACTTAAAAATCCAAAGTAGGTTAGGGTTTTCTGGGGAAAATAAAGGACAAAACATGCCTTTGTAACCACTGTTTATAATTTCAATCCCAGTCCCAACTATTCTTTATATATGAAATAGTTGCTGAAGACTCAAAGTGCATGGGGTGGTGTAGTCTCCTGGGAGTTGCGCTCTGGTACTCTCTGCTTTCAGCCAAGATTCATCTAACAGTAGCTCTAATAACCCTGGTGCCACGACCTCTTCTAAATCCAGCCTGCACTTCAGACAGTTCTTCACTGATGTGCTGTTCTAGTCATTTTTTGGATGATCTTCAGCAGAATCTTGCTTTTATGTGATAACAAGGATATTGTTCAATAATTTCCGCACCCTGTCAGATCACCTTTCTTTGGAATGGGATCTCTTTCAGTCAGTAGGCCAGGTGGTTGTTCTCTAGATTTCTTGTCACAACTTGGTGAGCACATCTAGGGCAGCCTCTGTTGAAATATGTCAATTGGTATGCCATCAATTCCTGGGGCCTTATTTTTTGCCAATTCTTTCAGAGCAGATTAAACTTCCTCCTTTATCACCATAGGCTCTTGCCTATTGTTTCATGAAATTCTTCTGTGTACACCAATTCCTTTTGATATAATGACTCTGTATGCTCTTTCCATCATCTTTTAATGCTTCATGCTTTATTTAATATTCTGCCCAAAGCATCCTTAAGTATTACAACTTGAGGTTTGAACTTATGCTTAATAAAAATATGTATTATGTGAATATACATATGTTGTTGTTGTTATGTGCCGTCGAGTCGTTTGCGACTCATAGTGACCCTATGTACAACAGCCCTAAACCCTGCTCTATCCTGTGCCAATCGCACTGCCTCTGACACACCCATCCCAATTACCCCAGTTACTGAATCAATCCACCTCATAGAGGGCCTTCCCCTCTTGCGCTGTCCCTCCACCCTCCCAAGCATGACGTCCCTCTCCAAGGACCTGTCCCTCCTTGCAACATGCCCAAAGTATGTCAGACCAAGCCCCAGAATCCTTGCCTCCAAGGAGTAGCCTGGTTTAATCCTCTCCAGGATGAATCTGTTTGTTTTCTTGGCAGTCCATGGTACATTCAATACTCTTCTCTAGCACCACATATACAGACATATTATATGTGCAAATGTGATATGTAGACTGAAATGCATGTTTGATAAAACATTAATGGCTATTTTCTTAACTGGGTCCTTTCAATCCACAAAAAGGTGATTTGATAGTATGTGGAAATTATCGAACAATATCAATAATATCACACACAAGAAAAATTCTGCTGAAAATCATCCAAAACCAACTGGAACAGTCTAGAAAGATAAGCTGGATTTAGAAGCAGCACTAGAGAAATCATTGCCAATGTCAGATGGATCTTGGCTGAAAGCAGAGAGAACCAAAGCAATGTCTATCTGTGTTTCGTTGAATATGCAAAAAGGCATTTGACTGTGTGGATCACAGCAAAATTGGATCACAGAAGAATGGGAATCCCAAAACACCTGATTATGCTCATGTGAAACCTATTTTTAGATCAGGAAGCAGTCATCAGAATAGAGAAAGGAAACACAGCATGGTTCTAAGTTGGAAAAGGAGGTGTCAGAGATGTGTCCTGTCTCCATATCTTTAATTTTTTTCCTCCCTCCATACCTTTTCAATCTGCATGTGGAACAAATAATTTAGGAAGCTGGGCTGTATGAGGAGGAATGTGGCATCAGGATTGGAGGAAGACTCATCAACAACCCATGTTATGCAGATGACACAACCTTGTTTGCTGAAACTGAGGAGTCCTGACGCATATGGCACAGAGAATCAGAGACTGTAGTCTGCAATATGGATTGAAGCTCAGCAACATCAAGAAAACAAATATTCTCACCACTGGGCCAACTGGCAGAACCATGATAAATTGTTCACAATTTCATTTTGCTTGGATCCACAATCAACACTCCTGGCATTCTCAGTCAGGAAATAAAAAGACAAATGGAATTGGGAAAATCTTTCATCAGGGATCTCACCAGAGTGCTGAAGAGCAACTATGTTAGCCTGGAGACTATGGTGAGCCAAATTCAGACCATGGTCCTTGCAATTGCTTGCTATACATCAGACAGCTAGCTGGTGAATAAGGATGACAGAAAAATAATCTATGCCTTTGAGCTGTGATGCTGGAGAAGAGTATTGAATATATTATGGACTGCCAAGAGAACAAACAGGTTTATCCTGGAAAGGGTGAAAGCAAGTTGCTCTTTGCAGACAAGGATTTTTAATCTCTGTCTCACATACTTTGGGTATATGGCTAGGAGGGACCAGTTCTTGGAGAAGGGAATCATGGTTGGAAGGGTGGAGGGACAGCACAGAAGAGGAAGACCCCGGATGAGATGGATTGGCACAGTAGCTGTGAGAATGGAGACAGGTGTGTAAGACAGTGAGACTGGCTCAAAATAGGTCAGCACTCAGAGCTATTGTGCATAGGGTGGCCATAAGTCACAGTTGACTCAATGGCACATAACAATAGCAACAATATTAATTAGTACTTACTATATCTATCCACCTTCCTAACTTTTCTCTCTTGACCTTCCAGGAACATTTCCGTATTCTTTTTAACTTTTTTTTTTTTTGTAAGATGCCTTTATTCCAAGAGATTCTCTTTCCACAACTAATATACTAAAACCTCCCACTTCTCCTATGTTATTTGTGATTGCTATGACCTATCACCTTCACCTGTTGTTTCAATTTTCAGAAGTGTTTCATTTTTTTAACCTTATGAAATATAGATTATTTTCATTTATTGCCGCATAAAGTGTCAGTATGTGTGGATAGACATAATAAAAACAAATGCCAACATATTTTTTCCTCATATAAGCTGAAATGTTTCAGGATATTTGAAAGTGACCTCAGAAGCCTTAACATTACTGCAGCTTCTTCTTACATATCTAACATAACTGAAAATACGGAGAAATTGCTTTATCAGGGAGAGGTCAGAAAAATCCTATGTGTCAACCTTTCAATTTCAGTCTTCAATTATCAGCCAAGATTTTTTTTCCCATTTTCTTCCTTGATACATTAACTGAAGTCACAGCACTATTTCCAAAACCACCAAGCTTTTCCATGAAAAGATCAGTTACTATTAACGCTTACTGACTGCTCAACAGGTTTCTATCATACTAAAATAAAGTCTTGATTTCAGCTTACACTGAAGCAGTAAGAACTCAACAGAAACTTGGTAAGACATCATTCCTCTTCCATCAGAAGAAACAATTGTTTTTATTCATTATCATTTGCTATCCATACAATTCCTCGTTAGAGAAAAATACTGCTTTTGTGAGATGTCGTTGTTGTCGTTGTTGTTAGGTGCCATTGCATCAACCATGACTCATAGTGACCATATAAACAATGGATCTGAACCTTGCCCTATCCTGCCATTCTCACTATGTCTGATATGCTTGAGGCCATTGTGGCAGTTACTCTGTCAATTATCAATCCCTCAAGAATCTTTTCTTTCTCTGACCCTGCACCTATCCAAGGTCTTTTGTCCAAGGAATAGCCCCTCCTAACAACAACATCCAAAATACCTTTTGTGAGAGAGGACTACCTATTTGTTTGCTCTGGAACAAAATGAGTTTTTGTAAAGAAATGTACTTTAAGAAATAATTTACTTTAGAAAATTTAATCTACTCTTGTGGTTAGGTGCCACTGAATAAATTGACTCTTAGCAACCCAAAGAACAATGGTTCTAAACCTTGCCCTGTTCTGTGTGTGCCATCCTTATTATCTTCGATATACTAAAACTCATTGTTATATTCACTGCATCAATCCATTTGTCAATGTTCTCTTTCTCTGATCATCCAGAGCATAAAGTCTTTTTTCTAGGACTGGCCTCTCCTAACAATATACCCAAAGTATGTAATACAATGTTTCATCGTCCTTGCCTATAAGGAGCAATTTGGTTTCAATGCCTACAAAATAGACTTGTTTATTCTTTTGGAAATCCATGAGATATTCAGTATTTATCTCCAACACCACAATTCAAAGGCACTGATTCTTTGGTATTTTTTATACATTGTCCAGCTCTAGCATGCATAGTAAGCAATTGAAATTAGGAGGTCTTGATCATGTGCATCTTAGTCTTTAAGCAAACATCCTTGGTCTTTAGCAATTTGAAGAGGTCTTTGGCAGCGTATTTTCCCAATGTAACATATCTTTTGATTTATTAACTGCTGCTATCATGTACGTTGATTTTGGATCCAAGTAAAATGAAATCAGTTAACATATGCTCTTTTCTGATTGAATAATTATTATGACAACTGGAAAGGATAAGTACAGATATTTCTTTTTTAT
>NW_006399766.1:5592356-5594700 GCF_000299155.1 Elephantulus edwardii | reverse complement strand
AAATTTTTTATTTATTAGATAATTTATTTACTTTTAAAAATGGTATTTGTAATGAATAAATCATTAGATACAAAATTCAATTTCTTGTTGTTGTTATGCGCAGTTGAGTCGCCTGTGACCCATAGTGACCTTTTTTACAGCACCTCTGAACCTCCAAGGAGACACTTGATTTCATCCTTTCTGAGACAGATCTATTTGTTTTCTTGGCAGTCCATGGTATGTTCAAGACTCTTATTTTAAAAAGAGAGTAATGAAATGTTCTAAAATTGATTGTAACAATGCTTCCACATCTCTGTGGATAAGGTAAAACTCTATATTGTACAGTCTGATTAGGCAAATTGCATGTGAACTATATCTTCCAAATTTTTTTAATAATTTTTTTTAAAAAAGACAATCCTATGGCACTTTGGTTGAAGACAGAGGTTTGGAGGGTTGAGAATGACCACGTTATCAACTTAGAGCTTCTACATTATCCCTGGACATTCAGATCCAGCCAGAAGAAAGGGCAAGGTAATGAGAAATTACACAAGACAGATGTTTATGTGCCCAGATCGAGAGTAGCACATATTAGATGTGTTCAGATTGCATTGACTGAAACTCAGGCACAATGCCTCCCCATATTTCATCCAAATATAAGGCAGGTTTAGAAAGATAGCCTAGATAGAAATAAATGTGTTTGGGTGGGCAACCAGCAGGTTTTGCCACATAAGAGAAACTTTCTGATTCATTTAATGTCTTCTTTATAATCCATAATCAGGTGGCCATGACATGCTTCCCTGGCAAGAGCTACAAGTTCGGTGAGTAAGGCAAATTAATTTGGGGCTTTAACCTGCTGTCTAGAAGATCAATACAATAAAAAGGTCACTCTCACTGAGGTTTTTCTCCTCTCCTTTTGTGTCCATCTCCAGCAACAGAGCATTAAGTGCCAGTTTTCCTCATGTGCAAAAGAAAAACTGACACATGGTACCAGTAAAGAATATAATAGTTTAATTACATTTGGTAATTTTTCCCCCTTGTAATTAAAAATAAAAACCCTCACCTGTTGAATGGTACATACAAACTAACTGCTTAGAATTGTACTGCAATGGCAGATTGTATAACTCTTGGCTGATTTTTTTTTAATTTCTGGGATTTTTTTTTTGTTCTGGGTTTTGGTTTTGGTTGGTTTTTTGACCTTCTTCAGTAAGATAAAGCAGGATGTTCTGTCCTTTGGATAATTGTTCCTTTTTCTTTAAAACTTGCTTGAAATAAATTCTAAGTAAGAATAGCATTGTTTAATTTTCATAATATTTGTTTCGGAGCAAGTCTGATGAAAAACACCATGTCTAGCTAAAATCCTATTCACATCCTTATCCTGTAAAAGATGGGCAATCTCCTCATATTCAATTTATAGTCTCTGAAAAACCACTGAAAGGTCAGCTATGAATCAGTTATAACTCACATATAACAACATAGCAATTAAGTTGTCATTAGAATACAGCCAGGCTTTATGATAATTTTTTTAAAATAAAATTTTCATTTTATACTGGTTTACTTAGAAAGTTCATATACAATGTTTTTCCTACCAGAGCTTTCCCATTTCCTTTATCCATCCCTCCCTCTACCATCAAATTGTGTGACCCTATGATTACTCCCCTACTCATACTCACCTCTCTGCTCCTACCCTCTCCCCCTTGAACCCTCATACACGTTAACTAGGTAACTTTCTATTTCTAAAATAATGGTCTTCTACAGTATTTTTCCTGATGAGACTGAGTTAGTTCAATCAGCATAATGCTTTCCAGTCCCTCCCATGTTTAGTGAATTTTAAAATCATTACTCCTGCGTGCTGCATAATATTCCACTGTGTGAATGTACCATAATTTCTCAATCTGTTTGATAGTAGTTGGGCTTTTGAGCTGTTTCCATGTTCTTGCGATGGCAAATAATGCTGTTATTAACATTGGTGTACAAGTCTCTTTTTGTGCCTCTTCTCTAATTCTCTCAGGTATATTCCTAACATTGAAATACCTGGGTCCTATGGAATTTCTATGCTCTACTTTCTGAGTCACATAACAACAACAACAACAACTTTCTGAGGCAACACCAAACTGTCTTCCAGAGTGGTTGTACCATTTTACAATCTCACCAACAGTATATAGGAGTTCCTATCTTGCCACAGCCTCTCCAACATTCATTACTTGTTCTGTTGAACTTTGCCACTGCTACTGGAGTGAGATGGTATCTCATGGTGGTTTTGATTTATATCTCTCTTCTTGCCTGTGAGTTTGAGCATTTCTTCATGTGTCTGTGGGCCTTTCTCTGTGAAAAGCCTTTCCATATCTTTTGCTCATTTTGTAATTGT
>NW_006399766.1:5580655-5592256 GCF_000299155.1 Elephantulus edwardii | reverse complement strand
ATATCCTGTGCCCATTTTTCTATTGGATTATTTACCTTTATCTTGTTGTGGTGCTCAAGTATTTCATAAATTCTGGATATAAGTCCCTTATCTGTTATGTTATTACCGAATACTTTTTCCCCGTCAGTGGCTTCCCTTTTTACCCTGTTGGAGAAGTTTTTGGATGTGCATAGGGATTTCCATTCATTCATTGCTGCATTTTTCTCCCTGCCCACCACTCCCCTGCCCCCTGTTCACTCTTCTCTTTGAAAAATAAAAGAAAAATTCCTTCATTGGTATACAGTCCTCCCCCTGCCACCCTCCCCCAAGTACACTCCACTATAGGTTAAGTACAGATATTTCTTATACCATTAACAGCAATAGTGGTTTGGTGGTAGAATTGTTGTCTGACGCGGTGAGAATGGGGTTTGATTCCTAGCCAGTGTACCTCAAACACAGCTAGCACACTTATTGAAGGAGGCTTATCTGTTCCTATGACATTGAAGATAATTCATTTGAACTGCCAAAATAAGACAGAGTAGGAATAAAAACCTGTCAATCTATTTCCAAAATATCAATCAGTGAACATTATGGATCACAATGGATTGATTTCATAAAGCCTAGCATAACAATGAGTCAGAGAACTAACTTCAAAGTAATAAGTAACATTGCTCATATAACCTTTTATTATCTAAATCTTTGTCTATTACGTTGTAATTTTAGGTTTTAGCCAACATTCTGTATTTTAAAAGACCAGGGATTAAAATACTGTGTTTAACTTACACAGGAACCCAAGACAGAGATTCAAAGAGCAAGGGTTACATCTGGTGATTAATTTCTTTAAACAAAATGTGTGCCATCATTTTCATCTTTCCTGGGCATTATTAAGTCTTTTAGAGATCTCCGTATTTGTATGTGGCTAAAGTCAGGGAACAACAATAACCCAGGTATATATTAGATAGTAAGAAAGTAGGGCAATGGCTCTGCTGGCTTTCAAGTCATGACAGGTCGCAATTAAACATGTATAATGTTTACAGAATATTTTATGAAAGTTCAAACATGGCATTCAACAACCATATCTGAAAAAAGAGGCGAAGTCACTCTGAAAACACTAGAAACTAGATATTCTTTTTCTGACTAACATGAGTAACTCCTGGTTATTTGAGTCACCCAGAGCCTGCTTTAATTTTTCCAATGTGATAAGATTCATTAAGATTCATGTATCTCTCTCTCTCTTTCATAAATATATACACATAAAGAATTTACATATATAAAAACATGGTTGTGGTTGTTGTTAAGTGCTGTTGAGTCGAATATAACTCAGCGACCCTATGAACAAAAGACCTGAAACTTGTTTTGTAACTATTATAATTTCTCTAGTGTTCATAGGGTTTTCAAAGACCTGTTATTTAAGAAATGGATGCCAATACTGCTTCCTAGTCTGTCTTAATTTGGGAGCTCTACCAAAACCTGTCCACCATGAGTAACCCTTATGGCATTTGCCACACCAGTGGCACAGCTTTCAGTATCACAGCAAACCCAAGTTATCTCAGTACAGCAAACTGACAGACAAGGACACTTAAAAGAATATTCTCCCTAAATACAATTAACACCTAATTGATTTAAGCAAGAGGCTTCCAGCCCACAGATGATTGTTAACTAAATCCAAATGGCAAATTAGCTTACACTCAATTATCAATGAAATGAAAAAGAAAAAAACCCAAACAATGACCAAATAGTTTATGCCTGACTTACAATTAAGTCAAAACAACCTACCCTCCACAATCATAAAACACAGACATATATAAGTATATGACATATAAATATATAAACATTTAAATGGATATATTTATATATAGCTCTTGTTAGATCAACAAGGGCATCTCTCTGGACATTTGAATTCACCTGAGGCTCTGTAGAAAAAAGACAGGCACTCTCCTGTTTAATTTGTAGCCTCCAAAAAGCCACTGGAGGGTAACTATGTCATTTGAAACTCTAAAAATATAATGACAACAACAAAATATGTGTGTGTATATACATATATAAATATATCTTTCATGTATATATGTACATTTTATATATATAGGAGAGAGAGAGAGAGAGAGAGAGAGCTATACTCTGCTGGTGCAAGGAGTTGTTATGTGTTGTGCTGCTAACAGAAAGGTTGTCGGTTCCAATCTACTAACTGAATCTCAGGAGAAAGATAAGCAGTCTCTTCTCATAAATATTTCAGCCTCAGAAATCTAATAGAGGGTTGCCATGCATTGGAATCTACTTGATAGATAACATATAAGAATGTTATCAACTTCCTCTTAACTGAAAGAGTCTTGTGGGGGTTATTTTGATGTGTGGTCTTACTTGTGCAGCAATACATTTTCCAACAAGTATAAATCTGGTGATATTTAGTCGATTAGTAACTTTTACCTATCATTGCTTTGCTCTTTTAACTTAGACTGTATATTTGTTGAAATAGAAATGGAAAGTGAAATCTATAGCCACTACAGGGAAGAACTGTGGCAAATAGTACATTTAGTAACATATAACAGTACATATACACTAATGAGTTCATTAAGTTTAATATTTAAAGAGCAGATGTTATAACAGATTCCTATTATAAAGAAATCCTTTGGAGAACATACTATTTAGAGAAATAGGTTAAATTATCTTCATGAACTGGAAATGTATTCTTTTGTTTCTTGGGTAAAATTGATGTAGTTATATGCCATCAAGTTGTTTGCAACTTACAGGAACCCTGTGCACAGCAGCTCTGAATCCTGCTCTGTCTTGAGCCAATTTCATTGTATCCAACACATCTAGTAGCCCCATTACCCCAGTACTGAGTCAATCCATCTCATCGAGGTCTTCCTCTCTTGAACTGTCCCTCTACCCTTCCAATCGTGACATCCCTCTTCAAGGACTGATCCCCCCTTGCAACATGTCCAAAGTATGTCAAACAAAGCTTCAGAACCCTTGTCTCCAAGGAGCAGCTTGGTTTCACTTTCCCCAGGACAAAATTATTTGTTCTCTTAGTAACCCACTGCATATTTAATACTCTTCTCCAGCACCACAGCTCAAAGGCATGAATTCTTTTATCATCCCTAGTCATTGTCCATCTTTCTGATGCATAGCAAGTAATTGCAAAGACCAAGGCCTGGATCAGGCTCACCGTGGTCTCTAGACTGACATCATTCCTCTTTAGGACTCTAGAAATGTCCCAGATAGCAGGTTTTCCCAGTGCAATTCATCTTTAGATTTCCTGGCTGCTGGTACCAAGGTGTTGATTGTTAAAGTTGAAGCTGTTAACTGTCTCAACTTATTCTCCTCTATCATGATGCTGCCAATTGGCCCAGTGGTGAGAATCTTCATCTTCTTGATGTTGAGTTTAAATCCATATTGAAGACTATAGTCCTTGACCTTCTGTAGCAAGTGCTTCAGGTCTTCTTCACTTTCAGCAAGCAAGGCTGTGCCATCTGCATAGTGAAGGTTGTTAATGAGTCTTCCTCCAATCCTGATGCCACACTCCTCTTATAAAGCCCAGCCTCCCAGATGATCTGTTCTGTATACAGATTGAAAAGGTATGGCACATACCTTTCCTGATTTTGAACCATGCAGTGTTCCCCTGTTCTGTTCTGATGACTACCTCCTGGTCTAAGTATAGTTTTTGCATGAGCATAGTCAGGTGATCTGGGATTCCCATTCTTCTCAAGGTTAGTCACAGTTTGTTGTGATCCACACAGTCAAATGCCTTTGCATAGTCAGTGAAACACAGACATTCCTTTGGCACTCTCTGTTTTCAGTTAAGATCCATCTAACATTGGTTATGTAAAGTACTAAACTATAAAGTCCCATTATCCTGATTTACACTATTCAAACATTTACAGGGTCCAGTTAGAATTAGATAAATAGAGATGTTAGAGTTAAGAGGAAAGAATTTTTGTTCTGTTGAAACTTGATTGACAGAAAAATTACATAAATTTCAAAATCTAGGTCTGCCCTCTTTACCTCTTTATATTAGAGTATCTCTTTAGGGACATGGCAGGGAGGTAAAAAGTCATCATAAGATGCATTTTGACATTTTTTCACTTTGAGTACCTGCAGTTGAATTCCATGTATTACAAATACAAACAGAAATCCTCTGCTTTACCAGCCTTACTGTTCTGGATGGACAATTATTTAGATGGATTCCAAGTGAAAAGGGGACTAGAGAAGAATGCAATATTTTTATTCTGCACTTAGGGTCATAGATAACAAAAATGTGATCTGATTCAAACCATAACAATCTGAGAAAAGTCCATGCTGATGTCCCATTTCACCAATAAGAAGTGAGCTCAATTCAGAAGATCTTGTCCCTGCCATGACATGAGTCTTAAACACAGTTAATTAACGGAAAGCTCCCGACCTGCTTTGGCACTGCTTCAGATAGAGGCTGAACTGTAAAAATGACAAAATGGTGACAACATTCAGAATCACATTGTGGGCTTTAAAAAAATCAAACATTTTGCTTGTAAAACTTAAGGAGAACATGGTGAGAAAAAGGAAGCACTGTGTGCAAATTAGACATGAAGACTAAAATACATTTTCAGCACAGTACTTTATGGTACTGAAAGAATAAATGTGGCTGAACAAAAGAAGTATCTCAAAGCTTCATAGTTAAGTCTTAATTCCTCATGTTGCATCTGTGTAGAAAGGGGCACTGCTGGAAACACATAGTATTTTCATACAAAGTTATAGTTTGATTCTGAAGTACTTTACACCCCTATTTCCTAGGGCGCTCTGGTGGCCTACTGGTCAGGAGCTCTGCTGCAATCCCACAGGCATGAGGGTTTAATCCTCTAACTGCTACCACAGGAGAAGGATGGGCAGTCTCCTCCTGTATGATTTACTGCCTTTGGAAATCTGCTGGAGGGTCTGCTGTGGGTGGGTTCTGAGTCGATCGCATACTGCAAGGACAATAACAATGTCTCTCTAGAACATCCTGGTGGAACAATGCTTAAGCACTTGGCTGCTAACTGCAAGGTCAACTATTAGAATCCACCCGCTTCTATGTAGGGAGAGAGATGTGGCAAAAATGTTTCGGTAAAGAGTTAAAGCCTTGAAAACAACTTTGGAAATTGTCTATGGGGAAATTCTATTCTGTCCTATAAAGTCTCTGTGGAATCAACATGGCAGCACAGCACTTTGTTTTTTGGGTGTTTTTTTATTTCCTTTTTTCAAATTTCTGATATAAGAACACTTGTCTTTCTTAAATGGCTGTCATTGTTGATAATAGTAGTTGTCCTAATCTGCTTTCTCTGCAGTATTAGAACCAGTGAGTAACAAACTAATCTACCAACACATTTTATTAATAAGTACCAGTGAAATAAACAATAAGCTTTGGGGGCTCAATGGTAAGAAGTTTTGCTGCCAGTCAAAGGCACATGGTCCAACTCTACCAGCTGCTCAGCAGGAGAAAAACAGGCAAATTTTCTTGTGTAATTTACAGTCAAAAACTTGTTGAGGGTCAGCTATGAGCCAGTGCTGACTGGGGGGCACATAACAATGAAGACATTGAAATAAACACAGCTTCTGTTCCTCTAGAGAAATCCATACTAGGATAACTCTTGTGAGCAGGAATGTGTCCTCCTAACACTTCCAGACGATATCCAGTATGCCAGCCATTCAAGAGAGAGAAGGGTCTTATTTATACGAGAGTGATTTACTTCAAGAAATTAAGCCAGCACCCTGTTGTGGAAGCCTGGCAACCCCAAGTGTCAGGCTTGGGACCCCTGCAGATAGGTGAGAACAAGAGGCTAGTACCACCAAAATATGTATTTATAGTCCGGAGGCAGAACACAACACACACTAGGGAAAACCCTTTTTTTTCTGTTCTTAAGGCTTTCAACCGATTGATTTATTGCATGAAATTAGATTACATTATGGAAAGTAATCATATTACATTACATTCTATGTTAGGTAATTATATATCATTATATTACATTACAGAAGTTAATCTGCTTTACCTAAGGCCAACTGATTTAATTACATGTAACAACTCCATAACAGTACATGGAACTGCTCTTTAACAGCCACGAGATTAATATTTGAACAAACAGCTGGCAACTACAGCCTAGCCAAAGTGACACATAAGCTGTAAGTGTCACCAGGGTAACAACACCTTGCATTCCTTAGCAGAACACTCATGGTATCACACACTCCATTAATAAGCACAATATACTCAATATTCATGAAAAAAATGCATGTAGTAAATGAAATTGATTCTATACATAGAAATAGAAATTAAATAGTAATAATATAAACAAACCTTACCGATCATAAAACAGAGAGAGAGAGACAGAGAGACAGAGAGAGAGATGTAGACAGCTACCAGGGGTTTTCCATTAAGTTTCTTCTATGTTTCTCACTGGCCCAACCCTCCTACTCACATCATAAGCCATAGCTCCTCTAACTCTGAATCTACCTAAATCCTGCATCTTGTTTCTAATGAACAAATCTCTTCGCCTTTACTAGGCCTGCTGCTACTTTTTTGACTGCTGTAAAATGATACCTTTCTTCTGCCTGTGACTTTTCGTATTAGGTACATTTATGCATTTGGTGCAGTGTCATACTGGGTGGGTGATGGTTTTCTCGAGTCTGGATACTTCAGGCCTTTTATATTTTCCTCTTTGTCCATAGTGCTGGAAATTTTGTCAGAGCTCTGGTGGTCTAGTGGTAAGAAGCTGTGATGCAATCCTGAAGGCACTCGGTTCGAGACCACCAGCTGCTGCTCCAAGGGAGAAGGATGGGCAATCTCCTCTCATGCAGTTAACTGCCTCTGAAAATCCCCTGAGGGTCAGCTATGGAGCTATGCTCCAAACTCGATGGTACACAACAACAAGAACAACAGACTCAGTTACATCCCATCCTCACTGGAACACATTCACATGTGTTATACATGCAAGATTATGTATGCTATAGTAAGGAAAAAAATCCAAATTACAGTTGCATAAGTCAATCGATATTTTATTTCACGCTTTTGCTATGTATCTGTTACGGTTTAGCAAGGAGGTTTTGCTCGTTGTCACTAAACCCAAATACAAAATCACAACCATCAAGTCATGGTGACCATCCATCAGGTTTCTGAGGCTAAAATTCTACCTCATCTTTCTCCTGTGAAGCTTCTGGTAGATTTGAAGGGACTCAACAACTCAATATGTAACTCATAATGAACTATACCACTAGGGCTTCCCTGTAAGCATGTGACATCAAGTCTGAACCAAGTCACAGCTCACTCTCTAGAGAGCTTTCAGAGGCTGTAAACTACCTCTCTCCTGCAGAGCAGCTGCTAGATTTTATCCATCTGTCTTTGCGGTGGCAATGCAACTCCTTACAACTAAGCCACCAGAGCTCCCTAAATGACGCTAAACAATGGTTTCAGCTACCTTTTCAGACATAGTCACTTGCTGTGCCACAGGGACTACAGCTTAGTTCAGTTTCTTGTCACAGATCATTGACTAAAATCAGTCACATGAACTCAACAATCAAAATGGAACCAAAAAAACACAACCTCTGGCAACATGGTCTATAGGTAGTAGACCTAAAGCTCATTCTTCTTTGGCAGTTTGAATCTACTTTCTGCTGCTCAGGAGGAAAGATGGACAGCCTTCTTTCATTGTAATTTACAGCCACAAGTTATCAGAAATATGTATAAATTTCATGGTAACTGGCTTATTCAGGTGAGGAAATTGTGTCCAGGCACACAGGGTCTTCAAATTCCCTGTTTCCCCTTCATGTTACAATTCTAAACCTGTTCTTTAGTTTCTCATCTGCTTCGATTTTCCTAAATTTTTCCTCCAACACTTTAAGTGTCCCCAAGATTAATCCCCCAGTGTTAGCAACTGAGTCAGTTAATGCCCTTGCTAACCTTATTTTTAGTAGAATCAAGAAGATATTTCAGGAGCCTACATCAGTCATTCATTCTATGACTCAGTATCACATAAGCCACAGAATCAACACTCTGCCTTATATGCCTTCTGGCTCTTTTATACCTATACTGTTCTTAGGGCCTGAATCTCTGCTTGAATTTTGCTAATTATTTTCATTTATTCTAAAAAACTTTAGCAATTTTAGATGTTTTGATCCTACTCTTAAGGATATCTTTTATCCACATTTGGTGACTCTCCTTACTCCTAGCCCCATTCCTAATGGTTTCTTTGGTCTCAAATTCTAGAGGTTCCCTAGATTACTTTGTGCACTAAGGACAACAGATACTGTTCTCAAACACAGAGAAATCTATGCAAGATCATCAGCAGGTCCTTTCTCCCCAGTAGGTGACAAATTGCCTCACAGAATGAGCTTTGCTATGCAAGTGCAGGAAATAACAAACCATCACAGTAGAGATTCTCTGACCTACTGATATGAGGGCCTATGTGCATTGCTTATGGAATGTTAAGCCATTTTACCTACTCTAGTTCACTGGGAGCTAGGTTGATACCCCAAAGACCATGCCTCTCTGACAGTTCTAATCCACCTTTGGCTCTGACGGAGAAAGATGAACTATCTCCTCCGAAGCAATTTACAGCCTCAAAAGCTCAGCAGAGGGTCAATTCTGACTTGACAGCAATGAGATAGAGCGATACCATTTGTTAAAGCAATATTTTTGCTTCCTGTTTTGATTTTTAAATTTATTGTTATGTTCAATTTGTAGATTTAGTTTCTCTCTTAATGTTTCCACACCCAAATGAAAAAGATATTGTCTCAGTTCTTTTCTTGCCTCTTGGTGATCTTTGTGCTCTTTAGCAGGCTTTTGGACAATACCTAGAGAAAAAGAGGGAAATCAGGCTGAGAGCTGCCTCCAATCTCATGTTACTTAGCCTGAAAGGAGCCTGCAGAGTGGCTCTTGCTCTGATAGCTTTAGCTTTAAGAAACACTAAGAAGGCCAGAAAGCAAGTGCCACTAAGGAATCACAGTGATGAGGACTTTCCCTTCAACTCAAGCAGAAAGAAAACATCACTCTTTCTTCAGTAGAAAACAAAATTTGACCAATCACAAGGTTTCTCATATTAAGACTTGCATAAAAATAGACAAGGGTCCTTACCACTGGGTCAGTTGGCAACATCATCTTAAGATTGGAAAAGGATTGAAACTGTTAATGATTAACAGTTTCAATCCTTTTCCTTAGAACTAGCAGTCAGGAGATGTATTGCTTTGGGCAAGTCTGCTGTCAGGGGTCTGTCCAAAGCAATGATGAGCAGTTATGTCAGTTTGACGACTAAGATGTACCTGATTTAGATCATGGTCTCTTTAATCACTTGTGTGCATCTGTGAGCTGGACAGTGAATAAGGATTACAGAAGAAGAAGTGACGTCTTTGAACTGTGATGCCGTAGAAGAGTACTGTGTCTCGGAAAAGGTGCCGCCAGAGTGCTCCTTGGGGCAAGGATGACAAAGTTTTGTCTGTCATGGTTTGGACATGTTGCTGAGAGAAGCTAGTCTTTGGAAAAGGATATCCTGATTTGAAGACAGGAAGGCCAGCAAAAGAAAGGAAGACCTCCAACGAGATGGATTGACACAGTGGCTGCAGTAATGGGCTCAAGTATATCAGAAATAGAGAGGATGGTACAGGACAGTACAGGATGGCATTCAGGTCTGTTGTTGATAGGGCTGCTATGAATTGACTTGACAGCACCTAAAAACAACAAGAACAAGAATGGACCAGGGAAATTATTTGGATTTCCCACCAGCAGCTGTGGAGTCAGGCCCCACTCAAGGAAACCCCACATGTGTCAGCATGGAAGTATGCTCACAGGATTTTCTGTGACTGGGTGTTTGCAAGCAGATTCTTCTGAGGTAGGTGCCTGTGGATTGATTCAAAGCTCTGAATGTTTTGTTCCAAGCTGAGCATGTAATCCTTTCACCCAACTCAGAGACTCTTGAATTCTTTTAGAAATTTGCATAGCACACAGTCAGCAGGAAAGGCAAACACAATTCTTCAGCTTCCAGAATATTGTAAAGTCATATCTGCTATACAACAGACACATCTGAGTCATTCATTTCTATCAGCTGTTTGAGCCTTGGCACTTTATTATTCTCTGAGAGTGACTGATAAGAAGTTGTGCTGCCAACCCTAAAGTATGCAGTTGTAATTCACCAGCTGCTCTGCAGGGGAAAGATAGGCAATCTCCTCCCATGTGATTTATAGCCTCTGAAAATCTGCTGGAGGGTCAGCTCTGAGTCAGTTCTGAACTCAATGGCACACAACAGCAACAACACTCAGGAAAAAGTTGCATAGCAGAAGTGCTTAGTAGTTTTCACCTAATCTGATCTTATACTGTGCAATGCAACTTGGTTAACTTTTAAAAGTGGAGTCCCTAAGTAGCACATACTGTTAAGTAGTTGGCTGTAAACTTGAAAGTTGGTGGTTTGAACTCACCCAGAAGATAAGCCTGTGAATGGCTCCTGAAAGGTCACATCCTTGGAAACCCTTTGGAGTGTTTGTACTCTGAAGATTGGGATCACCATGGGTTGGAATCGACTTGAAAGCAACATTGGTTTGGTAACTGCTGAACAAGTCAATCCAAATGTTTAAAGGGTAAGACATAGCATTGAGTTTTATTCCTTACTTATGTAAATAATTAAAGACAGTCCTATGACTAATTTTGACATTATGAAAATGACAGTTCTACCAAAAGCAATCTACATGTTCAACATAATACCAATACAGATACCAAATTCATTTTCCAAGGACATTGAAAGGGAAATTGGCAAGTTTCTTTGGAGGGGAAATAGACCCTGAATAAGCAAAGCACTTCTAATAAACAGAAATGAAGTGGGAGGCATAGCATTCCCTGACCCCCAAACTTATGACATTGCAGTAGTAACCAAAAAAGCATGTTATTTGTACAATGACAAGCACATAGACCAATGGAACAGAATGGAGAACCCAGAAATAGACCTATTTATCTATGGTCAACTGATAATTGACAAGGAAATAAAACTTATCAAATGGGAAATGCCAACTCTTCAACAAATAGTGCTGGCAATACTGGACACTATATGCAGAAAGCTGAAACAGGAGCCACAACTCACACCACACACAAAGATCAACTCAAAGTGAATCAGAGACCTAGGAGTAAAGCCCCAAACCATAAAGTTCATCAGAGACAAACTGGGATCAAGCTAATATAACCTAGTTTATGGTATGTAGAGATTGCCAAGCACAACTAGAAATGCATAATCTGAAGAGGATAAAATTGATGAATGGGACCTTCTAAAGATTAAATCCCTGTGCACATCAAGAATGTTTTCCAGCAGAGTGAAAAAGAAAAAAACACCCCTATTTATTGTGGGTAAAAAAATTTGGTAATACTATTTCAGACAAAAGTTACAGAATCCTACAGGGCATCCACAAGACTGATAACACATTTAAAAAATGGACAAAAGACATGGAAATAATTTTCAAAGAGGAAGATATTCAGATGGCCAAGAGACACATGAAAAAAATGCTCAAAATCACTGGCAAGAAGAGAGATGCAAATAAAAACCACCATGAGATACCATCTTATTCCAGGGCAGCAAGTAATAAATGTTGGAGAGGATGTGGCAAGATAGGAATATTTATACATTGTTGGTGGGATTGTAAAATGGT
>NW_006399766.1:5565769-5575155 GCF_000299155.1 Elephantulus edwardii | reverse complement strand
AGACTCATCAACCTGAGTTATATGGTTACACAACTTTACTTACTGAAACTGAGGAGGACTTGAAGTGTTTGCTGCAAAGATCAAAAACTGCAGTCTTCAATATTGGTTGCATCTCAACATCAAGAAATAAAGATCCTCAATCATGAAAAAACGGAGAAAGGATTGTGGTTATTAATTATTTCCTCTTGCTTAGATACACAATCAACACTCTAAATAAAAAGATGAGTTGCACTGGAAAAATCTGCTGTCAAGGATCTCTCCAGAATGCTAAAGACCAACAATGCCAGTTTAGAGACCCAGGAATACATGGTCCAGGCAATGGTCTTCTAGATTCCTTGCTATGCATTTGAGAGCTGGACAATGACTATAAAGGTGACAGAAGAAGAATCAATACCTTTGAGTTGTGGTGCTAGAGAAGAGTATTGAACATACCATGGACTGCCAAGAGAACACGTAAGTCTGTTTTGGAGAGGTTGAAACCATGTTGCTCCTTGGAGGCAAGGATTTTGAAGCTCCACCCCATATCCTTTTGGCATGTTGCCAGGAGGGACCAGTCCTAGAGACAGACATCAGGCATAGAAGGGTAGAAGGTCAACACAGAAGAGGAAGACCCTGAATTAGATGGATTAACACAGTGGCTGTGGCAATGGGGTCAGGTGTGTCAGAGATGGTACGGTTGACTCACAATAGAGCAAGTTTCAGAGCTGTTGTTCATGGGGTCACTAAGAGCTGTAGTTGAATCAAAAGCACATAAGAAGGACAACGATAGATAGAAAGATAGATAGATAGATAGATAGATAGATAGATAGATAGATAGATAGAGATATCAATATTGATATTGATATCTCTATCTATCTATAGATCTCATGTTTAACAGGAAAACATAAATAATGAACTTTAGGGGAATAGGAGGAAAGACCTTGGGTTATATCCTACTTTTGCAATTTAATAGCTGGGAGGAGAAATTTTGTTGTCATATCATGTAATTTCTTTGAATCTCAAAATTTTAGTTGTATAAATTTGATAAATAATCCCATTTTGATTCTTATAACAATTATGCTTATGAAGTGCAAAAGAAGTTAAATATGCTCATGAATTTTTTGTACATGCTTCTGATTCCTTTGTATCTACTCATAGTACATAATGATTTGAAGATGGCTTAAAAATAAATCACCATAAAATTGAAATAAGTAAATGAGAATGCATAAAGACAATAATGATAAATGGTTTTAGAGAAATTTTGCTCTGGTCAAGATGAAATAGTCAACTCCATCTTGGTCAGAAGTAACTGACACATGGCTGACTCTCAAGTAGGTTTTACAAAGTTGTAGATCGCCTGGGAAGAGATTGCCCTGCTTTTTCCCTGGAAGCCACTTGCCAATTCAAACCACCAGAGGGGTGCCGTCTTTGGGTTAGAAGGGAAATTCCCTATGGACTGGGCAAAGGACTAAATTCCTTCTATGATGCAAAATACCCAAAACCACAGTTTTCAAAATACTGAATATTATGTAAGGATAGCTTATAATTCCTGAGAAATAAGAACCAAATATTGTTGTTGCTAGGTGCTGTCAAGTACGACCCATAGTGACCCTATGAACAACAGATATTAATGCTGTCCTATCTCTTGCCATCCTTACAATTTGTGACATACCTGAGCCTTTTTTTGGTAGCCATTGTGTCAATTCATCTGGTTGAAGGTCTTCTTTTCTTTTGTTAGCCCTCCACCTTTCCAAGAATGATGTCCCTCTACAAGAAATAGCCTCTCCTAACAACAGGCCAACGTATGTAAGACAAGGCTTTCAAACAGAATGAGCTCTATAACATTATATTGGATTAGTGCCTTGAAAGAGTTTCCAGGGCATGATGCAGGGAGAGAGGTCCCCCACATAGCAAACTCCCTGAGTTGATGAGATACAGAAGTCTGAAGAGACCAAAATAAATAGATTTATAAACAGAAAGAATGCTAGATGTCCACTGAGGTTCTTGCTTGATTACTCATCTGAGTGTTGATCGGTGTGTGCACGTAAGAAAATTCCCTATCCTGAAAAAAGAACTACTCAAAATAATTCTAATTGCTAATGCCCAGGGCTTATGTAGGGTCAGAAATAGCACTTGTTCTCATCATACATAAACTTCACAATGAGAAATTATTGCAGAGACAACAAAGAAGGATCTTGGTTCAGTGGTGGAGAAAAATTAGGTATAATTTATCTGGGAAAATATTCAGTCTTTCGAGACCACTTTGTTGTCTTCTTTGAATTAAATAAAAAAGAGGCTGCTTTGTTGAAGTACATAAACGCATTGAGGTATTTGTGTGTGATTTGTCCCTACTTGTTGACATCAGACATGTAAGTGATATAACCCTACATGATTGATAAAGGGTTGTTTGTTTGTTTGCTTGTTTTTTTAAAAAGTACAAATAGTACATCATCATGGCAGAAAAAAAAAAAGAAGAAGATAATTGGCATTATCAGCATGGCCATAATTCTTCTGAGTCATTATTATTCAGTGTCCCCAGCTGACCAACTGAAGTTTCAGCATTGACCTAGCTCTCAGATAAATATGCTCAAACAATTATGCTGTGTGAACTAACTCAGTCCCACAAGGACAAATACTATATAGGACCATTATTGTAGAAATAAATAACTAGTACAATGCATATGAGGATCTAAGGGAGGGAGGTTGGCAATCGAGGGGTGAGGATGGGCAGAGGTGGGGTGGGTAATCATAGGGTCGCACAATTTGATGGGTGGAGGGAGGGGTGGGTGAAGGAAATAGGAAAAATCTTGTGTGAAAAACAATGTATTCAAGCTTTGTAAATAAACCAGTATAAAATTTTTAAAAAAGAAAAAAATAACAAAAAATACATGGTCAAGCAGCATTGTTCTTTTTGCTGTTATGTGCCATTGAGTCAAATTCAACTCATAGATACCCCATGAACAATGAATGGCTCTGAAACTTGCCCTGTCCTGAGCCAACCTCACAGTCTCTGACACACCTGACACCATTGCCACAGTCAAGCATGAGCTTACCATTGACTGTTCTGCTGGGGATAATAGTCAACTTGTTCCTGCTCCTGCAGTGATCATCTCCAAACTTTTCTCTTGACAGGTAATGTCTATTTTCTCCAATTCATAACCACCAATTGGTAGGTCTAACTGTTTTTGTCTTGATGACTACTCTTGCAAAGTCTTGTCTTATACTCTGAATCTAAGTTTCTGGACTCAAAAACTGTGGCTGGTGCAGGGAATATCATCAGAAAACATTTTGGATAAAACAACTCCTTTTCCTCCTCCAAGATTCCATCTTTTGAGCTCTCTTTGTCTGAGTATGATGATTTTCCCTACTTCAAAACCTCAGGAACACATACCATCTGAATCACAACTGATATTTTCATGTGTTTGAAATGGTTCCTTGTTTACCTACCAGTCGTATCTCTCTTGGAAGAGTTAAAATTGTCTAAAGGACTAATTTAGGGAAATAATACTCTTCCCTCTCTCTTTTCTCTGTATATTTTGTATGAAGACAAAGGATTATCAATGTTTGAACAAGAACAAAGATATAAAAATATGGTATTCTAGACCAATATCAGTCCAAAGACTAAGGTGCCCCTGATCCAAGCCATGGTCTTCTCAATTGCATGCTATGCATCTGAGAGCTGAACAATGAAAAAAGATAACAGAAGAAGAATTTATGATTTTGAGTTCTAGTGCTGGAGAAGAGTATTGAACATATTATGGCCTGCAAAGGAAACAAAGAGGTCTTTCCTGGAGAGGGTGAAACAACTTTGCTCCTTGGAGGCAAGAAATTGAAGTTCCGTCTCATATATTTTGGGTATGTTGCCAGGAGGTGCCAGACTTTGGAGAAAGACATTGTGCTTGGAAAAGTGTAACGTCAGCACAAGAGAGGAAGACCCTGGATGAGATGGACTGATACAGTGACTGTGGCAATGGGAGCAGGTGTGTCAGAGATAGTGATATGGCTCAGGATAGGACAAAGTTCATGGGATTGCTATAAATTCTAGTCAACTTGACAGCATATAATAACAATTCCTAGACCCTGTAGCAGGAAAATTCTATTAGATATGTTGAATTAATGAATGGAAAAAATCCCAATGTGCTTTGTAAATTCTTACTTAATTCACAATATAAAAAGGAAATAATAATGACATTTTGACCACAGAAAAGAAATACTGCAAAGTGGATAAAGTCAATGAGTTCTTAGTGGTGGTTATTTGTACCAAAGATCAATTACATGTTCTGATATTTTTTTACTTTCTAACATGATATTACTGCAGAGGGTCAGGGACTGCAGCCTTCAGTATGGACTGAGGCTCAATGTCAAGAAGACAAAGATTCTCACCACTGGACCAATCGGTGGCATCAGAATGGATGGCGAAGAGATTGAGATTGTTCACAGCTTCAGTTTGCTCGGCTCCACGGTCAACACTCTTGGCACCAGCAGCCAGGAAATCAAAAAACGTATTGCAATGGGAAAGTCTGCTGTTAGGGACCTCTCTAAAGTACTCAAAATAAATGGTGTCTCTCTGGAGACTAAGGTGAGCCTGATACAGGCCATGGTCTTTGCAATCACTTGTTATGCATCAGAGAGTTGAACAATGACTAGGGAGGATAGAAGGAGAATTGACACCTTTGAGCTGTGGTACTGGAGAAGAGTATTGAATGTACCCTGAACTTCAAGAAAACAAACAGATTCATCCTAGAGAGGGTTAAACCAGGCTACTCCTTGGAGGCAAGGATTCTGGGGCTTCGTCTGACATACTTTGGACATGTTGTAAGGAGGGTCTTTGGAGAGGGACATCATGCTTGGGAGGGTGAAGGGACAGCGCAGGAGGGGAAGACCCTCTATGAAGTGAATTGATTCAGTGACTGGGGTAATCGGGATGGGTGTGTCAGAGGCAATGCGATTGGCACAGGATAGAGCAGGGTTTAGGGCTGTTGTGCATGGGGTCGCTATGAGTTGCGAACGACTCTGCGGCACATAACAACAACAACACATGATATTGATTTCTTTTTCCCAGAAACAAAACATGAAACTTACGATTAGAGGTACCATGTAGAGAATAATATAGAGTAGTAACCAATGGTATGATAGCTGAATAAATGTAGGCAGAGTTAATAGCTATTTTAAAGTGTGACCTCTCTTCATCCCTCAACACATAGCTATTGCTCAAACCATTTGTGAGTATTTCATACAATGATCAACATATACAACATTATGAAATACATAATTTATATGTTATCTATTTGTTAGAATTTATAGGTTGTAGTCCTCTGAGCAAATGAGACCGAAATCTTCTATAGGAATGAAAAATAGGTGCTATGTCACTGAGTTCAGCTCAAATGGGGCATAAGGAATGAGTGATTTTTCATTTAGTATTGGATTAGTGAAACTAAATAAGCTGGGGAACACAGCCCCATTTGAGTAAATGCATGTTCATTCTACCCGATCTTTCCCTTCCCATAAATAAAAGAGGTTCGATACTGAAATAACTGGAAATTGTACTGGCATGCTATTTTGCAGGCAATATCTTATTGATGTGGGCTGATGTGAGGAGGAAAGAATAGCACAGAAGTGTGAAGGTGACTCATAGTGCCATGTTCATATTCTTTTCTATAAATAAGAAGATAACATGCATCACCATCAGTATAGCTGAGGGACTCCATTTGGGTTGTTTTGTTTTTACCCTAGAACCAAGCTATATTATTTCACATTTATAGTAATGTTATGAATATGAACTCTGAAGGTTTCAGTGAAGAGTCAAAGTGATTTTAGAGATATGCATCTTCTCTTATACAAGACATACAATTTTTCTTCCTTTAATGACTGTTGATGCTAAAATACAAAACACAGTCTGATAAATATCTAACCCAGTAAAATATGACTCCACTTATGCAGAATGATTTCAGTGCTACAACTTATTTTTAATATGGTATTTCCTTCAGGAAAGAAAAGAGATGCGGGCATTGCACAGCATTTCATTTACTATTGTATATATTCTGCAGATTTATCATCTTGCCATAAAAGTAAAATTTTAAGCAACAGAAATAGAATGATTGGTGATCTTAATGTTTCTGCAATCTTTTCCTTAATTATCTGAGGTTGAGGTGGCAACATAGACAACTTGCCATTAAGGCAAAACCTCTGTCAACAAGGAACTTGGTTGCAGATTGTGTTGAACAATGAACAAGCAGATTCGAAGTAAGGATGGAAAGAATAGTATTTCATATTGATCTTTCATCTTATCCTTTAGAAAATATTTTCACTTCTTGCCCTGGCTATTGTCATGGTCTCCTGGAGTCCTCATTCTCATCTCACTAAATTCTTACATTCTGTTCTTCACATAATGGTGGGAGAAATCTTGGAAATACAAAAATCTGACAACTGCTTAGAATGTTGTTACAACTTTTAATTTCTCTTCAGAAAAAAAATCCAGTCTTTTCATTATGGCATAAGGGAATACTTGTTCCATCCTTTGGCCTGCTCCCCAACTTTTTTCCAGTACTGTTCTCTTTATCCCTAATTATCCAAGTAACCATACATCTCATACTACCTGACTGGTTCTCATTTACTTCTGTTACACAAAAATTCCTTCCAGTTTGTTATTTGCTCTAGATACAATTTATTACTCTCTTATTTATTTTGATGCTCAAATTATCCCTAATTTTACTCACTGGAGTGCCTCAGGTAGGCTTCTGTGTCCTTTTGAAAAGTCTTCACCATTTTTTAGCATTTCCTAGATTCTTTTTATTTGGTAACAAACAATGATCATTAATGCTGTTACTGTTGTTGCTC
This sequence comes from Elephantulus edwardii, assembly GCF_000299155.1. Lineage (NCBI taxonomy): Eukaryota > Metazoa > Chordata > Mammalia > Macroscelidea > Macroscelididae > Elephantulus > Elephantulus edwardii. Next base: position 5,568,339 of record NW_006399766.1, on the reverse strand, counting down.
ATTGCCAGCTAGTGAGTTTTCAGAGGCTATAAATTGCAAGAGAGGAAAGTGCCCATCATTCTCTTGCAAATCAGCTTGTGGATCTGAACTGTATGCTTTGGGTTGGGAGTAAAACTTCTCACCACTTAACCATCACAGTTTCCTAGTATTATTATTAATAATGGCACTGAAACAGTCTGCTATGTGTGGCAGAGCGTGCAGTGTATCAGACTGCTAATCAGAATGTAAGTAGTTTATATCCATCAGCTTCTCCTAGGGAGGAAGATAGTCTCCTTTTCTTAAGATTTGCATCCCCAGAAACTCATAGTGTAATAGAGGGGTCACTATGAGGCAGAAATGTCTCATTGTCAATTAATTCAGTTTCTGTTGGTGGTAGGAGTGGGTGTTTGGTAGATCATTCATTATAGTTCCAGCTCCTACTATGGCCTTATTTAGCAGTATGAGATATATGTTGTGAGGAGCCATCAAGTCAACTCAAACTCATAGTAACCTTATGAATAGTACACTGAAACAATGCTCTATCCTGTACCATCCTTACAATCCCTGCTATGTTCAAACTTATTGTTGTAATCACTATGCTAATCCATCTTATTGAAATTCAACCATTCTTTCACTGACCCTCTAGTTTTCCAAACATTGTTTGAGATTTCCCCCCCCTCCGGGTTCTTGTACTGCCTGACAACATGCCCAAAGTATGTGAGATGAAGTTTCACCATACTTGCCTCAAAGGAGCACACCGGTTGCACTTCCTCTAAGACAGATTTAATTGTTCTTTTGGAAAACCATTCAATAGAACCACAATTCAAAGGCATCAATTATCTCATTTTCATATCTCATTTTCAACTTTCATATGCATATGAGGCAAATGAAAAATATCAAGGCTTGAATCATGCTTACCCTTGTCTTTCTACTGATATCATTGCTCTTTGACATTTTTAAAAGATCCTTGATAGCCAATTTCCCCAATGGGGAAATTGACTGCTGCTACCATAGGAGTTGGTTGTGGATCCAAATAAAATTAAACCTTTGACAACTTTAAGACTATTGCTCCAGTTTTAACATATATGGGTAGCTAAAACAATCTTCATATCCCCAAGTAGTTAAAACAATCTTCATATCCATATGTGGTTAGATCTGAATGAATATCAGCAAGTACCTATATCCATGCCACTGATTCTTTTGACTTTCAGTGTAACTAATACTTCTTTTCCAAATATAGCATGCAGACTTCTTGCTCACAATCTGAAGAAAACACACAGCAAGGTGGGTAGCATTTGTTTTCCATCCACAGTTTTGAGTAGAAAAGTGTTCAGCACTGCCAGGCTGGTAGCCACTTGAGTTCTTTTTTTCCACACTCTGATAAATAGAACAGTCTTTGGGAGTGTGGTGGAAAACTTAATAATTATAGGTTAAATATATCTCAATTTTGTATAGAAACTTGGGTTAGAAATCTTGCCATTGTGCTTAATTGTCGCTGTTTGTTCACTGGCAACTTAACAGCAACACCCTGATGGGGTAAGCATGACAGAGATACCCACTCTGGGAGAGGATCAGAGAGTCAATCCAGCTCAATTTTATTGGGGAGTGCAATGCACTTATATACAAGCATGTAAACAGGAAGACAGGATAGGGTGGGCTTACAGACGTGGGACATGTTGATTGGTTAGGAGAACCTCAGCCTTGTGCAGACCACTCCCAGCTCAACAGATGCAGCAGCTGTCTTCCCAGGGGGTAAGCTTTCTCAAGCTGGTACAGCCAAACACAGAGGAGCTTTCTCTACCCTGTATTAAAGGCCGTTGGGAGGTTTGCACTTATATGGAGCTTAGGCGATCTGTCCTGGCCAGAGGTCCTCCCTGCCTTCCCAACATTCCCTACCCTTTGTCATTGACTGTATTAGATGGATGTACAAGTATCCACGTATATTTTATAATGTTCTTTTTATTTTATTTGCATAGGTAATCCCTTGGGTAGGACTATGTCCATACAAGAACATTTTTTAAAATGTTGAGCATTTTCCTATTGAAATTCTAGTTCTCAAGAAATTTATTATTATGCATAGGTAAGCTACACAACTTATTATTGTTATTATTATTACTACTATACATAGGCATGTTCTGAAGAAAATGCAGCCAGAGTGTTCACTTCACATAAGTCAAGTATGTTGTTAGGAGGGGCTATTCCTTGGAAAGAGACATGGTGCTAGGAAGGGTGGAGGGTTGGTGTCAAAGAGGATGACCTTCGACCAGGTGGATTGACATGGTGACTGCTGTACTGGGTTCTAGTGTGTCAGGAAGTGTGAAGGTGGCACAAGTTAGGACAGGGTTCAGATCTGTTCATAGAGTCGCTATGGGTCATACTCAACTCGATAGCAACTAACAAAAACAACAAACTATACAAAATGTTTGTTGTTGTTCTGTATCCTGAAAATATGAAAACTAGAGGGGGAAAAATTGTTGAAGAGTATCAGTATCTACCTCAAATGTGAGAAATTATTTTGAGATGTCTATGCCCAGAACATATTTTCTGAAGGGACTTGGCAGATAGGAAGGGTTATCCTGGTGGAGGGTGGA
>NW_006399766.1:5530868-5561294 GCF_000299155.1 Elephantulus edwardii | reverse complement strand
ATAATAATGTGCTAACAATTGTATTATGTTTAAGAGATCCGAACACAAATGATCTCAGAATAAGTTGGTGTTTACACAACATTCATTCCTACTAATCAAGAGCTGTAGTTGTCGGACAGTTTAAATATACAGTAACCAAAGTAAAAAAAAAAAAAAAAAGGGACAAAGCTAAAGTTGAATTATGTTTTCCAAAAAAGAACTTCAACTTGGCTGTGCATGTCTTTTCCATTTGCTGCTTGATTTCAACTAAATTGAGAAATAGTTGACTTTTTTAAATACTTTGTAATTTTTCCCGTGTCCTAGAACTATATTCAACTTCATCAATTTATATTTAGAGATCATCTAATTTGTGTATCATTTGGTACAAATTCATTTGGAGATGGGTCACAATAAGGTATTTAATTATTATCATCTTTTAAAACTTTTACTGAATCACAATCACTGAAAATACAGCTTACAAATCAGTAAACATTAGAATTCATCACTATAGAGTTTAAAATATTGTAAAGTATTAAATTGTGCCAGGGATATCATTGTTGATGTCAGACGGTTTCATGCAAAATCTATACTTGGACCAGGAGGCTATTGTGCAAACAGGCCGCAGGAACACTGCATGGCTTAAAATTAAAATTAAGAAAGGAGGGTGCCAGGGTTGTAATCTCTCTCCATAGCATTCAATTTGCATGCTAAAGAAATTCTTCAAGAAGTTGAATGCTAAGAAGATCTGAGGAAGAGTCATCAACAATCTGTGTTAGGTAGATGACACAACCTTGCTTGCTGAAAGTGAGGAGGACTTGAAGCACTTGTAGCAGAAAATCAAGGAATGCAGCCTTTGGTATGGATTACATCTCAATGTCAATAAAACAAAAGTTCTTACCACTGGACCAGACCAATAGGCAACATCATAATGGATGGAGAAGAGATTGAAACTCATCAACTTATCTGGATCCATAATGAACATCCTTGGTATCAACAGTCAGGAAATAAGTAGACATGTCATACTGGGAAAGTCTGCAGTTAGAGACTTCTCCAAATTACTGAGATGACACAACCCTGCTTGCTGAAACTGAGGAGGACCTCATGCACTTGCTGCGAAGGGTCAAGGACTGCAGCCTTCAGTATGGACTGAGGCTCAATGCCAAGAAGACAAAGATTCTCACCACTGGACCAATTGGCAGCGTCAGGATGGATGGCGAAGAGATTGAGATTGTTCACAGCTTCAGTTTGCTCGGCTCCACAGTCAACACTCTTGGCACCAGCAGTCAGGAAATCAAGAAGCATATCGCGATGGGAAAGTCTGCTGTTAGGGACCTCTCTAAAATACTCAGGAGCAACAGTGTCTCTCTGGAGACTCAGGTGTGCCTGATACAGGCCATGGTCTTTGCAATCGCTTGTTATGCATCAGAGAGTTGGACAATGACTAGGGAGGACAGAAGGAGAGTGGATGCTTTTGAGCTGTGGTGCTGGAGAAGATTACTGAATGTACCATGGACTGCCAGGAAAACAAACAGATTCATCTTGGAGAGGATTAAACCAAGCTACTCCTTGGAGGCAAGGATTCTGGGGCTTCGTCTGACATACTTTGGACGTGTTGCCAGGAGGGACGGGTCCTTGGAGAGGGACATCATGCTTGGTAGGGTTGAGGGACAACGCAGGAGGGGAAGACCCTCTATGAGATGGATTGATTCAGTGAGTGGGGTAATTGGGATGGGTGTGTCAGAGGCAGTGCAGTTGGCGCAGGATAGAGCAGGGTTTAGGGCTGTTGTGCATAGGGTCGCTATGAGTCGCAAACAACTCGACAGCACATAACAACAACAACGTCTTCAGTTTAGGACTAGGTGAATTTGCTTCAGACCATGGTCTTTCCGATCACTTGGTATGCATCTGAGAGTTGGACAATGAATAAGGATGACAAAGGAAGAATAGGTGCACAGAATGCAACTCTGAAAATAGCCAAAATTATTGGGGCAGCTACTGCTGCCAGTTTAGGGCCTGTGCCAGGAAAAGGAAGTCTTACTCATAAACAGTGCCATCCAAAGGTAATAAAGGAGGTCAGAATTGCTTCCACTGTGGAAAGCTGAGCCTTCAGTAGACAGTGTCACAGACGAGAGGCAGAGATAGGCAAGGGAGTAGAGAGGAAGCTCCCACTCACTTGCTTTAAGTGTGGATCTGAAGGACACTTGGCCATTGGCGGCCCACATCAGGTCCTCGTGGCTGATAGGACTGACAGGCCCCAGATCCCAGCTGGAAACAAAGGAGGATACTTCAATGATTTAAGTCCTCCCAGAGGAGCTGTGAGTGAGCATTAACATTACTGGCAAGTATATTTATTTTCTCCTGGACACAAGAGCCTACTATTTGGTCCTAAAAGCCTTTTGAGGTCCCAACTCTTTTCACTATTTCTTAGTTATTGGAATGGACGGAAAACCTCATAAGCAGTTCCTTACTTCACCTCTGCCTTGCACACGGACTTCCGAGCTGTAAAACAACTCTGTGGTGGATGGAATTGCGTCCAGGACTTAAGAACAATAAATGACAGAGTTGAACCTCTACATCTTGTGGTTCCTAACCTTTGTATTATAATAGACAAAGTGCTAGTCAATAGGCCTTTTATTTTAAGAACTACCTTCCCTCTGTAACTTGATTTGTGCCACTATTAGAACCTCTACTTGGAATATTACTGCTTTTCAATTTTTGACTCATGTACTTTTAACTTGTTAGTTAAATTTGTGTCTTCTAGGCTGCAACAGTTCCATGATACATCTTCAAGGACATGAACATGTATGGCTAAGCACAACTGATAACAGTGCATGTAAATTCCAAAATAATCTCCACAATAGTCTACATGTTTCCTATTGCCAAAGGGGCCCTTTAGAGTAGTGAGAGAAAATCTTTACCCTGAAACCTACAGCGTCCCTTTTCAGCAGGAAGTAGCTAAGAGAATACGCCGCCCCCTTTTCCTTATGAATCAGGGTGAAGTCTCTCTCAGGGAGGAGTGATAGGGAATGGCAAAGGACACACTGACAAAGGAGATTAATCAGAACTGGCTTTGACAAGCACTGTGACAATGGGACAATTAAAACAGGCTTTCAAGGGGGGGGAAGAGGAATGAATTGGGGTGGAAGGTAGAGAAAATAGTGCAACAATGAATGAATAGAAACCCAAAATCTCTGTAAATGTTCATTAAAATTAATAAAATTTAATTAAAAAATGCAACTCTGAATATTGACAGCAATTTCATTAAAATTTCAAAAACAATAATGCCATATTGAACCAAATTTTTTTTCAGATAATTGATGTCATTAGTTGCCATCAAGTTAATTCCAACTTATAGCCTCCCTATGTACAGCAGAAGGAAATGTTGCTTGGTCCTGTACCATGCTCACAATATTTGCTATATTGGAGTTAATGGTTGAGGTCGCTGTTTACTTTGGATGACTTCCAACTTAGAAGGAGCCCCATGGTGGTCCAAACTGTTAAGTACTGATTGTAGCCAAAAAACTGTCAGTCTGTACCTGTTGAGAGACACCTAGGCAACAAAACCAAACCAAACACTAGAGTTGTGCTTCCAAAAAGGCCCAGCTTTTAAAAGCCTATGGAGAAATTTTGTTCAGCAATAAATACATGGGGTTTCCAAGAATCAGAATCAACAGCAACTGGTTTGGGTTTGTTTTCTACCCCCCAATTTAGAGTACTTGTCTTATAGCAGTAGTTGCTGTTGTTAGGCACTGCCAAATTGAGTTACTCTAAACTCATAGCGCCCCTATGAACAACGATCCTGTCGTATCCTGAGCCATCATCACCATCTCCAACATACCTGACCCCATTGCCACAGCCACTGTGCCAATATACACTGTCAAGGGTTTTGCTCTATTGTCCTGGCCTTCTATCCTTCCAGCAAGATGTCCTTCTCCAAGTACATCAGATGATATTTTTGTTGTGACCCATAGATTTTCTTCTTTGACTAAATTTTTGAAATTAAATTGTTAGTCTTTTCTTCTTCTTAGTCTGTCTTAGTTTGGAAGCTTCACTGAAACATGGTTACTAGTGGCATAGCTTCTTAGCAATTATTTGTTGTTTACCATTGAGTCAGAACCGAACCATAGCAGACCTTCTGGTGGGTTTTCAGAGGCAGTTAATCACAAGGGAGGAGATTGCCCATCTTCCTGAGGAGCAGCTGGTGGCCTCGAACTACATGCCTTAGGGATTGCAGCACAACTTCTTGGCATTTGGCTTCTAGCAATACTTGGGACAAATTAGTAAAGAAAACTTATGTAAATATTACCTAGAATAATCATCCTTGTCATGCTATTGTTAATGTTCATATGTCAATACCAAATTTTTTTACGTAATTATCCTCAGCTGAGATGGATTGAGACAATGACTGGGGTGATGGGATTAGGTATGTTGGAGTCAGTGAGACTAGCTCAGGACAGGACAAGGTTCAGAGCTGTTGTACATAGGGTCGCTATGGGTCATAGGTGACTTGACAACACACAACAACGACATCTGAAATTGATGTGAAAATGTGTGTTAGAATTCAATAGATTTTAAATAAATTGCAAGCTTCATTAGCATAATAAAAATAATTTCTAATTAATTGTCAAAGGTGGTCTAATTTGAGTGATGAAGAAACCTTTCATGCTGTACCTATAAGCTCAATATAATCATAGACATCACAAGATATCATGTGTCATTTAGGACACAGGGTTAGAAATTCTAAGCCTTTTCCATGGATCTATTCTCCTGTCAGACTTGCTAATCGACATCTCAAAAGAGTATTCCAGTTGTAGAGGTGAGTGCTTGCTTTCTGTAGCAGCAAATGAGCTGTCAGTCTGACTCCATGACAATAAATGAGCCTTTAGTTTGTGCTTCATGTCCAGAAAAGAAATAAAAAGATGTTTTGAACTGGAAAAAAAAATCTGCTGTCAAGGACCACTTTAGCCCAAGAGCAAGGATGTCAGTCTAATGATTAAGGTATGCTTGACTTAAGGTATGTTCTATTGTTTCTCATGCATGTGAAAGTCAGACAATAAATAAGGAAGACCAAAGAATTGATGTCCTTTCGTTGTGGTGTCAAAGAGTACATGGGACTGCCAGGGGAACTCCTACATCTGTCTTGAAAGAAGCACAACCAGTGTGCTTCTTAGAGTCAAGACGTGGTCTCACGTACAGTGGACATATTGTCAGGAGGAGGAGGTCCTTGACATCATGCTGGGAAAGGCTAGCAAAAGAGAGGAAGACCCTCAACAAGATTCAGTGACTACAACAATTGGGAGATTGTGGAGACAGTGCAGACTAAGGCAGTTTGTTCATAGGGTCATTATGAATGACAGTGGACTCAATGGTACCTACCACCACCAACTACTAGGCCCCTGATTCCATTACCTGGAATCCATTCTATTTCCTGGTCATTTGGATCTGATTTCAATATGACAGATCTCAGAGTCTGAGTGTTTTGAATATTGGATCTCAGCCACCTGCATTCTAATGGCACTTAAGCCACTGCTACTATCACTACCTCCCCTTTTCAATAATACTCATCCAGTGTTGCACAAAGGAGCTCTGATAGTCTGTAGTGAGTTGTTCCAGTAACTTGAAGGTCTCGCCTCTCTGGCAGTTCAAATCTACCAGCAGCGTCATGAAAGAAAGATGGACCGTCTCCCTCCCTGCGATTTCCAACCTCAGAAATCCGCTAGAGGGTCAGCTATCAGTGGGGAACAACACGCTAGGCAAGGAGTTTGAATTCTAGTTGCTTTACAGTGGAGCCCTGGAGGCACACCGTTTCAGCGTTAGGCTGGTAACAGAACGGTCAATGGTGAGAGCTCACCACAGAACTCTGTGGGAGTAAAAGACCTGGTAGTTTGCTCCTGGAAAGATCACAGTCTAGGAAACCCAATGGGGGCTGCTCTATTCAGTCCTAGAGTGTCCCTATGAGTCAATGCTGACTCAGCGAGAAACAAAAACAATGCTTCCCAGCCTTCTTTCTTCTGTGAACTTTGCCTGCAATTTACTCTGTCCAGTTTTGAGATCGGTGTTTCCTGTCACCATCCATGTCCTCAGCATGACAGGGACCTGTGTTCTTTGCTTGGGGAAATATTTTAAAGCAGTAAGTAACTCTCCTTTTTGCAGTTTCTCTATTCACAGCTGGGAACTCAAAGTTTGATTTGAGTCTGTTGTTGTTTTAATTAAAATTTAGAACTATTATTCGTTTTCCCTGTGGGAAAAACAGTACATGTGTTTATTTTGGGGGTTCTCCCCACCCTTCTATTAGGCAGAAGATCGTACTTTAATTTTTATTCTAGCTCCTTAGCCTCTTGGTGATAATAGGCAAACCACTCACCATCTCTAAGTGTTACATCCTTCTTCTGTGGTATGGATTTTTCTGTGTGTGTATGTGTGTGAGCATCAGATAAAATATATACGCACGTCTTTGAAAAATGCAGAGCCCAACGCTGATGTGTGCTTGTATTAGGTACGAAGTCTATTACTATAATTGTTTTTGGTCTGATGGTTAACAAAAAGGCGGCTCATCTCAGAACTTCCACTATTAGGTAAATGTGTACCATTTGGATCCTGCCTTCCTTTGCTCTTTATGCAATTATGGCTAAGAGAAGTAAGCTTTCACAGGCTACTGGTGTTTGAAAGTGGAGCACTGCAGTATTCTATTGTTTTAATAATGCCTGTCTTGCCTGAAGCATTAAGAAAACAATTTGAATCTCCTAGCCAAGTGTTTCCTCCACCACCACCCCCTTCCGCCTTCTTTTCAATCTGGAGTTATCGCGCCACCTAGTGTTGTTTTTCTAAACAGCAGTACTGCTGGGGAGTTCTTTCTGACTCAGGGACCATATAGAAGTGAGGACGTTTTCCAAGCCTGTGAATCTTTATGGAAGCTGACTGTCAGTCATATCATTACCCCACAGAGAAGCTGATGGATTGTCAGTCTGACGCTTTAACCACCCCGCCACCAGGACTTCTGGGTTGTCTCAGAGTGGGCTTTCAATCATCTCATTGTTACATACTACCTTCATTTGAATTAGAATCAGCTTCATGCTATCCCAGTTCTTGGTTCTCTTAAATGTTTTTAATGATGCCTCAGATTAAATGCTAATTGAAGGGCAGGCGATCAACATTTCGTAGAAGAACATTTGGCAATGTGCTGGGCATAACTAGAAATATCATCTGTTTAGCACTTTGATAGAGCAGAAAGAAAGAAAAGATATTCAAGTTATTCCCCCTAAAAGCAGGCAGTGCTTTACATGAGTCTCAATGCTTGAAAAGTCATCTCTATGTTTATAATTTTACAATATAAGCACTTGCTACTATTGTCTCTTTTAGAAGACTGTAAGTATGATCATTAAATATTAAACCAACAAATCAGCTATTTGTGAAGTGAAGGGATTTTATCTGCAAGCAGGAATTTCCTATGTAGAAAGAAAAATGTGAGGAAATTCGCTAGAAGAGGAAGAGTTGTAATAGAACAAAAGGGGGGAGACCCCACAAGAAAACAAGGGTGGTGACAATAATCAGAGTAGCTACTAAAAGCTCAAATAGTCATGTCTAAGAGAAATAAAATGTAACACAAGGACAAAAACAGTTACAAAAACATCTCTACTTACAGAGTTCATGGATATTTTTTACCCCCTTTGAGAGCTTTCTAGTTCAGAAAAGCAAAACCAATAAGCACTGTGATAACTGAACAAAAGAAGAAACAGAAAGACATTAAGTTCTCGTTGTTGCTGTGTGCCCTTGAGTCAAAACCGACCTATAGCTGATCCTCCAGCAGGTTTTTATTTATTTTTTTTTTCTCCAGCAGGTTTTTAGAGGCAGTTAATCACATGGGAAGAGATTGCTAATCCTTCTCCCGCGGAGCAGCTGGTGGATTTGAAACATATGCCTTCAGGATTGCAGAGCACCTCCTTACCACTAGGCCACTAGAGCTAAACTAGTATAAATTATGCTGGGCATATGAGATAAAAGGAAACTGTGGACTCAAATATAGCATTGAAGTTGGCAAGGAAGTACAAATGAGGGCGAAATTAACTGCACTGCTCTTAACTCAGTGACTCTGTAGAAGAGTAGAACTGCCCAGCATGGTTTTCAAGTCTGTAAATCATTACGGAAACAAGACTGCCACATCTTTCTCCAGTGGAGTTGCCATAGTGGCTCGAACTGTTGATATTTTGGTTCGCAGCAGAATGACTTTATCATGGTGCTGCCAGAGCTCCATTAATGAGGAAATGGGAGGAACAAAAGCAACTTTTTACATAAATATCCTCTTTCAATTCTTCTTATCACTACATTTTGAAATGTTATTATCTCCATTTTACAGATGAGGGATTTGTCTGTAATCTGTGCTGGAATATTGGTGGTATCTGGGTTGAATGTAGACGTTCAAAGCTGCAGTTAAATTATGTCTCATGCCCCTCATTCCACCGTGTGTGTGTGTGTGTGTGTGTGAAATTTTGCTTGTTGACTTTAGTGGAGGCACAGGCATCCTGAAGTGTTGAATTTTCCAATTTTCTCATATGCTGATAAACAGCCAAGCTGTAACTAATGTCCTGGCCACCATGTAAGTTTTAAACACTTTAAGCACAGCTATCATGGCACCAATTTTTTTAAGAAGTCCCATTGGCATATTGCATAATGTATTGAGCCGCTGACAGAAAGGTCAGCAGTTCAAATCCACCAGTGACTCCAAAGGAGAAAGCTCGACAATCTCTTCGAACAAGGTTTTACAGCCTGGGAAGCTTTACAGAGGGTCACTGTGAGTTGTAACTATTTTAATGTAGTGGAGTTTTATAGCCAAATGAGTGATAGCTTTCACAAATAGTGAATGAATCTTGTGCTATGAATACTATTGCTCAAGAAATACTGTTATTGAAGAGCAATGGTGTCACTCTGGAGACTAAGGTGCATCTGATACAGGCCATGGTATTTGCAATCTCTTGTTATGCATCAGAAAGTTGGACAATGACTAGGGAGGACAGAAGAATTGATGCCTTTGAGATGTGGTGCTGGAGAAGAGTATTGAGGGTACCATGGACTGCTAGGAGAACAAACAGGTTCATCCTGGAGAGGGTGAAGCTGGGCTGCTCCTTGGAGGCAAGGATTCTGGGGCTTCTTCTGACATACTTTGCACATGTTACAAGGAGGGACCAGTCCTTGAAGAGGCACATCATGCTTGGGAGGGTAGAAGGACAGCGCAGGAGAGGAAGACCCTTGATGAGGTGGATTGATTCAGTGACTGGGGTAATTGGGGTGGGTTTGTCGGAGATAGTGCAATTGGCACAGGACAGAGTAGGGTTTAGGGCTATTGTACATAAGGATGCTGTGAGTCGCAAGCGACTCAACAGCACACAACAACAACAAATACTTACTGAATTAATGGATAAATAGCTACTGAAAGGAACTCTTTATTTTCAACTTTCATTCTTTAAACAAGTCATTCATTTCCAGGACCAAGAGTCCTGGTTGGTTTGGGAGGGTTATTTTTGTGGGTTTTGTTGTTGTTGTTGTTGTTGTTTTTTCCCTCACATTGGAATAAACAGACCACAAAATGCTGTTGTTAGTTTCTCAAAGTTGGTGCTGGCTCATGACAACCTCATACACAACAGAATAAAATACAGGCATGATGGGACTATTGTGGCTCATAGGCTGATTTTCGAAGTATATAACCAGACCTTTGTTCCTAATCCCTCTTAGCCTGGAAAGGAGCTGTGTACTGAGTGTAGCACATTGCACTGCTACCAGAAGGTGTGTATCTCCAATTGTTCTGATCTACCAGATATCCGGAGGGAGAACTATGTGGGTGGGGGGTTTCCTCACATAAAAATGTACAGTCTGGGAGACCGGATGGTGGGTCACCATGAGTGAGAATGGACTCAATGGCAGTCATTTAGATTTCCTGGTCTTAGTCAAGAAGCTCTACTGAAACCTGTTCAACATCACAGCAATACACAAGCTGCCACCTGTGATTCCCCTTCATATTATCAAGTTAAAAAAGAGAAGATGAAAGAGAAATCAGTGTTCCAATTGCCTCCTACTGCAGTAAAAACCATCTCAAAACTTGTTAAAAGCATTGATCTTTAAAAAAATCAATGTATTATTTCTCATCAAGAGTCTGTGAGTTAATTGGACTCAGCTGGGTGGTTTTACTTCTCCTGTGTTTTCTGACTAAGAGCTAGGGGTAAAGTAATCTGAAGGCTTATACAGGTTTGCATCCCAGATGGCTTATCAATATAGCTGGCAGTTATTGGTAGCTGAATTCAGATGAATCCAACTCCAGTGTTGCCACGCGGCTTCTCCACGTAGCTTGGACCTTTCAAGTTGAGGGAACTATGATCTTATATGAAGTACATGAAGAGAAAGCATTAAGGTCTGGGTCTGTACAATGGCACATCAAAATTTAACAGTATGCTGTGTTAATTGAAACAGTCTCAAAACCTACCCAGGCAGAAAGGATGAGAAAACACATTCTACTTCTCGAGCAGAAAGGGTCTCTAGCTAGAACTCAATTTTCCAAAATCAAAAAGAAAACAACCAAAAAGTAGTAATACCAGGCATCTTCATCATCATCATCATCATCATCATTATTCTTATGTATTTCTCTGATCTTCAAATCTATGTCCTGATTTTGTAAGGAAACTGAGGATGCAAATAGTTTTATAACGTAGTGAAGGTCACACAAATAATAAGGGCTCAAGCACTAAAATGCTTTTGTCATTTTATTTCATTGTCCTCTCACTTTACCAGGAGATCTACTCAATTCCTCTGCATAGTTTGTATACATCCATGATCTGTCCTAGGCCTGCCTGTGCGAATTTATACTTCCATACTTCCTATATTTTGCCTTTGTTCTTATAATAATGAGGATGGCACAGGACAGAAATGGTTTCAGATCCATTGTTCATAGAGTCACTATGAGTCATGATCAACTCAGCAGCACCTAACAACAGTGACATGGTCTGTTAGACATGCTGAAGTCAATGGGAGCCCTCCATATAAAAAAGGTCAAGTGAAATCTTCATTGGTAATAAGTGACTTGGTCATAACATAGCATGTAGATGATGTATTCGTATAACTCATGTTTTGTGTTGAGTCCTAAGCCTTCACAGAAAATTAGAAAGGAAAGAGGAAACTGTGTTCGACAAAGTGGGTGGCTTCATGCTGTGATTTCTGAATTCTTAATAAACAACATTTTCCTTTCCGCTAGGTGAAAATTGAAGTGCCCTTAATAGGACAATATTTTCTTCTACAATTAAAGATAAAGCTCAAGGCAGAGAAGTTCATGAAAATGACAAGATCTTTCCCTCCCATACATTGTTCGGGTCTGTCCTCTGATGGGAAGAAGGATAGAAAGTTAGCAGGCATTTTAAAGTCAAATTTTCAAGAAAGAAACAAGATAAAATGAGGTGCTCATTGTTGTTTACTTCTAGTCACATCTGCCAATGGTTCTAACTTCACAGAGGAGAAACAACAATATCTCTGGGAGAAAGTCCACCAAGAGCTGAATAGAGACATTTACTTGACTGCCCGTGAGGACCACACCATGGGAAACCCTCTTATTCACAATCCTCTTTCCATTTTCTCATTGATATTACATCAGAGATGACTCATAGCTGACCTTCCAGTGGGATTTTGGAGGCTGGGAACAGCTAGTGGATTCTAGCCACCAGAGAGACGCCTTTGGGTTAGCAGCTCAGTTCCCTAAGGACTACACCGCCAGAGCTCCCTCCTGTTCTCTACAGATGCATATAACTCTGCTCCTCAGATTGGAAGGTTTTAAAACACTGACTTGAAATATTGGTGAGCACTGAAGGAATGATAAAAGGTGTAGGAGGAGAGAATTGTTACATAGGATTTCTTGGTGGTTTCTTTTTTTTTTTTACTGTGCAGTGTTTTTTGTTTTTTATTCATTGTTGCACATTTTCTTCCCCCCATCCCAGCCCACCCTGAAATGCACCTCTTGTTTCAGACCATTGTCATACGTATCACTTGGTCATAATTATTATGGACAGGGTTTCTAATTGATGCTAATGGTTGGACTAACTTGATGTAAATGGTTTGCATCAATCCACCCCACAACACTGAGGAAGGCAAGGCCCAGGGGATCTGCTTTCGCTAAGATTACAGCCTAGAAAATACTAGAGAACCATTCTACTGTGTCACATGGGTTCACTACGAGTTGGACTCAAATCCCCAGCAACAAAGAGCAGCCATCTTTAGGGGTTAGTAGCTGAGTGCAAGCCCTCGGCACCATCCAATGACCTGGGGGTAGTAGGACAAAGCAGGTCTGTCTTTTACCGCACCCTTCATTCACCGCCCCACCTTGCTCATCCCACACAATCACGAACTGCTTCCCTGAGCCAATTTTCCAAGTCTAAAGTGTACATCAGCCACGAGTCTTAAGCAACCAGATGTAGTGATTCCCTGTGATGTTAAGTCCTCAGACAGATATTTCAAAAAGCAGTTCAGGAGACAGGCTAAAGAATATAGCCAACCAGCTTGTCTTACCATTAACTTTTATCTCCTTTCCTATCAGGGACAGGTGATCTTGTTCAGCTGCCCGTTTAGTCTTAATAAGCCAACATGAAAGCCCTAATGGGAATGCTAAAAATCTCATTTCTGAGAGCTAGATGATTTTTGGTTACCAGAGGCACAATTTTCTATCTCTAGTTGGCCAGGTATCTGACAAACACTGGGGTGAGACAAACAGCTCAAACAGCTCCATAACAGGGAGCTGAACCAATGTCTGATGTTTACTTTGTCTTCAGGCTAATTATTGCTAGAATTGGCTTGTCCTTATTTTTCCTGCCACTCTGAAAACTTTATTTCCAAATGATAAAGTATGCATCACAAAGTAAAGAAGGCATGCTATTCTGCAAAGAAAATTATAGACTTTTAAAAATAATCTCCCTTGGCACCCCTGTCAATTCCAATTCTAAAATACTTTCAGAATTAATTGAAACAGCCTGAATATTTGAGGACTATTTAAGGAATCCAGAATGTCTGCCTGCTCCCGGAAAACTCATGTCCCTGATCCTGGGGATTCTTTATTTCCGTCCTTGTCCCACAACATGGCAGGGACTGGGATGTGATATGAAGCTTTTAAGCTGATAACATGTCACTCGTTATTACTAAGTTAGAGCACAGAGAAAACGGATGATAAGGTTTTTCTTACTTTTGCTTCAGCAGTTGGAAATTGGGCCCTAAAATTCATTCTCCTGGCGGCAGATGCTGGTCCTTTTCCTCTGCTTTGATCACAACTCGTGGGCAGCTCTGGTGGCACAGCTACCCCACAGACAGAGCCTCTCTGGCATTTAGAATCCACCAACGGCTTCACGGGAGAAAGACGGGCACTCTTCTTCTGTGGGAGTTACAGCCTTGGGAAGCATGATGGAGGATCCTTGTTCTTCTCAGACTTGGGCTTGTCCAGCACTGCACTGACTGCCAATTTGACCTTCACACTCAGCTCCTGGAGGAAGTAGAGAGAGCGACTCTACTGCAACACGTGCAGTAGAGGCATCGCCCTAAAGCAACCATACGTAGAAACACAGTGGGCTCTTTCTCTAAAAAGCAAGTAAAGAAGAGGCCCACTTTATATCTCACTGAGTCCTCAAATCCAGTTGCTGTTGTGTATCATTGAGTCAGAAACTAACAAGCAATAGCGACCCTCTGGTGAGTTTTCAGAGGCAGTAAATTGCACGGGAGGAGAGTGCTCATTTTTCTCCTGCAGACCATGTGGTGGATTTGAATCACTCTCCTCAGGATTGCAATGCACCTTCCTACCACTAGGCCACCAGATCTCCCTCAAATAGAGCTTGGCAACAACTAAAGGCACCAGGGTTGCAAAAGTTAGGGAAAGAGTGAACCAGTTACTTTCTTCTTCTATATTCAACAACATAGCTATATTAGATATTGAATCAGTTGCCTATGAAAAACAGTTCTTTTTTGATACGTTTGTCATATATAACCCCGGGATAAAAACCTAAGCTTTGCCAATGAAGTAGATTTTGATTCAGGGCGACACCTTGTGTGCAAAGTAGTATTGAGCTACCGGGTTTGCAAGGCTGTGATCTTTCCAGAGGAGATGTCCATGCCTTTTTTTTTTCCTAAAGAGTCACTGGATGGGTGAAGACTGTGAAATGTTAGGGAGTATATATTGATACAGTGTAAGGAGCCTGGGCTTAATCCATGGAAATGCCACTGGTTTAAATCCACATAGCTGTGCTTCAAGAGAAAGATGTGGAAATCTGTACCTGAGAAGATTTACAGCATGGTGAATCTACTTGTAAATCTACTGCCCTAAGGAGCAGTTCTACTCTTTTCTCTATATCGCTATGAATCAGAATTGACTCGACTACAGTGTGCTTTAGGGAGCTCTGGTTAAGTGTTAAGAAGCTGTGCTGCAATTCCAAAGACACACGGATTGAATCCCCCAGCTGCTTTGCAGGAGAAAGATGATCAATCTCCTCCCCGTGTGATTACTGCCTCTGAAAACTCACTGAAGGGTCAGCTATGGGCTGGTTCCTACTCAAAGGTACACAATGACAATAATAGCAGTGGGCTTTGGGTTTTACAGCGTCTGAAAAATAAAATTCAAAGGTTTCTTAGTATAGAATCACCAATTCTAGATGCATTGTGAGAAATTCCAGTGGAAATACAGCAACAAAATAATGTAGACAGCATTGCATAAAGTGGTATCACTTCTGAAATGCGTTCCTGAAGTAATTGCACTTATTGGCAGGTGTTATTTATTTATGTCTGAAATTTCCTAGTACTTTTTTCTTACTCCCTTTCAAGTGAGATATTGAAGAAATAGAACAAAGAGGACAGGCACCAAATTTCATGTCAATCTGAAATGCACGTATAAAAGAAAAGCAAAATGTTCCTTAGTCCAGAGAGGAATCCAGCAAGGAAAATGGATGAAATCCAGTCTACTCAGAACACATTTTCCAGAAGTCACAAGTAAATATAGATGTATATTGAGGAAAACCTGCAGATGGTAGGAAAGCCAGTGATTTTAAAATCTAGTGCACACTCCCAAAGTACCAAATTTAACTCCCTCATAACTTTGATTTCTTTTCCAAAAGCTAGCCTATCATTGCCCAGTTTTCTGGCTCTAGACTCTGTCAAAGACATCACAGCAGAAAGTTGAGCAATGAAAACAGATTAATTGAATAATTTTTCATATGAGGTCAAACAACTGCTTGTGTGAGTCTTATTAATGAAATAGTGAGATCTGCTTGTGTTTCTGCATGAACATGAAATAATCTTAGAAAATATTCTAAGTTAAGAAACTCTAAAAAGAGTCTTAGACCAAGCTAGATAAAAAGCCAGTAACCAAGCTCTTTGGCACCAGAATTTTTCCATCATTCAGGTTTAGACCTTGGTGTCAATAAGGCAATCATCTCGTTAGCTGTGCTCTGTTTATAGGATCTCCAGAATCTAATTTTTGAAGTGAGCAGAATGAAATAGCAGAGTGAGGCACACATTTTGGAAACTATGCACTTGAGAAAGCTAGTGAGCCTTGAAAGCATAAGTAGAAAACAATATTTCAGCAATCTTAACTACTTATATTTAAAAGTAATATGGCCAATAAATAAACTAGAGAAGATTCTATTGCAAAATGCACAAGAGAGAAGGATTATTAAACCATATTTTATATTTTTCACTCTTGGTGTTTTCCAACTACAATACTTAATGTGAGGCATTAAAATGTTATGCTTAGTTTAGAATCATATTAACATTTAAATATTATATATATACAAACACATATATAGTCTAAAATATACTCTTCAACACATTATTAACGAACCTTTGAAATATCAATGCAATAAAAACAAATGACATTCAATTTTATCAGTCCCTTTTAATATATTGTATGTTAATATATTGTTACTTTGGCATTTGAAAAGAAGCGATTTTACCACCTCCTTTACATTTTTGTCATTGTGTTCTGCTTTAACCTTCTGCTTATATTGACTTAAACATATATCAACTTAACTGTTAGCTAAAATGTATAAACAGTCAAGATGAAATCTCACTATAGGGCCACTTATGAGTCACAATCCACTCAACAGCACACACCATCAAAAACAAGGTTTGCTGAGTGCAGTAAAGACAGCAAATCTCTTTGTGCTAAAGAAAGTTTGTTATTGTTGAGTCAGCTCTGACTCATAGCAACCCTGTGTACAAAAGAATAAAACCTTGGATGACCCTGAACCATCCCAACAAGCAATGCGAGGTTTGAGTCCTTTATTGCAGTCTCTTTGTCAGTCTAGCTCATTGAGGGCCTGCCTCTTTTTCACCGACCCTTTACCAGGGATGATGCTCTTCTCCAGAAACGTGTCCCTCCTGGAGAGTTTAGCTGCATTCAAAAGATGAAAGGTAAAATTAATAATGCAGAACTCTCAAGAGAGATAGTATTAAGATGTATTTCGGGGATTTAAATGAGTTTTGTCAGCAGATTATGTCTCAGCTCGATGTTTGCAGTCAAGTTGAATTAAAATAGATGCAGTCAATAGAAGTGACTAACTCTTTGGATGAATCATGGACAAAAATGATTAGGTGTCTGAAAGTAGTTACTTAGCCCACATATTTGTTATCATGTGTCAAATGGATGGAACAGCAACTGAACCCAAATCCAAATAGGAGCACAAAGTGATTAACTGGAAAAGAACAACTAGATGTCTGAAACTCATTTCCTAAAGTGAGTGAATCAGAGACTCATGTCCTCTAATTTTGGATTTCTATCAAGTTTTAAAACAACTAGTTTCTTAGAAGCATTAGCTAGTGTTTGGTATTGGTGAAGGGGGATAATGGTTGATAGAAATATTTGAAATACTCAACATTAATAAAATAATTATCTTAGTCCCAGAACTTAGCACTATTGGATGTTGTTGTTATTGTGAACAATCAAGTTGGAATTGACCCATAGTTGAATTTCCAGCAGGTTTTCAGAGGCAGTAAATTAGGGGAGAGGATATTGTTCATTTTTCTCCTACAGACCAAACGGTGGATTCAATCCACGTGCCTTTGCATTGCCAGCACAACTCTTACCACCAGGCCATGAGAGCTTCTGCTTATGGATGAAGTCAGTGCTGTTTGAAGAAGAAACTTAGCATCACTAAGGAAGTGTCCCAATGTGTGCCCATCAATCTACTTGGTTATCATTTCTCTATAACATTGATTTTAAGTCAACATGCTAGTCAAATATTTTCATAAAAACCTTTTCTAAAACATCATGAAAACAGTGAATGCGCAATAAGAATATATTGCTTGAATAAATAACATTTTTTATTAAAATACAAACCAAGAAAAGTCAAAACCCGTTATCAAGTCAATTCTGGTTCCTGGGATCTCATGCATATGATAGCAGAGTTGTGCTCTATTGTGATTTGAATGACTGTGAGCTCTTCAGCAGTAGATCATGAAAGGGAAACATAAATTACATTGGTGAGGTAAAGGGCAGGACGAAGTAACCAAACGTTTCCTCTTCTACTCAAAGGTAGTTATTTGGAGTTCTTGATGGAGTATCAATAAACAATTCACCATTAATTTATTCATTTTTTCCTTTGATTTTTGTGTGCAAATATTTGAAGATTTGCTGCATGCTGGGCACTCTATTGGGGATTCTGGAAACACAGTGATGAATAAGACATAGCTTTTAATATAAAGTCCTGAATTAGATTCGGTTCGCTCAGAAAAAGACCTCAGAGGGAGGTTGATTGGTGTGCAAGGGATTTATTAAGACTTGCTCCCTCACATGAGAACTTGGGAAGTGGTGAGGAAAACAGAACAAGGAAAGGAAGAAAAGTCAACAGGGTTCTGATCTCAGACAAATTCTAAAAAAAAGTAGATCAAACCTGGTGGTGTTGCAGGGTAGCTCTGGAGTATGAGTTTACCTCAGAATTGTTCTCTATAGTTTCTCACTAGGCAAGGTGTGTTGTCAGAAGCATTGAAAATTGGCTTTTCTATCCCCTGCTTTAGTCTCCACTAGGGGCATGGTCTCCAGCTATCTTAACTGTGAAAGCATGGTCTTGGAAAATGATCAACAGGTGTGGGACCAATATAAGAGAAATCACTTTCTACACTGTGAAAGACAGTGGTGGAGAGAGGATGAAGAGACTATAGAAGATGGTAAAGATTGTGGCAGGGTGTAATCAGAGGAACCCTGGAGATAGAGCTACAGTTAAAGGTTTTGCTTGCTAGATAATTGAAGGAAAAGCTGACTTGTAATTACTCTGAGATAAAATTCATGGATCATGGAGGAAACCAGGATGAAACCCCCTTATGAAGTAGGTAGAAGTCAGATTTGGCCACCTGCACATTACATCTGCTCCTTTAACACAAGGGGATTGAGATTCTATACTTCAGATTCTTGCAGTCACTGATCAAGGGCTGCTTCTGGAGTGGCAAAAGGATAGTGATTTTCCAGGCACTTTCTGCTTCTATAAAGCCACTCTGGTAGTGTTCTTACCAAAGACAAGTTCTAGGTATTATGTGACAGACTACAATTGCCTCCTTACAAGAAACCCTGGTTATGCAATGGATTAAAGTTAGTTGTTTGAACCTACCAGATGATCCAGAGGAAAAAAGACACATAAGTTAGTTTCCTTACAATTCTACAGCCTAGAAAACTCTATGGGTAATTGTATGATATCTAGATAGAGCAGAAAAATATCTCATGATAGGTACAAATATCTCACGAAAATGTACAATTATGGTAAGCAAAAAGTGTTGTAAGTAGTATCACTAAATGATAGGCTGGCTGTAAGACTTCAGTGGAAGGAAAGATCTGTTGCAAATGTATGGAGAATTTTAGGAACAGAATGCTATCTGAAGTGGACTTTGAGCAGAAGAATTCTCTTCCTAGTTTCACTAGTATTAGTAATCACATAGAAGAGAAACATTCAAAAGTATGACTGGCTAAAGTTAGGTGTGCCCCACATCATTAGAGCATGTTGTTGTTATGTGCTGTCGAATTGCCTGTGACTTATAGTGACCCTAGGTACAACAGCCCTAAACTCTACTGCATCCTGTGCCAATCTTACTGTCTCTGACACATCTACCCCCATTACCCCAGTGACTGAATCATGCACTCTCCTTCCACCCTCTCAAGCATGATGTCCCTCTCCAAGGACTGGTCCCTCCTTGCAACATGTCCAAAGTATGTCAGATGAAGCTTTAGAATCCTTGCCTCCAAGGATGAACTTGTTTTTTCTCTAAGCAGTCTATGGTATATTCAATACTCTTCTCCAGTACCACAGCTCAAAGGCATCAATTCTCCTTCTATTATCCCTAGTCATTGTCCAGCTCTCTGATACATACCAAGTAACTGCAAAGACAATGCCCTGGGTCCAGTACACCTTAGTCTCCAGACTGACATCTTTGCTCCTCAGTGCTGTGGAGAGGTCTCTGACAGCAGACTTTCCCAACGGAATACATCTTTTATTTTCCTGGCTGCTGGTACCGAGTGTTGTTTGTGGAGCCAAGCAAACTATAGGTGTTAACCATCTCTGTCTCTTCACCATATTTCATGATGCTGCCAGTCGGCCCAGTGGTGAGAATCTTTGTTTTCTGGATGTTGAGCTTCAATCCATATTGAAGGCTACAGTCCTTGACCTTCTGCAGCAAGTGCTTTACATTCTCCTCACTTTCAGCAACCAGGGTTGTATCATTTGCATAAAGAAGATTGTTGATGATTCTTCTTCCAATCCTGATGCCACACTTCTCCTCATATAGAGCCCAGTCTCCCAGATAATCTGTTTTGCATATAGTTTGAAAAGATATGGAGAGAGGACACATCCCTGATATACACCCTTCCCAATTTTGAGCCTGCAGTGTTTCCCTGCTCTGTTCTGCCACCTTCCTCCTGGTCCAAATATAGGTTTCGCATAAGCATGATCAAGTGTTCTGGGATTCCCATTCTTCTCAGAGTCAGCCACAGTTTGTTGTGGTGCACACAGTCAAATGCCTTTGCATAGTCAATGAAACACAGATAAACATTCCTCTGGTACTCCCTGCTTTCAACCAAGATTCATCTAACATTAGCTACACTATCTCTAGACCATGACTCTTTTAAACCAAGCTTGCACTTCTGGTAGTTCTCTGTTGATGTGCTGTATCCATCGTTTTTGGATAATTTCCAGCAGAATCTGTTGGATTACCTTTCTTTGAAACGGTAACAAACATAGATATCTTCCAGTTAGTTGGTCAGGTGGTTGTCCTCCAGATTTCTTGGCACAACTTGGCGAGCACATCCAGGGCAGCATCTGTTTGTTGAAATATGTCAATTGGTATACCATCCATTCTTGGGGCCTTGTTTTTTGCCAATTTTTTTCAGAGAAGCTTGAACTTCTTCCTTTATTACCACAGGCTCTTGCTCATATGTTGTTTCCTGAAAATCGTCTGGGTCCACCAGTTCCTTTTGGTACAATGACTCTGTATACTCTTTCCATCTTCTTTTAATGTTTCCTGGATCATTTGCCCCACACCATCAGAGCATAGAAAAAAATATATATGGGGTAAGTAGCAGTATGAGCTATAACAATAGAGTGGAAGCCGACCAAGAATATCATTGTTCTCAAGGATTAAACATGCAGATTGCAAATAACAGGTAGAAAGAAGTCAAAAGGTTTAAAGGTTTGAGCACAAAAACCTGTATGGTAATTCTTAGTTGTGCTTTTGTTTTCTGAAATCCAAACCTGCTGTCATTGAATTGATTCTGATTCATAGCAACCTTTACAGGGTAGAACTGCTCTACATGCTTTTCTTGACTGAATCATCATTGAAGCAGATAAATACCACCAACCTTTAAGTTAGCATTTGAACAAAACTATTTGCACCAGCTACAACTTTGTGGGGAGCTTTTGTGGCATATCCTATCGGGATAGCACAGGTAACTCATAGATAGCTGTACCTGTCTGGTGATTCAAATTAACCAGTGACTCTGTGCAAAAATGATGGGCAAAACCCACTCAGAAACCCCTCTGAAGACAGACTTGGTGGTCTACTCACAAAAGATCACAACTTTCAAGTCCCTATAGAGACAGTTCTACCATTAGACACCTGCTTTCTATGAGTCAGAATCAACTTAACATCAGCAAACAAAAACAACCACAGATATGGAATGAGTACTTTTAACTATTTATATATCTGTGATGTGTTAATACTTCACACCACTCAGAGAAGAATTTTTTTTGGAACTTAAAATATTTCTTCTAAAATGTCCACATAGTATCAGGAGTACATTAAATGTCCAAGTATTTGACAGCACTTAACAACACCAACAGGAGAGAGCGAGCACAGTTGGCCTAGCAGACAGAAAGCCATGCTGCCAAATCAATGGTGGGTGACTCTACTCCGCAACCCTCAGGCCTGCCTTTAATTGTGTTTGGTGAAACATTCTTCTAGGTCATGTAACCCCGGTATGTCCACTTGGCTGTACAGCGGTCACTCATGGTTGCTGTGAAGCCGAACACTGTGACACTGATGAGTCAAATGGGAGAATGGTTACCCATGGTGGACAGTGCTCGGTGGCGCTCCCCAATTAAAAGAAGCTTGGAAGCAGGAGTGACATCCACTTCCACAGTAGCTTGCCTCTGGAAACCCCATGAACCTGGAGAAAGGATGAAAGTTATACAGGTGTCCAGGACTTTCGTTCATGGGGTCGCTGAGTCGCCTGCGACTCGACGGCACTTAGCAACAACAACAACATTCTTTGAATGTTGCTCTTTTAATAGCTAAACTTCGGCACTGGGAATGAAAGTGACATAATTTAAGTTTCCTAAACAGAAAAAAAAATGATAGTCAATCTCCACCCCTGTGATTTACAGCCTCTGAAAGTAAATGGAGGGTCAGCTATGAGTTGGATTAAAGAAAGCGAATTAAATGAAAGGAATTTTGAGATCTCATGGTGGGACAATGGTAAAGTGAAGCTGACCTTCAATATAAAAATAAAGCTCCTTTTGCTTCCGTTTTCTCTCACTGATTGAGTTTAGGGCAGAGGTGTGGCCCTTAAGTTCTACACTGCTGGGTCATGTTGTTTCAGGGCTACTGGGCTTATCTCCTGCCCAACTCTACTCCATCTCAAACTCAGATCCTATCCCATTGCGAGGAAGGTATGCAAGCCAGAAAGTGCACCAAAACAAAGTTCTCCCTTAGTTTTAACACTGTGGATCAACTGAACTATGCAATGTAGTTGGACCAGCCAACAAAGACTTGAAATTTCAGCGCTCTGAACCATTTCTTCTGCACTGAAATGCAAGCTATTCTAGACACCCATTATGGAGTTGTGGTGGCTGGTTTATGAGAAGGATGCTACCCCAAAGGTTATGCCTCTCAGAATAGTTCTAATCCACCAGCTGCTCCTTAGGAGAAAGATGGACAATTTCCTCTCATGTGATTTGCAGCCTTGGAAACCCCCTGTATGGTAAGCTGTGAATTGATTCCTACTCAATAGCAATGAGTGATGAGAGAGTAGTGTATGACTATTTCAAAGGATATTTGAGAATTCTTTACAAAAGTAAATTTTCAGTTTTAATATAGGAAATAAATAGTGATTGCATAGGATATTTGAGTTTTGTGGACTTTTGAGGTCTTTTTTTTTTCTTTTAAGTAGATTTAAACTTTTAGAACAGTTTTAAGGCTTACAGAAAATATGTTCGGAAAGTGCAGAAGGCTCCTATCCAATCATTCTCCCCTCTACACTGTTTCTTCCATTATTAACATCTTATATTTGTAATAATTGGTGAACCAATCCATAAGTTCCACTAGGGTTGATGGTGTTGTTCAGCCCTATGGATTTTGATAAATGCCTAATATATGTGTCTACTGCAATATCATACAGAATAGTTACATTGCCTTAAAAAGGCTGACTCTTCATCTTTCTCTCCTCTCCCCAAACCCAAGGCAACCACTGAGCAATTTTCACTGTTTTTATAATTTTGCCTTTTTCAGAGTGTCATATAGTAGGCGTCATATGACATGTAGCCTTTTCAGACTGATTTCTTCCACTTAGCAATGTGCATTTAAGATTCCTCCACATCTTTTCTGTGGTCATATATCCTATTTGTACAACAACAAAGAAGTTATCTTCTCTGCAATAATCACATAACTCAAGAATACCACAACATTTCTTTTCTCATTTTTATTTTATATGTAACCATTAGAAACTGTTACTTTTCAGACTGATAAAAGACTTCATGTGGGAGTCTAAGCAAAAGTTTCCAAACGGACCCAACATAAGCACAGGGCTGCTGGAAAAAAAACCTGAAGAATAGCCGTGGTGTTTTGGCTCTGTCCGCTGCTGCTTTTATTGGCAGTTGGCACTGTGTAAAGGATGGCTGTTGCTTGCTATTGTAATTGACAGGTGAATAGCTTTGACTTTCGCAGTATACACACTGCAGCTCCAGCATTCCCTATTACCCAATAGAAACCTCGTCTGCTAATGTCCTGGGAACAGGACGAAGGCAACCATTTCACTCAGGACTTGGTCGGGAAACTAAAGAGGAAGAGTAATGTTGCCAAGAAATATACAGCTGTCATTCAATTTATTATGGGGTTGCTCTCCCAGGAATGACAGTATATAAAACAAATCCAGGAAAAGCAAAGGGCAGTTTATTACCAAAGGGAGCTCAGATGGTTTCAGATCATTCCATTAAATCAGGCATAGCCTAAGGTCTTAGCATGGGCACCAATTTCCACAAGGTTGAATTAAAAAAAAACACCAACAAATCCAACATTATGGAACACTTACCGAGTGTCAGGCTGGCATACATATGAATTAGATCCCATCTATTTCTGTAAAGGCAAGGAAACTGAGGAAAGATTTCAAGATCACAACTTTAGTAAGTATTGGGGCCAGGACTTGAACTCAGACATTCTCTCCCTCCAGAAACTGTGCTTAGATGTATTATTCAGTGCTGTCTCCTGAGGGTAGTTGAAAAGGTTTTCTGATTTTATATTTGAAGCAGTATGCTACTGGTGTAGTAATAAGAAAACGCTGTGAGCATTAAATATCTTTCCTCAGAAGAGTGACCTTCTCATGCTGGACAAATATATTCATACTCTATACACAACTGGTCACTGTTACATTGTGTCCCACTCACACCAATGACAGGAATTGTGGGGGTTTTATAGTGCTTCCACTTCGAAAGCATCTCTCAAATATCTTTCAGTGACAAGGATTGTATCCAGTAAGGAAAGACCCTAGAAAATTACAAAAGAAATCCCAACGTGCTCACTAGCTTGTCCAAACATAATTGATTTTGAGGAGCCTCATCAATGATTCAATGCAATCAAGTAGTTCCGACACATAGCAACCCACCACTAGGTTTCTGAGGCTTTAAATCATGCTATTTTCCGTCATTATGGTTGGTATAAGAAGTTCCTCTGGTGGTGTAATCCACAGTGTGTTGTCAAGCTAGCCAAAAGATTACATGTCTTCAAAAGGTTGAGTACATCAGTGACTCTGAGAGAGAAATAGAGTCACCCTCCTGTTAAACTTTGCAGCTTCAGAAATACAATTGAGGCTCCCTATTAGAGAAAACCGTTGGCAGTGAGCTGAGTTGGATTTTTGTTTGTTTTGAATCATCAATGATTCAAAAGCACTGGCAAGACTGACGGAAACCCCGAGGCTACAGCCCTGAGTCACCCTTAAAGCCTGAAACTTGACTTATTCCCATGGCTGAAATTTCAGCTCCAAACCAGGCAGAACTATCAGGTGAACAGGGAGTCCTGGTGGTCTAATGGTGAGGAATTGCACTGTCAACCCAAAGGCAGGTGGTTTGAATCCACTAGCAACTCCATGGGAGAAGGATGGGCAATTTCCTGCCATACAATTAACTGCCTCTAAAAACCTGCTGGCTGGTCAGTTATGGGTTGGTTCTGACTCAATGGTGCTCAACAACAACATGGTGTTGACGACAACAACAAAACCATGGCAATGAGCTTGAGTTTGAGTGGTAATAAAATATAAACAAAAATGACATGTATGATTTTGGGGTGGGGAGCTTTCAGAGCCAGCAGCCAACTTGCCACTTGTCACAACAAGCAGCCACATTCCATATGCTTGAGTGAGAAATAAACTTGTGTCAAACACATTAAGTCTTTAATGTCTACTAAAGACATTTAATATCTGTTTAATGTTTAAAATAGACTAAGGTGATAGAGTAGGTTGAAGTGAGCTATCAGAACAAGCAAATCAATCTTAGAAGAAATGCAACTGTGTACACCCATGTTTATTGCAGCTTTGTTCACAATAGCAATGAGTTGGAAACAACCTAAGTGCCCTTCAACAAACGAATGGATAGAGAAGCTGTGGTATATTCACACAATGGAACACTACACTGCATTGAAAAACAAGGAACTCATGCACTATTATTCAAAATGGGTGACTCTGGAGGACATTATGCTGAGTGAAGTATCTCAGTCACAAAAGGACAAATACTGCATGGTGCCACTGTTGTAGAACAGGACTGACATCGGGGTTGGGGGAGACGGAGAAAGATGGGTTCAACAATGTATACTGCACTGAAACAGATGAGGGAGAAAACAGTTTAAAAGGGATATGTGATTAGGTATTTTTGTCATGACAGGAATCAAGAGCGAAGGCTGCATAGTGGAGTGGACCTGGGAGGAGGGATTGTAAAACAATGAAAGAATTTTTCTTTTACTTTTCCAAGAGGGTAGTGTACTAGCAGGGAGGGTTGGGAGGGGAGAAAAGTGCAACAATAAATGAATGGAAACCCAAAGTCTCTGTAAATTTTCATTGAAATTAATAATAATTTTTTTTAAAAAGAAATGCAACTAGAATGCTTCTCAGAAATGAGGAATCCAAGACTTCAGCTCTTTATTTTGGATGCTTCAGAAAAGATCAATTGCTAGAAGACATTACAGTTTGTACTCTCAGGATAAATGTGGCAAATCTTCCATGAGATGACTTGAAACATGAGCTAAAACAATGGACTCAAATGTTAAGTTCAGGCAACTTTTTGTTCTGTTTTCTATAAGGCCACCAAATCATCTCTCCCACAGAGCCACTACTGGATTCAAACCACTGACTTTTCAGTTAAGATCCAAGGCCATAACACTTGTGACTGCAGACCTCCTTATCCACAAATACATAAAATCCCAAGATTCAACCCAGAAACTATAGCCAGCTCTCCTTTGCCTTTGTGAGTTGGAACATTTAAGGGAAAGCCAAGTGGCTAGAGAAAAAAAAAATCATGGAAGAAGTGAGAGCAGCCTTAACAGAAGAAAGTAGTGTGTATTTGATAAAGTAAGTGTATAAACAGTGTCAGAACTTAAAGTCAAAATCTTGAACCCAGTTCTCAGTCCTTTTTGCTATGTTGTGACCTTCAAAAGGATTCACATATCTTTCAAACCATATGTGAAAATTTGATAAGACAAGCTCGAAGATCCTGTTCAGGTGCTGACCCTGACTTGATGATCTACGACCCTGGCTTTATCTTCTATTTCAAGAGTCATAAGGTGAATCAAAGCATTTGTTGTTGATAGGTGATGTTGACTTGGAACCGATCCATAACTGACTCTCCAGCGGGTTTTCAGAGACAGTACTTCGCATGAAAAGGGATTGCACATCTTTTTCCAGTGGAACAGCTGGTGAATTTGAACCACCTGTCTTTGGGTTGGCACCACAACGCCTTAGCACTAAGCTGAGTCAAATCATACTGATCAGTAAATCTAGAGCTTTGAGGAGCATTGAAGTACCTGGTGAGCTTATGAAAATACAAAGCTCCAGCCCCTTCCTTTTAATATTCCCAGCTAGTCAAACACAGTGTGTTCCCCAGCACCTGCAATTTTAACAAGCTTGCCAGGTGATTCTGATGGATTCCAAAATTTTGAGAACCACTGGCATTTATATAATTTCTGAGCTACACACTGGTCTAATTTCCACATCAAGGGGTTAGAGAGAGACTTAAGTGGTTTCGCCCTCTATAATTTTGTGCCCACATATTCTTCCTCTCACCGTGGAAATCTGGTTGTTAGGTAAGCCCTGCACTTCTGAGAAATTGTTCTTTTTAAGGTGATAGACACTATTGCAAATTGTTGGCAGTCCTGGATATAATTTTGTAGTTTTCAAACTCGGGTTGTGAAGTACACGTTGCAATTCACTGGAGTACGTTTTCTCCAAAACACAACAAGTGTTGTGTTGAGGAATCTGGGAACAGAAGGAGTGCTGGCTGGAATAATGATAGTGATTAGCATCTGTATCATGCGTTTTAAAGTCCTACAAACCTTCCCTGAGAAAGTTGAATTGTTGACACCAACATTGAACACATTCTTGCTTCTCCATCTATGTTTTTTCCTGCATTCACAAAGAAAAGAACATCTCAAATAAACCTGAGCAACTCCTCTCTGACTCCATTCCCATTCAATGCTGAATCCCTTAGGGTCTTATTCCACTTTCTCATCCCAGGTATTCTAGTGCCTCCCACCACTCCCCAGTTCATATTAACTTCTTTCTTTTTTCAGGGTAGGTCTGTTGGCAGAGTCTGTAAGGAGTTGCACTGCTAACTCAAAAAACGTGCTTCTCTGGTGTTTTGGATCCACCGGAAACTCCACGGGAGAAAGATGAGCAATCCCCTCCCATGTGATTTAGAGCCTCAGAAACTTGCTGAAGTGTCAACTATGAGTCAACTCCAACTCGATGATAGTGAGTGATGAGCATGCTTTCGTATCCATTTTTGGAAGAAAAAAAAATTAAACTCTTACTTGCCTCTGCTCCCTCTAATTACCGTCCTAATTTTCTCCTTCCTGATAGGGGCAGGCATTTCAGATGTAAGCCCACGAATTTCTTTTCTATTTCTTCTTCACTCATTTTCTCAGCAACAATTGAGATCCCTATCTATATTTTCCCCTAATGCAAAAAGTACTGCACAAATATCTTGTATCTATGCGTGTGTATGTGCCCACACCCTCACAGCTATTGGTTCCAATTCATAGCAACCCTGCACTGTGTTTCCCAGGCTGTAAATCTTGATTGGAGGAGAATTTTCATCTGTCTTCTGGGGTAGGTGTGTGTTAGGAGTCTAGCTAAGTGTTAAATAACTTGGGGAAGGAGAGTTAAAGGCAAAGTTAAAATAATAAAGTGCCTTGTAGTTTCAGCTGGACCTTGTCAAACAAACTGTCAGAGCACAGCTTAAGCCTATATAAGATAGATCTAAGTAAACAAGAGGGCCGAAGATAATCCAATCAGAACCAGAAAATATTCATGTTACCTTATAAGGAAGACACCAATGCCTCAGAAAGCTAATATGTGCAGGAAGAATTACCTCCAAAGCACCCTAATTAGCATCTAATCAAACAGAGACCTAACACACAGTCTGTGACGCCATGAAAGCAGACTAACCTTCAGCGGCATCATTCCATCAGCCCAAACACCACTCGCATTGCAATAAAACCTATCCCAAGAGGCAGAAGACTGACTATATATGCACCTAAACCCTTATAGCATGTCTTCTTATAGTTGGCTATGCAAGCACCTCACTCATCATAGTTGTCCTCTCCACTCCTTACCCTGGTGAGTAGCTTGTTTGTCTCTCTGGAATATATTGCCTTTAATTTGACTAACAAATTACCTCTATTTTGACCTCCACCCTTTTCTTCCTTCTCGCCAAATTGGATGTTGCTGACTTTGCCACCATTGGGTTATTGGAACATTGAACAACAACTTCTGAAATTACTGTACACGCCCTGGTGCCTCCATGGTGGTACCGATCATCCTGTCCTCTCCTATCTGCCTCAATTATTTATCCAGAGAAAGGAGACTGAAACTAGGGCACTCACCACACAGTAACGTTTTGCTGCTGCAGCTTGGGAGTACAGACTGTATGTGAACTGTGTTGAATTTGCTAACAGGAGGACCGATGGTTATAAACTTCTCATCTTTTGGTTAGCAGTCTGATCTATTTGGCACTATGCTATCAGAGCTAATAGGTTCACATACACACATATACACACACATATGCATATGTATCAAGGAGTAGATTCTGACTCATAGCTACCACCTAAGACAATATAACTGTCACACCAGTGTTTTGGCTGCCACATCTTTCTCCCATTGAGGGTTGGTGTGTGACTTTTCAGCTAGTAGCTGAGGCTCAACCACCGGGCCAGTAGGTATAGATACAGGCTATCTTTTGTTTGTTTGGTTTTGATGCAGATACTTTTTGCATAAAACTTTGGTGTGCAAAAAAATGGGCAGCTGTATGTGCATAAAGTGCCTGTTACTGTGGTACATTTTTAAATTCTTTTCTCCCTTTGGCTTCTTCCGTATCTCAATTTTATAGTATTCCACTTTCTGTTGATTTCACTTTTCCTTGTCACATATTCTCTGAACAGGATAACACACTAAACTCACTTTGTAGAGCCAGAACCTACTTATACCTGACCCTCCACTGGTTTCTGAAGCTATAAATCACATGAGTGGAAATTGTTCATCTTCCTAAGACCAGCTAGTAGATCTGAACCTCCAGAGAGACATGGTCTTTGAGTGCAGGACCAACAGACTCACAGACTCCTACAGACTATGCCACCAGAATGTTCTCCAAACACTATAATAACCTTAAATTCTAGTCTGTCTTTAATGTCACGCCTAAAAAATCTCACCAGTTTTCATTTTTTTTTTATTAGTGATTCCCTATTCTGTGTTTCCAGGTATTCCTTCTACTCAATGGCCAGAGGTAACACAGGTGCTGGAAAATTACTTCACTTTATAAAAGCAACTAACTGCATGAAAGGTCATAAGATGAACAAACAAATGACTGAAAATGAGAGCTCTTCAATAGGAATATGGTAGGATACAGCAGTTTCTTTGATTTTTTTCAAATAATAGATTATGTTGTGTAGCTCAAAGAAGATTTAAATTTCAATCCTGCAAATATATTTTAGCACATACTGTATGCCAGGTCCTGTTTTGTATACGAGCATCTTTGTGGCCTTGTTTAACCCTCAAAGCAGGAAATAAAACTCGATTTCTTTGATTTAAGAATACAGGAGTTTAATAGTAAAATATCATTTTAAAAAACTCATTGCCACCAAGTCAATTCCCACCTCTAGAAGCTTTCCCTAGGGTTGCTGAGGCTGTAAATTTTTGGAGGAAGACTGTCAATCATTCTCCTGTGGACTTGCTAGTAGATTCCAACCTTCAAAATTTCAGTTAGTAACCCAGAATGTAACCTGTTAACCAACAGTTTTACATAATATTAAAACAGTATAAAGTAACTTATAGATCCAAGCAGAGAAATTTTCAAATTTGCCAACTGATCTCATTCACAGGTAAGGATGTACTTAGACTTTTAAAAGCACACTGTTTTGAATACCAAGGTCTCTCTCAACATTCCTATGGCTTTTTTTTCTATAATTATATTTTATTAATTTTCATAAACATTTACA
>NW_006399766.1:5519766-5520672 GCF_000299155.1 Elephantulus edwardii | reverse complement strand
TCTTGAATTCTTCCTTGTGCTTTGGCTTCTCTGTGCTCCAGTGCAATTTTCAGAGTCTCTTCTGACATCCATTTTGGTCTTTTCTTCATCTTCTGTCTTTGCAATGACAGTTTGCACTCTTCCTGAATGATACCCTTGATATCCTCCCACAACTCATCTGGCCTTCGCTCATTAGTGTTTAAAGCCTCAAACCTGTTCCTGAGATGGGACACTGAAATAAGATTTTGTTTGGGAGAAATGATTGTATTATATGATATGATTATAGTAATTGTTACAATAATAGTAAGACAAATAACATAAAAGAAGTCATGATGATGGTTTTCAATTTTTGAGCACAGTCCATAGGAAAAGAAAAGCAACAACAACAAAAAAAGGGGAAAACCTTTTGACCATAGGATTGATTCCTACTGATTGTGTGATTCTCACATGACAGAGCTGAATTGCTTCATAGGGTCTTCTTGGTCGTAATCTTTATGGAAGCAGATTGTCAGGCCTTTATTTCTTGCCACATATGGGTGGACTCAAACTTTTAACTTTTAGGTTTATAGTTGAGCACAGAACATTTGTGTCCAATTGGAACCTTGCTGTTATTATTAAATGCCATCAAGACAACTCTAACTCATAGTGTTTCAGTAAACAACAGATAGAAAACTTATCCTATCCTGAGCCATACTCACAATCTTTACCATGCTCAAGCTCCTCATTGAAGACAGAGTGGAGTATACTCGGGGTGAGGGTGGGAGGGTGCTGGGGGATTGTATACCAATGAAGGAGTTTTTATTTTGCTTTTAAAGAAGAGCAAACTGGGAATGGGAGTGGGGTGGTCGGGGAGAAAAGTGCAACAATGAATGAATGGAAATCCACAATCTCTTTAAATGTTCATTGAAATTAATAATAATAATAAAA
>NW_006399766.1:5507985-5519666 GCF_000299155.1 Elephantulus edwardii | reverse complement strand
TCTCAAAAAGTTGCAAATAGAGATACCATTTGACCCAGCAATTCCACTACTGGGAATATACCCTGAAGAGACCATAGCTGACATCCAAGCAGATATATGTACACCCATGTTTATTTCAGCTTTGTTCCTATGGCGTTTTTGTTGTTGGTGTTAGGTACCATTGAATCAACTCATCCCCTCCTCTTTTGAATGCTGAGAATTCTGCCATTGGAATATCACTGCCTTCTATACATGTATGTTTTACTTCCCATAATTAGGACAATAAGAATCCTCACCTCAATCCAGTGGCATTGATTTACAATCCTTTCCATACTTCCCTACAAAATAATACCACTTGATGTGAGTTCCAATGTAATTTAAAAACTCTCCTGCACTCCAAATATTTTCCACTCCCACTTGCAGCCTCAGATACTTGTAGAAAATGCAGAAGTATTTCAAAAGCTAGTAAGTGACAGCTAATATTTCAGAAACAAGGGAAATCCATCTGTAGAGAGGATCAAATATAGCTTTCTGTCTGACACGTTCCCACTCTCAGCCCTCCTTCCAATGCAGAGCAAGTTCCTGGGTTTAATCTGAGAAGTTAGTGTCATGAACCAGAAGGCTTTGCACTCCTCTTTTCCCCACAATCTCTTTTATTACCATTTGCATGATTACTCCATATGAATCTTATTACAGAGGCTTTGTGCCTCCATAGACCTACTCTAATAATTCCAGCAGAAGGATGGTTCAAGGAGGAGTCATGCATAGGCTCCAGCATTTTAAAGGCAGACTAGCTCTGCTTTTTTGATTGATCATTTTGGCAGCTCCAGATAATAGCACTTAATCCAAATATGCATTCAAATTGTAAACTGGTATTTGAACATGTGACTTGAATACACCAGGAAGACTTCAGCAATATTTTACTAGCCTTTTATATTCCAGGTGGAGGTGAATATACTTTTTAATCAGCAAGCTACATTGCATTTTATACAATCATTCATAAAATACATTGTATTTTATGTAATTAATTACTATCAATCTATGTCTTGTCTATTACTCCCCTTTACCTCATGGATTCTTTCCTATTCCTTCACACACACCCCACTCAACCCACTATCCTATTCTATCCTATTGATTTTCCCTCATTCCCCTTCTTCTGCCCTCCTTCTCTCCTTCCCTTTTGAACATTTCTACATACCTTCCTCAGTTATCTTATTTTCACAATAGTGGTCTTATGCAGTGTTCGCCCTTATGTGACTGAGTTATTTCACTCAACATAATTTTCTCTAGTCTTTCTCATATTGTATATAGTATTTGGTGAAATTGTTATTCCTTAGTGCTATGTACCATACTTTTGTACCACAATTTCTCAATCCATTCATTTGTTGATGGGAATTTGGGCTGTTTATATTTTCTTGCTATTGTGAACAAAGGTGCTATGAACAGAAGTGTACGTATGGTTATTCATGTCTGAGTTCTGATTTCCTTGGGAAATTCCTAGCAAGGGAATAACTGGGTCATGTGTGATTTCTATGCTCAGATGTTTGAGGAAATATCAAACTGCCTCCCATAGCAGATGTACTTTTTTATAGTCTTACCAGCAGAACATAAGAATTCCAGTCTCTCTGCATCCTCTCCAACATGTGTTGTTTGTTGTGTTGATAAATTTTGCTACTGATAATAGGGTGAAATGGTTTCTCATTGTTATTTTGATTTGCATCTTTCTGATTACTAGTGATTACATTTCCTCATGTATATGTTAGCCACTTGAAGGTCCTCCTTGGTGATGAGCCTTTTTATATCAGTTGCCCATTTTCTGATAGGATTATCAGTCATTTTCTTGTGGAGTATCTATAGTATTCTGGAAACTTTAGCTATGAGACCTTTGTCTGAAATGTCATTACCAAATTTTTTTTTTCTCAGCCTGTGGATTTTCTTTTCACCCAATTGGAGAAGGTTTTTGATGCACACAGGAATTTGTATCAGCAGTCAGGAAATAAAGAGACACATTACATTGGGAAAATCTACAGTTAAGATCCTCTCCAAATTATTGAGGAGTAATGATGTCAGTTTCAAGACTAAGGTGTGTCTGATTCAGGCCGTAAGTGTTCTGACCACTTGCTACACATCTGAGAGCTAGACAGTGAATAAGGATGACAGAAGAAGAATGATGCTTTTGACCTGTGATGTTGGAGAAGAGTACTAGCATCCGAAGGACAGCCAAGAGAACACATAAATATGTTTTGTCCAGTCTGTTGATTTTCTTTTCACTCAGTTGGAGAAGGTTTTTGATACGCACAGGGATTTTATTTTAAGAAAGTCCCATTCATCAATTCTATCCTCTCTTGGGTGTGCTTCCCCCCCCCCCCGCATGATTGAATACCTGTTTATGCCATAGTCTAGAGCTTTTAACTTTGTTCCCATTTTGTCTTTTATGATCTTTATGGTTTTGGATTTTAACCTGTTGCGGAATGTTGGGGAGGAAGGGAAGGCCTCTGGCCAGGATGAGTCACCTGAGCTCCATACAGGTGCAAGCCTCCCAACGGCCTTGATTGGCTGTACCTGCTCGAGAAAGCTCGCCACCTGGGAAGAAGGCTACCACATCTGTTGAGCCGGGAGTGATGCGCAAGAGGCTGAGGTTCGCCTGACCAATCCACATGTCTCAAGTCTGTAAGCCCACCCTATGCTGTCTTTCTGTGTATATAAGTACAGTGCTTATCCTAATAAAGTTGAGCTGGATTGACTCAGAGTGGCGTCTTCGTTGTGCTTACTCCCATCAGGTTGTTGCCGTTAAGTTGCTGGTGGACTGACAGCCACATATGGTGCCCAGAACAGTGAGGGACGTGATGTAGTATCTGGTGAGTACCCTTTGTGCTCACTCTCGTCAGGTATTGGGTGAGCAACCCTTTACGTGCTCACTCCCGCCAGGTATTGGGTGAGCACCCCTTTCCATGCCACTCTCATGGGGCAAAACCCAAGCTTTGGGGGTCCAACATGCCCTGGTGTAGTTTCAGAGTACTGGCGTAATTTTGGGGGGCCTTGGTAGGCTTAAAAAAACTTGATGCAGGTGGAAGGGAAAAGGCCTGGGGTAGGTCTTTTGAGTAAGCACCCCTTGCCTTCTTAAAAGGCAAGGGAAAAAAATCTATCCTGTTCTTTGCTCTCTCTTCTTTCCACACTCTGTCAGGGAGTGAAGAACCTGCCATGGGCAAGTGCTTTCTTGCCTTAGCAAGGGTAATTCAGAAAATTCGGCAAGCAGTTTGAGAAATTAGGCAAGCAATTTAAAAAATTTGACAAGTAATTTGGAAGGCCATTGGGTGAAGTGTTTAATGTCCCTGTTAGAGAGTATGGGGGTCAAACTTACACAGTCTCAAACTTTTTTCTTATGGACAACAGTAGTTGTTATTGCCCCTTGGGTTGCTGCTGCTTATATCTTTAGTGTGCAAACCTGGGACCTTTTAAAGTAGTGAGAGGTGATTTTCGCCCTGGAACTTACAAAAGCCCATTTCCAGCAGGAAGTAGCTAAAAGGATGCGGCACCCCCTTCTCCTACTGAATGAGGGTGAAATCTCTCTCTCAGGGGGAATGACAGGGACTGGCAAATGACATGCTGATAAAGGTGATGAGTCAGCAGGTTTTGACAAAGACTGCGGCGGCACTATTAGAAGAAACGCACCATCAGCTGTTTGTAAAGTGTTATGGCAGGGGACCTAAGAACAGCCCCAAAGAATTTAGAGATGATTGTACCACCTCTTCTCTAGTCTCCTGAGAAGTGGGAGAAACAAGGAAAACAGGTGAGGACAATATAGAGAAGACCGTGAAGAAACGAGAAATTTTTGGGCTAAGGGTTTGTGTGACCAATGGGATGTCAAATGGAGCTCAGGTGACCTGTCCTGGCCAGAGGCCTTTCCTTCCTCCCCAACATTCCCCCCTCGTAGGTCTCTGTTGCACTTTGAGTTGGTTTTGTTTATGTTCTGAGATATTGATTCTGTTTCCATTTTCTGCGGTGAGTTGTCCAGTTTCCTTTTTCCAGAGGCTGTAAGATTAACTTGTTCTTTTTCCATTTACTGGAGGTGTGAACTAGTTTCTTGTGCTCTTTTCTTCCTTTTTTATGTGTTTGCTTATTGCTATGAACTGATCCCTGAGGACTGTCTTAGCTGTATTGCAGAAGTTTTTATATGATTGTCATTTGATTGTATTATTTGTATTTATTTGTTTTGAGGAACTTTTTTATTTCATTTTTTATTTCGTCTATAACCCAGGAGTGTTCAAGTAAGGTATTATTTAGCTTTCACCTGGGTGCTGCTTTCTCTCAACCTTTATCCTCTTGGTAATTTTTAGCTTTATGGCATTGTGGTCTGAGAAGATTTTTTTAATTTGTTGAGACTTACTTTGTGTCCTTATATGTGTTCAGTCCTAGAGAATGTATCATATGAAC
Organism: Elephantulus edwardii; assembly: GCF_000299155.1. NCBI lineage: Eukaryota > Metazoa > Chordata > Mammalia > Macroscelidea > Macroscelididae > Elephantulus > Elephantulus edwardii. The sequence continues at coordinate 5,515,253 of NW_006399766.1, read as the reverse complement.
TTGAGAAGAAAGTAAACTGAGTTTTTGTTGGGTGAAGTACCCTGAATATATCTATGAGGTCCAGTTTGCCAATTGTATAGTTTGTTCTTCTGCATCTTTGTTGAGTTCCTTTAAAATTGGCCTGTCTCTTGGTGAGAGTGGTATTTGAAGTCTCCTACTGCTGCTGTGGTTTTGTGTATTTCTTTCTTCAAGTCTGTTAATCATCATTATTTTATGTATTTTGCAGGTCTATCATTAGCTGTGCATATGGTTATGTCCTCTTGATCTACTGTGCCTTTAATCATTATATAGTGTCCTTTCTTATCTCTTATTCATGAAATCTATTTTATCAAAGATTAGTATTGCCACTCCGGCTTCCTTATGGATGCCGTCCATTTGCTTGGTATATCTTTCCACCCTTTTAGTCTATGTATCCCATGGACTGCCAAATGAAGACGTATGTTCGGGAGAAGTTGAAGCCAGATTGCTCCTTGCAAATAAGGATGATGAAACTTCATCTCACATTCAGTGACTACAGAAATGGGATCAAGTGTGCTGGAAATTGTAAGATTGACACAGTATAGGACAGGATTCAGATCCATTGTTTATATGGTCACTAAGAATGGTACTCTATTCAATGGTACCTAACAACAGCAATCTTCTAGTTTCTTAAATGTGGGGTAATCGGGATGGGTGTGTCAGAGGCAATAAGATTGGCACAGGACAGAGCAGGGTTTAGGGCTGTTGTACATAGGGTTGCTACGAGTCGCAAACGACTGGACGGCACATAACAACCACAACAACATCTCCCATAAGCAACATTATTGATTAGCTTTGCTTTTTTATCCATTCTGCTATTCTTTTCTCTTAATGTGTTTAAGCCTTCCATGTTGAGTGTGATTATTGGTAAGCCAGGTTCTTTTGTTGCCATTTTCATGCATCCCTTTTCCTGTGTTTGTGAGTCCATTCATTTTCCTTTACTGTTTTTGTGTAAAGGACTTCCTTCAGTATTTCTTATAGAGTTGGTCTTGTTTTCATGAATTAATTAAGTTTCTGCTTTTGTGCAAATGACCTAATTTCTCCTCCACATTTGATGGACAGCTTTGCTGCGTACAGGAGTCTTGGCTGACATTTCTTTTCTTTTAGACATTTGTAAATGCTATCCCATTGTCTCCTTTCTCACTTGTTCACAATCTGAGAAGTCAGAACTTGATCTTATTGATTCTCCTTTGTAGGTAACTCTGATTTCCTTTCACTGCTTTTAGTATTATTCTATCCTCATCAGTTGTTGCCTTTGAATTGGGTGTTGAAGCAGACTATTGATCTCATGGACTACAAGAATAGTAAACAAATATATCTTGGAGAAGGTTCAACCAGAGTGCCCCTTGAAGGCAAAGATGATATAGCTTCATCTCATATTATTTTGGGCATGTTGCTAGGAGAGGCTATTCTTTGGAGAGGGACATCATACTTGGAAAGGTGGAGGGATAGATTAGGAGAGGAAGATCTTTAACCAGGTTGATTGATACAATGACTGTAGCAATGGGCTTGAGGGTGAGAATGGCAGAGGATTCAATTGTCTTTTTCATAGGGTTGCTATGAGTGGTGCTTGACTCAATGACATCTAACAAGAACAGTATCTTTGTCTTTGATTTTAGAGAATCTTACCATGATATGTCTTGTTCTTTTTCTTTTGGAGTCTAATCTGTTTGGCATTTTCTGAGCTTCTTGCATGTGTGTTTCCTCTTTTTGTATACCTGGGAAGTTTGCTTCTAGTACCTCTTCAACTGTTTTCTCAGTGCTTTTGGTTTTCCCCCTTCCTTTTCTGGAATTCAAATGATACATATGTTGTTTTGTTTGATGTCAGCTCACATGATTCTAATGTCTCCTTCACTTTCCATCTGTTTTCTCTTCTTATAAGTTCTCATTGAGGTTCTCATCTTCTATCTTGCTGATTTTTAGTTCTATCTCTTCAATTCTACCTTTTTAGACCTCTATCATGCTGAAAATTTCTGTAATATTGGTCTTGATATTCTAGATGGCATATTCATGCTTTTCTATTGTTTCTTAAACTATGTTGGTTATACTTTCCCTGCCTTGTGATGATTTTATAAATTCTTATACTTTTTATAGTTTCAAGTCTTCCTTCCATCATTTGTAGCCTCTTAAATACCAGTTCTTGGAACTCTAATTTAGTATATTTCTTTTTTCTTCTTGTCTCTTAGGTATTCATTAGGTTCACACTTGAGCCTGCTCTTTTAAGAAAAGAGTTGTTTTGCTTTTTCATAATGTTTGATCCTGCCTGCTGCTTCCTCAACACTATGTGAAGTTCTTCTTGGTATGTGTTAGGCAGTTTCTGGTATACGTGTGAAGATAGGTGTCATTTCCTTATCTTTCTGATGCTCTTGGTAGAGTTGCAGATTCTAGATAGTGCCCCTGATTCAATTTCCCAGTGACAATCTTCCCTGTAAGTTGTCTGTAGACTATTCTGTTCCCCATGTCCTGTGGCACACTTCTTCTCATCCTGTTGTCCTTGATGGAGCAGGGATCTGGGTCTCTTTTTGCTCTGCTACGATGGGCTCACTTTTCTGTGTTGTCCTGAAGTATGATGGGTAGGGGTAGTTTCCTCTAGGAATAAGCAAGTTGCTGCTTCTGCCTGTGTCATCTCCTGTGGTTGGATGGAAGGGCCTGTTTCACTCCTGAGCTAACAAAGCCTCTGGAGTGCTGGCAGAGTCACAGGAATGCTGCCCAGGACACATTCCTCCCCAAGTTTTGGTGCTAAGAGAAACCTGTTCCCTCTCTTGCAACTAGATGGGAGGGGGTCCCTCCCTCCCCGCATAGACAAAGTTCCTGGGAAGCTGGGGGTGGGGGTGGCATGAATACACTTTTAAGTGTATAATTTACATGGATAAAAACATAGTTTCAAAGTAATGTGTTCCTGGTACATTTAGGTCTACAGAAATGGGGGGCCTAAGGACATAGCAAATTGTCCCTCTTCCATTCCTTCTATTCTATAATGGGGAACTCCAGTGGCTCAATCTCTAGGGGGTTGTGCTGCTAACCCAAAGGCTACATCTCTCTGGAAGTTCAAACCTATCAGCTGTTCCTCAGGAGAAAGATGAGTAATCCCCTCCTGTTCCATTTAAATCCTTGGATAACAACTGGATGGTCAGCTGTGAATCGGTTCTGACTCAAAGGCAATGAATTTGTGGGGTGTGTGTGTGTGTGTGTGTGTGTGTGTGTGTTAAAAAATATATAGATATAGATTAGATATAGATATAGATTCAGATACAGATATAGATATATAGATATACTTTCTTATTCCCAGTGATATTATTGAATTTCTATTTGCCTCTGTGCTGTGATGCACTTTCATCCTGACAGTATATTTGTATCTCCTAGCTCCGAAGTTTTAGCTAATTCTCCTAACTTCTGTCCTCATCTCTCTCTTATAGTGTAACATTTCCGTGCTTGAGTCCATCAGTAATGACAACCTTGTTTAAAGATTCCATGACTTAATGGATTGTGTAGTACTCCTAAAGGCAGCTCCTCAGCACAATTCCGCTCTGGGGCACACCATCAGGACAATTATAATACCTATTAATCTTCTTTCAATCTGTCCCCTATGTGATGGCTTTAGCACATCATTAAACACTCTGTGATAAGCTTTCTGGCATTTTGTGCTCTTGAAGTTTTTTTGCATTTGATATTCTGACATTAAACAGTATAAGTGAGTACAGTTTCACCAGATCCACTATTGTACTGAAAATGGTTCCCTCATAGCTTTACAGTCAGGGAGGGCATGGTTTTAAAAAGTTTAAGAGTAAAAGTATTAAGACTAAACAAACCTAAGTGGGTTTAAATTTAACTCCAACATGTACTATGTCCGTGCTTTAATTTCCTCAATTGTGAGATGAGAATATGAAAACATTCCTGATATGATTATTTGTAGGGATTTCATTTAAAAAGTTTGGAAACCACTAAGCACAGAGCCTGGCATACAGTAATTTTTTTGTAAAATCTGGGGCAAGTAATTCATGATTAATTTTGGAATTCAGTTAAATACATTGTTTTATTTATTAGAAAAAGGTGGCTTTCCCTGCCACCAGCAATTTGTAAATCAGTTCTTATCCCTTGAATATGACTGAATACAGGTCCATATAACTCAGATGGATGAAGCACAGGAAATAAGTTAGAGTGAGGGAAAGTTAATAAACTTGATCCTTGCCATCTGTCTAATTTGTACTATGGTACAGTGAATCATTTTAACAAAAATCACTTCTGATCTCTTTTGTGGGGTTTTAACAAAAGTAGTGTATCATTGTTGTAGTTATACACCATGAACCTGAGGTATGAATAATAGCAAATAAATACTGTTATCATTGGGTTTCTGTTCTCCAGAAGGTGACTAGAATATTGGCTTCCTGAGTCACTGCTCAATGACTTTTCTAAAAATAGGATTGTAAGAGAAACATATATATTAATACATAACACAATTTCATGTCTATTTATTGTCATTGTGACTGAAATGTAGATTTCTTGATTCACCTAGATAAATGAGTAGCTGTATTTATGAAGAAAAAAGAATACTAGAATGAAAATATGAGAACTGGATTCAGAACCCATAGGAAGTACATGGTTAAATCTATATTTCTTTTGTGTGTTTGGGTTGTTTTTGCGGTTTTCCTGGGTTTTTGGTTTTTTGGTTGGTTTTTGTTTGTTTTTTAAAATCTAGGTTGCATAGAGAAGTGTACTCTGGGTGGGGGAAAGGGATGTGGGAATTGTATACTAACGAAGGAATATTTTCTTTTTTTTCCCTCTCTCTTTGGAGGGGGAAGCGAGCTGGTGGGGAGGGGTGGGCAGGGAGAAAATTGCAGCAGTGAATTGTAAAAAAATAATAAAAAAAAATCTAGGACCAGTGTGGAATGATACAATGTATTACTAAAAATTAAATAAGGTAAAACTGAGCACACACTATTAAATTTGCCTATTGCAATCCATTATGTACCTGTGTTGTTAGATGCTGTGAGGTCAGTTCAAAGTGATAATGACCCTGTGTACAACAAAATGAAACCCTTGCAGGTCCTGCTTGTGCCCTAGTCTAGAAATCTCTGCTGTGCTTAAGCCCAGACTTGCAGCCATTCTATCAAACCACCTCGTTGATGGTCTTCCTCTTTTTTTTAACTGACCCTCCATATTACCAAGCATGATGTCCTTGACCAGGGACCAGCCTCTCCCGACAAGGTTGTTCAAATCTATGACTCATGCGAACTGCCAGAGGCTAAAAATGGGAGCAAGACGTTAAGCAAGGCTGTCCCAAACTTACGGTCTCCTTGTCCACATTTATCTTTGTTTTATATTGTTGTAATGTGCACACAGATTTGTGTAGCCACAAGAGCTCACCATCACTTTAGGCTCTGACATATTTGTTGCCTCTGATGCCATGTTCGTCCTACTGGAATCCTCACCAGAGCTCACCCTGCTTTTCTTTACCACTCTCAAACTTGTTGTGGGTTCTATTTGACTCTATTTGATGAGTAGATGTGCAGGAATCTGTAAACTAGAAGCTGAGGAATATGAAAGTGGTACAAATGTGCTACCTTGGGAGCTGTTCTGTTTATTCCAAATGGGAATGGAATAAGGGTAGCAAGAAGGGTCGCACAATGTGAAGAATAGAATCAAAGTCACTCAGTGATACACAGAGAAATGGTTTCATTAACAAATGCTCTCTTGCGTTTCATTCGCCTAATAATTAAAAAGAATAAGAGGATGAAAAGAGGAGAAGGAAGAAGATGCTGGGAAGAGTAGCCAAAGGGAGAGGAAAACGATGGATGAGTATGAGGAAAAGGAAAACTGCCTTTACATGACTCCCTTCAGTCTCCATTTCTTATGTCATAATTCCTCTCTATCCTGCCAGTCCCTACTTCAGACAATCCTAATCCTGTTGCCCTATCCCCTCCCTCGTGTGCAGAGAGCCTTCACTCATCCACCTTCATCTTTTCAACCTTGTCCCTGTATTGCCAGAAGCTAGCTCATCATAGGACCACTCCTCCACAGGTGTCTATTAATCAGCCATGAATGCTAAGGCTGGGAAAATTCAAAGTTGTAAAAAAAAAATACCCTTGGGGACCGCATATATAATGTGAATTTCCTTGCTACATTATACGACTAAACGAGGAAGGTTAAGCTCTCTGAAATAATGATAGATCACTATAAAAATGCATGACATTATTATTACTGTAACCATCTTTTTTGCTTTCAAGAACAGGTAGGTCTCAGACCCAGCAGGTGTCTGTATCCGATTAACCAGCCTCTCTTAGCGACACATGCCAGGATACTGAAAGTTCTGGAGATAACTTTGAATATGTATAAAACAGCAGCTTAGTGGCAAATCATTTATTAATCTCTTTAAGCTAAAATTTGTCTATTTCTACAGGATCTTTTAAACCAGGAGCCAATATGAAAATTCATAAATTCTGAATAATATAACACAGATTTTCACAGCATATCTCAATCACAGTTATTATATCAGCTTTGTCATTATTGTCACTATATCACCAGATCTCCAGATGAGTTAGTGATAAATTCATCTTCAGTATATTTCTATAAAGTGCTTTTTTCCCCCTGGATAATACATTTTACTAGTTCCTGTGGGGGAAACACCAATACTTAAATAACAGTTCTTATGTTCCAGAAGTAAACAATCTTTTAAGGAGATATGGAAGCTCTGGTGGCCAAGTGAGTAAAGAGCTGCACTGCCAACTCAGAAACAGGCAGTTTGAGGCCGCCTCCATTTCTTCCTGTCCTTATGAGGAGAGCCTGTCCCTTCCTTTGGTATGCACCCTTCCCAATAAGTCTGGCTTTGCTTTTCACTTTAAAACCAACCAAACAAAAAGCAAGCAGGCAGTTTGAATCCATCAGTCCTCTGCAGAAGAAAGATGAGTAATCTCCTCCCCTACAGTTTACAACCTCTAAAAACCTTCTGGCAGGTCAACTATGGGTTGATTCTGACTCAATGGCGTATAACAACAATAAAGTAGAAATGGCATGTAGTAAAGTAAACCCAAAAAGAAATGTGAAAACATCAAATCAAATAATGTATATTATAGGAATTTAGAGGAGAAACAAACCATTTTTAAGAAAACATTCCAAGAAATTTAAGTGAAGCTGTTGACGTTTTAGATGTTGTTGTTATTGTTATGTGCTGTCGAGTCGCTTGCGACTCATAGCGACCCTATGTACAACAGCCCTAAACTCTGCTCTGTCCTGTGCCAATCGCACTGTCTCTG
>NW_006399766.1:5500692-5505328 GCF_000299155.1 Elephantulus edwardii | reverse complement strand
AAAAATATTACTTGAATAAAGAGTAAGTTATGTAAAAACAAAAACAAAAACCCTTCCTCTCCTTCAAGGATCTCCACTAGTGCCACCTGAAAACATGCTCAAAATATATAAGAGAAAATGTCACCATCTTTACCTCCAAGGAACCCTCTAGTTGTGCTTGTTCTTGAACAGATTTGTTTGTTCCTTTGGCAGTCCACTCTTCACCAACACTACAATTCAAAAGCATCGATACTTCTTCGGTTTTTTCCTATTTATTGCCAAACTTTCACGTACTTAAGAAGCAAATGATGATACCAAAGTCTGGTGCACCTCAGTCTTTAAACTGGTATCATTGCCTTTTAGTACTTTAGAAAGGTCTTTAACATCTGATTTGCTCAACTCACCCCGTCTATTGATTTCCTGACTGCTGCTCCCATGGGTGCTCCCCATGGATTCAAGTAAAATGAAATCCTGACAACCTCAATCCCCCTCCATTTACCATGCTGTTGCCTTACAGTCCATAAGCCAAGCATTATTTTAAATACTACACCTGTTTTCTCACATTTAATCCTCAAAACCACGTTGACCGTCTTTGTCTTGGTCCAAATCTACCAGCAGCTCTGCGGGAGAAAGATGGTCAGTCTCTTTTTGTTCTGACATAAAGCCTTAGATACTTGATGGAGGGTCACCATGAGTCTGAACCTACTATAAAACAATGAGTTTGAAGGGGTTGTGTGAGGTTTTTTAAAATGCCGAATGAAGTTCAAAGAGAATATCAGATATTTTTCCCTTCCTCCTTGGACTTTGGGAAGCTCTTTCAGCAGCAACTGTATATTCACCATGACTCCAGTTCCTAGTAGATAGAACCAGCATGGTCCAACATTGACCAAGTAATTTGGACCCCAAGATTCCTATACGACCTCCTGCTCCACATTGATATTTTTTCAGTAGAGGAGTGGAAGTAGATTGTTGCTCTTGCTAATTCACTTTATTATCTCAGCAATCCTTCATTAATCTAATCAATTGTTGTCAAGCTCAGCTGATGGTGATTGCCAGGTATTTCCTCAACAGCACCTCTAAATGGATTCAAACCACCAACTTTTATGTTCGTATCAGAGTACATTAACTGTTTTAACCACCAAGGATTATTTTTTTCATGTATGAACAATTCTATCATGTGCTTTATCAATTTTCTGCATTAAATCCCTTCTTCGTAAATATTTGAAGTAAAATATGGTTTATTGGTTATATGTGGGCAAATGTATGATAATAAAATTCCTAAATACTATAATGCACAGTTACGGTCAGTTGGCCAGGTAGCTGCCTTCCAAATTTCATGCCAAACTGGTGAACACATTCAGGGCTGCGTCTGTTAGTTGAAACATGTCAATTGGTTCTCCATCAATTCCTAGGACTTTACTTTTTTTTTTTTTGGCAGGGAGGTGGGGAACTTTACTTTTTACTAATGCCTTCAGTGTAGCTTAAATCTTATTTTTCATTATGATTGGCTTATCCATATGGTGCTTGCTGAAAATTTTCAGTGTCAACTAATTCTTTTTGTTACAGTGCTTCTGTGTATTCCTGGATCATTCAAGATTGTGCCCATAGCATCTCTCAGTTTTGCAACTTGAGGCTTGAATTTATTTTTTCAATTCTCTTAACTTGAGAAATGCTGAGTGAGTTTGTCCCTTTTTATTCTCTGACTCCAGCTGTCTACACATTTCATTAAAATATTTTGCTTTGTTTTCTCTAGATGTCTTCAACTCTCTTACTTCAGCATCTCTTTCTTTTGTTTTGGCTTTTCAATGCTCTTACACAATCTCCATAAATATCTTCTGACATCCATTTTGGTTTTTCGTTTCCTTTCTCTTTTTTCTCTGTCTCTCTTCATGGAAATTTGGGGGACAGCACCTGATCAACTCACCAAAAGAGATCCATGTTTATCCCCATTCCTAAGAAAAGTGATCCAACAGAATGCGGAAATAATGGAATAATATCAGTAATATTTCATGCAAGCAAAGTATTGTTGAAGATCATTCAAAAGTGGCAAGAACAGTGCATTGACCAAGAACCAACAGAAGTTCAACCTGGCTTTAGAAAAGGCCATGGCACTAGGGATATCATTGCTAATGTTGGTTGGATCCTAAAAGAATATTATAAGAATGTCTGTTGTTTTTTTTTTTTAAAAGAATGTCTATTTGTGTTTTATGACTATGCAAAGACTATGCTGTGTGGATCTTAACAAATTATAGCTAACAATGAGAAGGATGGGAATCCTAGAGCATTTTATTGTCCTAATACAAAATCCATACCTAGTCCAAGAAGCTGTAGTCTGAACCAAGCAAAGGAACATGGCATGGTTTAAAATCAGGAAGGGTGTGCATGAGGGTTTTTTTCTTTCTCCATAGCTATTCAATTTGTGTGTTTAGCAAATATTCATTAAGCCGGACTCTATGGAAAAGAATGTGGCATCAGGATTGGAAGAACCATCAACAACCTGCATTTATGCAGATGGCATAACTTTGCTTACTGAAAGTGAGGAGGATATGAAACACTTGCTTACTTCTGACCAAGGACTCAACATTAAGAAAATAAAGGTCCTCATCACAGGGCCAACAATCAACATAGATGGTGAAACGATTGAAGCTGTCATTGATTTCATCTTTCTTGGATCAACAATCAATACGCTTGGTATGAAGAGTCAAGAAACTGGAAAAGCTGTTGCTGCTCTTTACATTGCAATTGATGTATGTGTGTGTGTGTGTGTGTGTGTGTGTGTGTGTGTGTGTATTTGTTTGTTAGGTGCTGTCGAGTCTTAGACATCTCACACTGATCCTGTGAATAAAAGACCTGACCACTTGCATAACTTTCATCCTTTCTCCAAGTTCATAGAGTTCCTGGAGGCAAGCTATTTCAGAAGTGGATACCACTCCTGCTTCCAAGCTTGTTTTAATCGGGGAGCTCTACCAAACACTGTCCACCATGGGAAACCATTATTACATTTGACACATCAGAGTCACAGCATCACAGCAATCACGAGTTACCTCTGGACAGACCACTTAGAAGAATGTTTGACCAGAAAAACCAATTTAAACCAGGACTGAGGGCCACAAATTAAAATCACAAAGGATGTCAGTTTGAAGACTAAGGTGTGCCTGATTCAGGTCATGGTCTTCTCAAATACCTATTATGCATAAGAGAGCGTAACAATGGATAAGGATGACAGAAGAAGAGATGATGCCTTTGAGTTGTGGTCCTGGAGTACTGAATATTCCATGGGCTGCCCAAAGAACAAAGCAATTTGTCTTGGAAAAAGCACATCTAGGGTGCTCCTTGGAGGTAAAGATAGAAAAGCTTCATCTCCAACAAGATGGATTGACACAGTGACTTCAGCAATAGGTTCAAGTGTGTCAGAGATGATGAAGATAGCACAGGATAGGGCAGGGTTCAGGTCAGAAGCTCATAATGTTGCTGTGAGTCATATTGACGCAACTGCACCTAACAATAACAATGATAATGCACAATATACAAACAAAGATCTCAAACTGGGAAAATATTAGCCATATTTAGAAAAGGAGTATGAGTATGAGTACATAACAAGTTAGCATAGGAGTTTCTTCTCTATTTACACTAATTAAGAACTCAGAGTAAAGGAGACAAAAATAGAACATGATGGGACAACAGATGATAGTTTGACTCCACTAGCTACAGCAAGATGGGCAGTCTCCTCTGCTAAAGATTTGTTGTTGTTGTTATATGCCATCGAGTCTAGTACGACTCATAACGACCCCATGAACAAAAGATCTGAACCCTGTTCTATCCTGCACCATCCTTACACTTTCTGACACACAAGAAACCATTGTGGCGGTCACCATATCAAATCCACCTGGTCGAGGGTCTTCATGATACTAAAGATTTACAACCTTGTAAACCCCATGGAAGGTCATTATGAGTTGAAATCAAGTGACTTGAAGGCAACATGTTTGTTTGTTTGTTTTAGGTTCCCCTCTTCCCAACTTTAAAAAAGTCTATGCTTTTGTCAAAAGCAAAAATTTTGAAGCCATTGTGAGCAATGATGCAACTTGATCGCCCTCTGGAGGTGATTCTTAGATCTGACTAGCATATCTTCATTTTTAGAAAATCATTTATTAACAATTTGTTTTAAAGATAAGAAAATTCAATCTTACTTTTCTCTTTCTCAAGGTAAAATAGCAGCTGCCATCAAGTCGATTCCAACTCATGACAATTGTATGTGTGTGCCATTTTTGCAAAATTATGTCCATGCAAAATCATGTGTGCAAACCTGTCATGTGTGCAAAATTGTGTGTGTGTGTGTGTGTGTGTGTGTATGTGTGTAAAAGGGAAAGCATTTGAAATACAATGCTTTAGCAGAAAAAGTGGGTGTCATGCTATACCCAAATATAATGTTATGAAATATTTGAATTTCAAATATTCAAAGCACAAAAATAATGTTGACTACATCTACTGTTACTCAAATATTAATGATGAGCTCTCCTCACATTTTTCAAAACATAAATAATCTTCATTCTTCTTTCATCATGAACAATTTATCAATACTGAAATTAAAATTGTTCTCTTTTTTCTTCTTCTACTTGCATTCTTTTTCTCCCCTATCAATTCTTTTATTATTTATTTT
>NW_006399766.1:5477580-5499834 GCF_000299155.1 Elephantulus edwardii | reverse complement strand
TTCTTCATGTGCTTGTTGGCCATCTGAATGTCTTCTTTGGTGAAGTGTCTGTTCATATCCTGTGCCCATTTTTCTATTGGATTATTTACCGTTATCTTGTTGTGGTGCTCAAGTATTTTATAAATTCTAGATATAAGTCCCTTATCTGACATGTCACTACCAAATACTTTTTTCCAGTCTGTGGCTTCCCTTTTTACCCTGTTGGAGAAGTTTTTGGATGTGCATAGGGATTTGATCTTAGAAGGTCCTATTCATCTATTTTATCTTCTCCTGGTTGTAAGATTTTCAGGATACTTGGAAGACTCTTTATGTTGTGGATTAGGGCTACTAAAGTTCTTCCCAGCTTTTCTTTAATGAAGTTTATAGTCCTTGGTTTTAGTCCTAGGTCCATGATCCACCTTGAGTTGGTTTTTGTATATGGAGTGAGGTGTGGATCTTCCTTAAGTCTGTTGCAGATAGTTTTCCAATTTTACAACACCATTTGTTAAAAAGGCTGTCGTTTCCCCACTTAACTGATTTCATCTCCTTATAAATTATCTGTTCATGTATGTCATGTTCAATCAGTTATTGGACAGATTAGTTGTATATTGTTCTTGTCATTGTTAGGTGCCGTCGAGTCGAGTACGAATCATAGTGACCCTATGAACAAAAAAATCTGAACCCACTGTTGGTGGGAGTGTAAAATGGTGCAACCACTGTGGAAGGTGGTATGGCACTTTCTCAAAAAGTTGCAAATAGAGATACCATTTGACCCAGCAATTCCAGTACTGGGAATATACCCCAAAGAGACCATAACTGCCATCCAAGCAGATATATGCACATCCATGTTTATCGCAGCTTTGTTCACAGTAGCAAGGACCTGGAAACAACTCAAGTGCCCATCAACAAATGGAGAGAGAAGCTGTGGTATATTCACACAATGGAATACTATGCTGCATTGAAAAACAAGAAACTAATGCAATATTTTTCGAAATGAGGTACTCTGGAGGACATTATGCTGAGTGAAGTATCTCAGTCACAAAAAGAACAAATTTTTCTTGGTGCCACTGTTGTGAAACGGGACTGACCTCGGGGCTGGGGGGAGACTGAGAAAGATGGGTTCAATAATGTGTACTGCATTGAAACAGATGAGGGAGAATACTGTTTAAAAGGGATATGTGATTAGGTATTTTTGTCATGACAGGACTCCAGAGTGAAGGCTACATGGTGGAGTGGACCTGGGGGAGGGATTGTAAAACAATGAAAGAATTTTTCTTTTATTTTTTCCAAGTGGGTAGTGTACTAGGGGGGGAGGGTTGGGAGAGGAGAAAAGTGCAACAATGAATGAATGGAAATCCAAAGTCTCTGTAAATTTTTACTGAAATTACTAATAAATTTAAATAAAACAAAAAAAAATCTGAACCTAGTTCTGTCCTGAGCCCTCCTCACACTTCCTGACCCACAAGAGCCTATTGCAGCAGTCACTGTGTCAGTCCACCTGGTCGAGGGTTTTCCTCTTCTTTGCTGACCCTCCACCTTTCCAAGGATGATGTCCTCCAAGTAATAGCCTTTCCTAAAGTATGCAAGATGGATAGGTTTAGTAGATGATTCTCAGAACTCAAACTCATTGCTGTCAGGTAAAAACAAGAGTCATAATTGACCTTCCTCTGGGTTTCCAAGGCCATAAATCACATGGGCTAAGATTGCCCTTCTTTCTCTCTCAAAGTCGCTGATGCATTCAGATTTCCAGAGAAGCAGAAATCTGAGTAAGCAGCCCAACTCCCCACTACGGGATGTGCACTGTCTGAACTACAGAGGCCACCATAGCTCTCCACCTCATCAGAGTCAAAAGAATGGAATAAATGATTACTTCTAAGTGTCTGGCTTATTAGAACTGAATGGATGATGCCATCACTCAGTATTGTTGTTACTCTTAGGTGCCGTCAAGATGACTATGACTCCTAGCAAGTCTATGAGCAGCAGATGTGAATCTTGCCCTACCCAGTACCATACTCACAATTCCTGTTACGGTGTAGCCCACTGATGGAGAACAATTTGGGGACTGGAGAAGAAAAAAAAATTCTGTTTTATATTCATTCATTATAAGCAGAACAAAATGTCAAATAAGTTTAAATGTTGTCATTAAGTCTATTCCTACCCATGGTGATCCTGAAGGTGTCACAGCAGGATTTTGTGCCATAGGATAGCTGCTTTTTAGAAGTAGGTATCTGTCATTTCTTGGTCTCAAGGCACTTCTGGATGTACTGCAACCAACGTGGTTTCAGCCAGCAAGAAATACACGAACCATTTGTATCACCCAAAAACTCTCAATAGGTGATTAGATAAAAAGAATTCTGATTAGCGGTCTTGAATGCATCTGTTTACCATCTTTTATGAAGGCCATAATTGAAGGTGCGGATTTTTATGGAAATCATTTTCACAGGGACAGCGTGAACAGAACGTGATTGCCTAGAAATAAATTTTGAAAAGTTTCAATACTTGATATCTGCAAAAGATGATGGAAAATGAGCAGCTACTGAGATAAGAGGTAAGCCAGAGGAGTTTTAGGTCAAGAGAAATCAAATTTCAAAAAGAGAATCTAATCCTACTTAGAGATCAACTAAGTAGGAGATAAAACCTGCCCTTTGCATCTATGGAATGAGGAATAGTCTCTATTTTCACTGCAGTGGTACGGGAATGAGGAAATGATGGAGTGATGATATCAAGTACAGACACATATTTTGGAGAATTATTTAAAAAATAGTGACATTGAAGGAAAAAAGGGGGGTTGACCATTAGAGGTTGAGGTTGGGTTTTGCTGAATTGGGTTTTATTTTTCTTTTCTGCTTTTATCTTCTTTATTATTCACTTTTCTAATAACATAAAATGTTAGAATATTTAAAAGCTAATGAGAGATCTAGATGAAAGGAAATAAAAATTAAGGATCCTGAGAGAGTGGAGGAGGTGTGATCTCAAGCAAGAGTGAAGAAATTGCCTTTAGTAGGAGTAGAGCTTCTGTTCTGTTAAATAACCAAAAGAGATAAAGATGGGAGCAGATGTAATAAGTGTGTATGCTCATTAACAGGAAAGTTCCTCTTTGATGTGTTTTCTTTTCTTTTCTGTGAAGGAGAAAAGATTATCTCCTAAGATGAAAGCAAATAGTAGGGACATTGACATTTAAGGGTAGTGCAGAGGGATAGAAAAACCCATTTAGGTTGTGAAATAAAGATTGGTTCACATTAATGTAGCAGGATTAGGGGAAAATATTGAAGGAGCTTTGTGAGGGCAACGATTATATATTTATAAAGAAAACAACCTGCCCTATTATACAATTTCCTTTGGGAACCATGTAGATCAAAACAGAGAAAACAGTGTTCAGGGGGGTTCCTTCAGGAATGGGCACAATGAAAAGATACTTTAGCAAGGGGTTTTTGGTTGGGTTTGTTTTTTTAATTGTAGATAAGTATGCTCTTAAAACAGATGGCATGGAAGTCTAATAGACTAAAGGTAAGAGACAAAAGAAATATTAGGAGAAAGTACAGAAATAAATAGCCCTGTTTTAAGAATAATAATATAAGAGAACATTTGAACAATTAAACTTGAATGTAAGTTTTGTAGGTTCTCCTAAAATTTCTTCACAACTACCTTGCTGTTGGGTTTGAACAAAGAAATACTGGTGAGAAAGTCGAAGTACACTCTATGGGAGATGCAGGAGGTCCCTCCTTCTCATTCTACCTATAGCAGACTGCAGGAGTTAGCAGAAATCCTTTTTTTTAAAAAAAATTATTAATTTTAATGAACATTTAGAGAGATTTTGGATTTCCATTCATTCATTGTTGTACTTTTCTCCCTGCCCACCCCTCCCTCCCAGTTCGCTCTGCTCTTCGAAAAGTAAAAGAAAAACTCCTTCATTTGTATACAATCCCCCGCCCCGAGTACACTCCACTATGCAACCTTCATTCTGAATTCTTCATCCTGGATTACCATAATACCCTATCTTATGTCGCTTTTAAACTGTTCTCATCCTCATCTGTTTCAAAGCAGTATACATAATTTATCTCATCTTTCTGATGTCGGTCCCATTCTACAACAGTGGCACTATGCAATATTTGTCTTTTTGTGACTGAGATACTTCACTCAGTATAATGTCCTCCAGGGCCACCCATTTTGAATAATATTGTATGAGTTCCTTGTTTTTCAGTGCAGTGTAGTGTTCCATTGTGTGAATACACCACAGCTTCTCTCTTCATTTGTTGATGGGCACTTGAGTTGTTTCCAGCTCCTTGCTACTGTGAACAAAGCTGTGATAAACATGGATGTGCATATATCTGTTTGGATGGCAGTTATGGTCTCTTTGGGATATATTCCCAGTAGTAGAATTGCTGGGTCAAATGGTATTTCTGTTTGCAACTTTTTGAGAAAGTGCCATACCGCCTTCCACAGTGGTTGCACCATTTTACACTCCCACCAACAGTGAATAAGGGTTCCAGTTTCTCCACAACCTTACTAGCATTTGTTGCTTGCTGTTCTGTTAAATGTTGGTATTCTTACTGGGGTGAGATGATATCTCATAGTTGCTTTGATTTGCATCTCTCTTAGGGCTAGGGATTTGGAACATTTCTTCACGTGCTTGTTGGCCATCTGAATGTCTTCTTTGGTGAAGTGTCTGTTCATATCCTGCACCCATTTTCAATTGGATTATTTACCTTTATCTTGTTGTGGTAGTAGAAATCCATCATTTTTTTTCATCTTTGGGTTTGGTGTGTATATTTGATTAACAGTCATATATATGAACAGGCCTTCCTTGTGTGCACATGGATACTATTAGTGACAGCACTGTGTTTGAGGATGTTGTTCTTGTGTACCATCAAGTCGGAACCTACCCATAGCTGACCCTCTGGCAGCTTTTCAGAGGCAGTTAATGACACAGGAGATTGCCCATCCTTTTCCTGCGGAACAGCTGGTGGCCTCAAACCAAGTGCCATTGGGATTGCAGTGCAGCTTCTCACCACTAGGCCACCAGAGCTCCCTGTATTTCAGGATGTTGTTGTTAAGTGCCGTCGAGTTGTAGACGACTCATAGTGACCCTATGAGCGAAAGACCTGGACAATTGTATAACTTTCATCGTTTCTCCAAGTTCATAGAGTTTCCAGAGGCAAGCTATTTATGGAAGTGGATGCCACTTCTGCTTCCAAGCTTGTTTTAATTGGAAAGATTCACCAGCACTGTCCATTAGGGGTAACCATTATCACATTTGACACTTCAGTGTCACAGTATTCAGCATCACAGCAAACATGACTTGCCTCTGTACAGCTAATGGACAGAACAGTGTTATATCACTTGCAAGAATGTTTGACCAAAAGCGACTAAAACCAGGTTTGAGGACTGCAGATTAAAATCACCCACCTTTGGCTTGGTAGCATAATTTTCTATCCACTAGGCCAACAGAGTTCTCTCTATGTTGTTGATGTTGATGTTGTTGTTGTTGTTAAGTGCCACTGAGTCATAGATGACTCATAGAAACCCTATGAACGAAAGACCTGAACACAGGATAGTTCCTGAAATACTCGTTTTGACAACAAATGTGACACAATACTTCTTGGATTTGTCAGTAGAGCAGACCATATGTTTATGCAACTCAAAATGGCCAATACTAGTCCATTTCACCTCTACTGGCAAGGAACTATTGCCAACCTAAAGGCATGCACTTCGAATCCACCATTTGCTCTGTACGAGAAAGATTGGCAGTCTTCTCCTGTGCAATTTACTGCCTCTGAAAACCTGCTGGAAGGTTGGTTTCAAGTCAACAGTACGCAGCAACAACAATGCCTAGGAATCAATCTTTGTGCATTCTATTTCATTGTTAACAGCTTCCAGTTTTCCTAGCTTGATACTTCATACGTTCTACATTCCAATTATTAATGGATGGTTGTAACTGTTTCTCCTCCCTTTGAGTCTTGTCACATAAGCAAGGGCCTTCATTTGGTAATATCCAGTAGGGACTTCATTATCAGCATGAGACAAGCATTTCAAAGTAGTGGCATCATGATTATTTAAATTAACACAGGTATTTTCTTTGGTTACAATGTCAATTGAAAACAATACTTTTGGAGGTCAAAACTACTGGGTTTTGGTTTGCTTGTTGTTGCATTCCCCCCCCCCAACCATTTTGGTAGTAATCACAACTATACACATTGGTGGGGAACACTGGTTGCTTCTATTAGCACCAGAGAGCTTATATGTTAAAAATGGCAAGTCAAGGCTTTAGACTCACATTAGGACATAAAAAGACAAACAGAACTTCCACGAGGGACTTAAAAGATTTTTCACTTCTTGTGTCCACAAAGCAGACATGATTCAGGACCATATTTCAAACCACACTGGGAGTTGCAGAATTACAGTGCAAGTTCAATAAATGGCTTTGCTAAGTTTCAAAGATTAATATTAGGGCAACGATCTGGAAGCATTGGGAATTGAAGATGTAGGGTAAGGACATAGAGGCAGACTCAAACTAATATAAAACTTTGAACCCAACTATACCTGAGATTTCCTTGCCAGTGGAAACAACACTTCTTCCCTCACTTTGAAGAAGCTAAATGCACCCAAAGGCCTTACCTAAAGTTACTAATTTTCTAAGAAAATTCATTTTCTTTCTCTCCTAAATACCTACAACCATTAGAATTCATATTATGTCAACCCATAACTACTGTAAGATTCCAGTAGACCTCACGAGTGAAAAAAAAACACAATGTCCCTACTAGGAGGAATTAGCATACACATCAAAATAATTGCAGTAGTTTACTAACATGTCAGCTTCGAAACATAAAGAAACTTTGTGTTGCAACGATTTTGTGTTAATCTGAGTAAAAGGGAATATAAGGTTGGAATGGGCTGAATTTATAATGGGGTACTTATGTAGGATTTCAGATTAAACACATTAGCTCCAGCAGCCAGAATGAGATCTAATGGTTGCCTTCTTTGGCTGACTTAAAAATATTCAGCTCACTGCCATTAAGTGGATTCTAATTCATAGTGACCATCCATTGGGTTCCTGAGGTTGTAAATCTTAACGGGAATAATAATCTGCTTATCTTTCTCCCATAGGGCTGCTGGTGGATTGGAATCACCAGAGGCATGAAGCCTTTTGTTAGCAAACAACCAAGGAGCTCTGGTGGCCTAGTGGCAAGAAGCTGCACTGGAATCCCACAGGCATGCAATTCAAGGCCACCAGTTGCTACATGAGAGAATGATGGGCAATCTCCTCCCATGCGAGTCACTGCCTCTGAAAATCCACCAGAGGGTTGGCACTGACTCTGGTACACAGCAACAACCAAGTACAGATTAGGCCACAGGAGTACTCAGTGAAGGAATCTAGGAGCTTAAAAATTGGGAATGCTGGAGTGGATTTATTATGTGCAACCTATCCAATTATCCCATAGTTATGGTCTTCAGATGTTCCAGACAGAATTTTTTCCAGACAGTAAGATATTTTTTGATGAGGCCGAAAAACATCCTTGACAACTTTTGTGGTGTCTGTCTTCTGTATCCTAAAGATGACCGTAAGAGATTCTACTTTTGAAATGGTCTCCTGATTTTAAGAGGAATGCTGGGCATGTAGAATGGCAAAGGTTAGATGGCAGCAGTTAACACCAGAAACTAGGTAATTAGGTTTCTTTCCATAAAGGTCAGTAGGGTCAAAGTGACAGAGAGCTTTGGCCTACAGGGACTGCTGGCAGTTCCTAACTAATCATATCGTCAATGAGAATTACCCTGATGAGCAGGCTTGATCTGCATACATGAAAGCAAATTTTAACTGAAGAGAACCAAAGTCTGATTTCATTTCTTTTCCCAATCTAAATTTATGTTATCTCAGCCAAATAAAAATCAGAGAGAAGATACTGATAAAGATTCCTGCTACCTACGCTATGTTGTCACAGGAATGCAGTAAATGTTGCCTTCCCCCAAATGTCTTACAATTTGCTGGGAGGAATAAACCTCATATTTTCTTTTGCAAAGATTATTGAGCAAAGTTGACAATTATCCTTAAAGAACCCATACATCACTGTGGCCTTCAGGCCACCATGGGGCTTATGAAGGCTTTGTGGCAGCTGTATTCTTGGCTCAAGTTCACCTCATTATGTCCTGCATGAGTTTCATGATGCACACTACATTTTTTTTCCATTCTCTCCCTCCACCCCCTCTGTACCTAGATAAAATTTTGGGACAGGCAGGCTTAGAAAATGACAGCATTTTTACCTGTGATAAGACCTATTAAAATAGAGAAGACCAAGTAGGAGATAACTTCCCTTCTAGCTGAAAATAATACAAACAACGATGTTATGATATTAGTTTATTAGTATTTTTTGGGGAAATAGTGTTTAAAAGTAATGGGGAGGTGGGAAGAAAGACTCGCAATAAGATAGACTGATACATTAATTCCTACAATATTAACCACAGCAAAGACTATAATGGATGGTGCAGGAATGGACAGGGTTTTGATCTGTTGTACACAGGGCTGCTATGAGTCGGTGCTGACTGGATGGACCTAAAAATAACAACAGTAATATTATATATCTGAGAAACACGTCTGGATTATATAAAAAGGTAACTAGGTCACAGATAATGACTTGTGACTATCATAAAATAATCAGGTGGTAATTTGACATAAAATTCTTCCTGTACTCTGCAAGTCAAAGCAGCCTTAGCTCCTTATATATGGTTATTGGTCTGGCAATTTGTTCTCTCTACATTAATAATAAGGATAGTAAGTGTGAGTTCACTCTCACTTGTCAGAGGCAGAAGTATATTTAAGCTTTGTCTGTCTTACTCAAAGACACGTCAACTATCCTCTAACCTTAGATTCTACAGGGATATTAATTGCTTGGACATCACAAAACCAATAGAGTATGCATTATATTGCTGTGATAATGGTGATTGGGCCTGGTGAAAAGCAGTTAGGGGTAGTCCTCCATGTATTTGAGTTATAAAACCCACACAGACAACCATTTATTTTGTTTGACATCTTGATAGCACTGTGCACTACATACTAAGTTGCAGTATGTAAAAGGACCATGAAGACAAATTTCATTGAATTTTTATTATTTTTAAGTCTGTGCTAAAAAATGAATACATAATCAATATATATTCATTAAATACATATAGCTGAAAAAGAATTGATTTTGAGAATATATCTCTATATCTCAGCTTCCTGCCAACCAATCACTCCAGAATCAACCCCCAGCCAGCACAAAGGGACAAAGCCAACAGCTCACCCTGTTGTTGTTGTTATGTGCTGTCAAGTCGTTTGCGACTCATAGCGACCCTATGTACAACAGCCCTAAACCCTGCCCTATCCTGTGCCAATCGCATTGCCTCTGACACACCCATCCCAATTACCCCAGTCACTGAATCAATTCACCTCATAGAGGGTCTTCCCCTCCTGGGCTGTCCCTCCACCCTCCCAAGCATGATGTCCTTCTCCAAGGACCTGTCTCTCCTCACAACATGTCCAAAGTATGTTAGACGGAGCCTCAGAATCCTTGCCTCCAAGGAGCCACCCAGTTTAACCCTTTCCAGGACAAATCTGTTTGTTTTCCTAGCAGTCCATGGTATTCTCAATACGCTTCTTCAGCACCACAGCTCAAAGGCATCAATTCTTCTATCCTCCTTGGTCATTGTCTACTCTCTGATGCATAACAAGTGACTTCAAAGACCATGGCCTGTATCAGATGCACCTTAGTCTCCAGAGAGACACCATTGCTCTTGAGTACTTTAGAGAGGTCCCTAACAGCAGACTTTCCCATCGCAATATGTTTTTTGATTTCCTGGCTGCTGGTGCCAAGAGTGTTGACCATGGAGCCGAGCAAACTGAAGCTGTGAACAATCTCAATCTCTTCACCATCCATCCTGATGCTGCCAATTGGTCCAGTGGTGAGAATCTTTGTCTTCTTGACATTGAGCCTCAGTCCATACTGAAGGCTGCAGTCCTTGATCCTCTGTAGCAAGTGCATGAGGTCCTCCTCAGTTTCAGCGAGCAGGGTTGTGTCATCTGCATGACGCAGATTGTTGATAGATTGTCCACCAATCCTAACGCCACGCTTCTCCTCATAGAGCCCAGCCTCTCGGATAATCTGCATACAGTTTGAAAAGGTATGGAGATAGGACACATCCCTGACGTACACCCTTCCCAATTTTGAACCATACTCACCCTACACTTTGATAATGTTAAAATATTTTGAAGAAAATATAGTGTCATCTGCAATTGCCTTGAAAATGCAACAAAACATGAAGCAGATTAAAGGAAGGGGAGTAGTTGCCATTGTTGCTGAGTAACATCAAGTTGGGACCAACCAATAGCTGACCTACCAGAGGGATTTCGGAGGCAGTAAATTGCAAGGGAAGAGAGTGCTCATCTTTCTCTCCCTGAGCCATTGGTGGATTTGAACCATTTACCTTTGTGTTGGCAAAACAATTTCTTACCACTAAACTAATGTAGCAAAACCCTTGTAAGGTACCATTGTTGTTGTTGTCTTTGAATAGCTTCCAGCACATGGTGACTATGTGTGCAAAATACAACTATTCCATAGGATTTTCAAGGCTATGACTTTTCAGAAGCAGATTGAAAGACCTATCTTCCTTCCAAGGTGCCTCTGAGTAGATTTGAACCACTAACCTTTTTAGTTAGTGCTTAACTATCTTCGCCATAGTGACTTCAAATAAATAATAAAGCAAGAATGTCACTGTGTTGTTGTTGTTGTTGTGTACCGTCAAGTCAAAACTGATCCATAGCTGACCCTCCAGAAATTAATCACACAGGAAGAGACTACCCATCGTTCTCCCACAGAGTAGCTGGTGCACTTGGACCACAAGCCTTCGGGACTGCAGCACAGCTTCTTGCCATTAGGCCACCAAAGCTCCCAAAAGCAATTATAGAAAAATATTACTAGTAGAACACAAGTGACAAATCCCAGGTATTCACTGTGCAATCCCTCCATGTTTGGAAATTTTCATAATAAACTGTTGGAAAAATAGTTTTTCATCAGTTGCACATGATTTGTTTTCAAGCTGACCCTTAGAAAGTTAAATTTGAAGCAGTAGGATGTTAACAATCATATTCTTTTGAAAGAATGGGTGAGTGACTTCTTGATTTTCTAATATATATAATGAGCACTCTTTCCAGCAGCTGTAGACAAAACAGATGCTGTCCTGACCTCTACTTTCTAAAATCTGTTTGACAGTTTTGTTGCACCTCTTTGCACTCTTCAAATAGCTGTGGAAGATAATTTTGCCAGTGGTGCATCTTTAAATCACATATTAAAAAAGAAATCCCCTTCCTGCCCTCTTCTCTTGGAAGATTTCCAAGACAAACTTCAGACACGCAAATGACATTCATGCAAAATATGCTTCTTCTCTGTAGGGAAAGTAAGATGTATCTTTAATAAAGATAAATATCAGAACGTACCTTTGTTTCAAAGAAATTAATATCGTCTTTCTAGATTTTACAACCCAGATCAATAAGAATGGGGTTTTCAAAAGACAAATGTTTCTCTTATCATATCTTCCTTCTTCAGAAATGGGGAGCGGGAAGAGAGTCAGCAAGATTTGATCTGTGAGTAATGTGTTTTTATGTTTGTGTTGAAACTCAATATTTTCCAAGTCTATTGGCTGTCATAGTTCAACGAAATTCTTATGAAAGGAAATACGAAAAGATGGAGATACAACCAAGCATTGTAAAGCAGAACCAGAACTAGGGATAAAATAAATATACACAAAGGCGAGAGAGAGATTAAATGAACCAGAGAGAGAAAAGGATGGATTTCTAGAATGAGCCTGTGCATGGTTAGAGTCAGATAAGTGGCCTCTATAGGAGAATAAAAGACAGTTGTTTTGATTCTTCATCCATAGTTGAGACTGTTTGGCAGAAAGGTAATCTACCATGACCTCTAAAACCTTTCTATTATATGTTAGCAATGTAGTTGTTAACCCATTGTGAGAAGAGTGATATTTCCAACAGAGCTGCAAATCACTAGTTTAGAAAGCCCCACGGAGAAAGAAATACATTTCCTGTTGTGTGATCACTGTGGTTACGTACAGTGCCAGTGTCTGGAGCTTGTACATAGCTATTTGATGCTGGGGATTCTGACCTTCTTTGCTAGCGAGCCCACATTCATATGGGTGAAAGCTGGTTAAAATAAACCTCAAGGGAAGTCTTGCTGGGGAAAAAAGGAATTCATAAAGGGGCAGCATGTTGTCTGAGACCTGTGAAGCCAACTGGAAAAAGAAATCCTGCCGATTTTTCTTTAGTGATGGGGTGGAGCTTATCTTACCAATATAATTATCTTACCTTGCTTTTAAAAAATCCCCACTAGGCATAGTCTTTCTGAGGAGCATTGACACTGTAGAAAAGGAGGGGGGCGGGAAATGAAGCAAACACAGTCTTTAGGATTCACTCTAGTGCAGGTCATAAGAATAAATTTACACATTCTGTAATTTCTGTAGCTATTATATGTGAAAGATGGTTTAAAACACTCAGTAAGCATATGAGTGATTGCTCAAATCATCGCATGCATTTTGAGTGTCACTCTTATTATCATAGTCTATGCTAATGGCAGCCTTTGTGCTGTACACACACAAATATATAGCTATGTATGGTGGCCTCATTGTTGTTGTTATGTGCCATCCAGCCAACTATGACTCAAAGTGACCCTAGGAGCAGCAGTTCTGAAACTTGCCCTATTGGGCATCATCCTCATTATGTCTGATATACTTACTGGGAACTAAAGATAAACCAAGGGATTCTATAGACTATATTCCTGTTCTCATGCCTAGTTTAGGTAAAGATAGAATACACAGGCAAAATGAATATATATTATAAGAAATTATACGAGTCCTAAAACAAACAGAACACCATGTACTACAAAGAGACATGGGTAAGAAAAGACCTCTTGGAACAAAGTATTGTTGAGCTGAAAGTGAATAACTAGAGGTAAATCACCTAGAGAGCAGCTACATGAAGAAGAATCCAAGCAGGAGAAACATCAACTTGCAAGGCCCTAGGATGGGAAAGAGGTTGGAATATGAATGGTCCAAGCATTGACAGATGATCAATGGGGCTGGAATGTTAGAATGCTAGATGGGAGGAAAGTTTCACCAAGTTTGAGTAGAGTGTTAGTGAAAATCCCAAACGTTTTGTTTGGAACCTGAGACAGAAATGAAAAAATGATATGCTGCTAAAAGGTCAAGGAATAGCTACTACATGCTTGAAGAATAAGATCAAGGTGAGAAGCCTTGTTCTCAAATATTTAGGTTTCTTTATGATGATACTTAGGTTTCTATGATTTAAAAGAAAATAACATGGTAATCAAGTACTTAAATGAGCCAAAAGAAAGAGCAAAGAAACTCAAAGGACAAACATTGTAAAGTCCCAATCATATAAAATATCTGGACTAGACAAATGCGTAGAGACAAAGGTTTATTAGTGGTTACCAGGCAATGGGGCCTGGGCAAATTGCTGAATAGGTACTAAATGTGTTTAAAGTGATGACAAACTTCTCTGGAAATAGATTATAATGATGGTAGCACAACATGGCTAATGTCATTAATGTCACTTGCTTGTGTCCCAAACATAGTTAAGTGATAAACATTTTGTCATATGTAACCCATTGCTAGTGAATTGACTCCAAATCATAGCTACCCTACAGGACAGAGTACTAGAACTGCCTCATTGAATTGCCAAGGGCTTTCCAAGGCTATAATCATCATAGAAGCAGAGTGTCATACCTCCTCCTTTGGAGTGGCTAGTAAGTTTGAACCTCTGAAGTTTTTAGTTAGGAGCCACATACTTAATCAATGTGCCACCAGGAAACTTCCGTTATATATCTCGAAAACTAACTCATTGCCCTCAAGGTGAAAACAATTCCTAGATGAACTTGCATTGGGATTCCAAGGTTGTGAATCACACAGGAGGAGATTGCGCATATTTCTCCCATTGAGTGGGGTAGATTTGAACTGGCAGGGAGGTCTAGCCTTTGGATTTGCATTGCAACTCCCTATAGACTGTGCTAAGAGTTGAAATATGCAAACCAACATTATTGACTGCAGGTTAAAAAGAAAACATAAACCACAGGAGGGTAAAGCTTACAAAACTACCCAGGTGGAAACTGAATAACTCTCTACATGACTGGGTTACAAAAGTAAGTTTACAGAATCCTACAGGACCTCCACAAGGAAAAGACTGATCGCACAGTTACAAAATGGGCAAAGGACATGGAAAGAATTTTCATGAAGGAGGATATTTGGATGGCCACCATATACACCAAGAAATGCTCAAAATCACAAAATCACTGGCAATAAGGGAGATGCAAATAAAAACTGCAATGAGATACCATCTCACTCCAGTAGCAGTGGTGAAGTTTAATAGAACAGCAAGTTATAAATGTTGGAGAGAATGTGGCGAAATAGGAACTCTTATACACTGTTGGTGGGATTATACAATGGTATAACCACTCTTGAAGACAGCTTGGCATTTCCTCAGAAAGCTGAACATAGAAATTCCATATGACCCAGTTATTCCACTGCTTGGAATATACCCTGAGAAAATGAGAACTGAGGCATAAACGGAGACTTGTAAATCAATATTCATAGCAGCGTTATTCACCATCGCAAGAATATGGAAATAGCCCTAATGTCCAATCACAATCAAATGAATATGAGAAATGATGGAATACTATGCAGCACACAGGAACCATGATTTTGTAAATCACTATCTAACTTGGGGGGAGATTGGAGAGCATTATTCTAAGTGAACTAACTCGGTCCCACAAAATCCAAATACCATGTAAGGCTATTATTATAGAATGTGTATAAGGGTCCACGGGGGGAGGGGGGAGTAGAGGGGTGAGGATGGGTTGCACAATTTGATGGGTGGAGGAAGGAGTGGGCTAAGGAAATGGGAAAGATCTGGTGTGAAAAACAATGTATATGAACTTAAAAGTAAATCAGTATAAAGTAATAATTTCATTTAAAAGTACCTAAATACATAACAATTTTATACAGATGTGAACATATAAATAGAAAAAATATATATATAAAGGAAATTAATGTAGTTTTTGAAGTTAGATTTGTGGGTACTACATATATTACTGGAGAGCTTTGTGATGATACAAAAGATATTGGGAATTCTAGGGTGCTGGTCATGTTCTATTTTTCCCCCTGTGGGATGGTAATGTTTTTCTATCAAAAATTGTTTTCTCTCTCCATCTCCATCTCCATCTCCATCTCCATCTCCATCTCCATCTATCTTGTTTATAGGTGTTGTTGAGTCCAGTACGACTGATGAAAAACAGATCTGAACACTGTCCTATCCAGTGCCAACCTCACCATCTCTGACATACTAGAGTCCATTGCTGCAGTCACTGTGACAATCCATTTGGTTAAGGATCTTCCTCTTTTAGTGACCCTCCCTCCAGCTTTCTTGGCATGATGTCCCTTTCCAAGGAATAGTCTCACCTAGCAACATGTCTTACACAAAGTATATAAGACAAAACATATGATTATATATCTGTTCTTCTTGTTGTGTGCTGTGGTGTTCCCTGGGACTCATAGTGATGCTATGTACAACAGCTCCAAAGCCTGCCCTATCCTGAGCCAGTCTCACTGACTCCGACACACCTACACCTATTACCCCAGGTACTGTATCAATCTTCATCCAGAGTCTTCCTCTCATGTACAGTCCCTCCACCCTTTCAAGTATGATGTCCTTCTCCAAGGATCTGTCTTCTCTGGGCCACGTGCCCATATTATGTTAGACAGAGCTTCAAAATCCTAGCTTCAAAGGAGAAACTTGGTTTTATCCTCTTTAAGACAGACTTATTTGTTTTCTTGGCAGTCAGTGGAATATTCAAGACTCTTCTCCAGCACCAGAACTCAAAGGCATCAATTCTTCTTCTGTCATCCTTAGTCATAGTCCAACTCTCTGATGCATAGCAAGTAACTCTGACGATTATGGCCTGGACCAGGTATACCTTTGTCTCTAGACTGACATCATTGTTTCTCAGTACTATGGAAAGATCCCTAACAGCATATTTTTTCAGTGCAATTGGTCTTTTGATTTCTTGACAGCTGGTGCCAAGAGTGATGACTGTAGAACCGAGCAAGCTGTAATTGTTAACAGTGTCAATCTCTTCTCCATCTATCATGATGCTTCCAACTGGTTTGGTGGCGAGAATCTTTGTCTTTTTGATGTTGTGCTTCAAGTTACATTGAAGACTAGTCTTTGACCTTCTGCTGCAAGTGCTTCCTGTCCTCCTCACTTTCAGCAAGCAAGATTGTGTCTGCATAATGTAGGTTGTTGATGAATCTTCCTCCAATCCTGATGCCATATTCTTACTCATAAAGCCCAGCCTCCTGCCTGATCTGTTCTACATGTAGATTGAAAAGGTCTGGAGACAGGATATATATAGAGAGGATTTATAGCTGTTTGTTGTGTACCATGGAGATGGAACCAACCCATAAATCCATAGCTGCTGACCCGGGCAGTTTTTCAGAGTTTGTTCATAGGGTCGCTATGAGTCAATCAACAACAACTCTCTATATAATATATTTACATATAAAATTTATTTCCAACATAATCTCACTAAACATAAACAAAATCATCATTAAAATTCTCTGGGGTCAATCATAATGTACAGGGTCTAACAAATATTTCTCTCAGTTTCTCTAAAGCTTTTTAAAATTCTGTTATTCTAAGACTCTCAATTTGTCAGTTACTTGAGAAATACAGGGAATCACAAACTCCTAAACAATGCCTTTTCTTTCTTTTCAGGGATACTTAATGACTTGTTTGTCTGCTAATTATCTTTAAGAAAAATTATTTTATGTGTTGGTGGAACTAAGTACAATATTCACTACAGTGCTCCCACCATATTTATCATATTAATAAGAAACTTTTAATCTTTTCCAAAGTAATCTAATTCCCTTTTAATATATTATTTGTTTCCATTAAAAAATAGCTGATCCTACAGAATATGGAAATTAAAGCATAATATCATTAATATCACATGCAAGAAAATTATTACTGAAGCTTAGGAGAAAAATAACTGAAACAGTACATAGAATCAACAGTAATCTTACAGAAATTCAAGCTGGACACAGAAGAGGCGATGGCATGAGGCCTATCATTGCTGATGTCAAAATGATCTTAAAGCAGAGAATATCAGAAAAGTGTTTATTTGTGTTTTATTGACTATGAAAAGGCATTTGACTGTATGGGTCACCACAACTTATAATATTGATAATAGGAATCTCAGAACAGTTCATTGTGCTTGTGTGAAATCCAAGAAACTGTTGTCCAACCGTAACAAGGGAACATTGCATGGTTTAAAGTCAGGAAAGATGTGCATCTTTCACCATACCTATTCAGTCTGTATGCTGAGCAAATCATGTGCGAAGCTGAGGATGGTGTGGGATAGAGCAAAGTTCAGATCTGTTGTTAATAGGGTAGCTGTGAGTTGTAGTTGACTTGACATCTCCTAACAGCAATGACATACCCTTTTAGATGATGCACATACATAGATCACCTTTCCTAAGCATTCTTCTTTCTCTTCACATTTTGCCTAATTACACCTAGAAAATTTCCTGTGGCGAAACTAACAAACCTCCCCAGGAAATTTTAATCCTAGCATTCTGGTCAAAGATATCCACACTTGTCATTCAGCCAGTGCTTCCACATCAAAATATTATCTTCAAGGGAGGTCTCAGGGCTTAGTGGTAATAGTTGTACTTACAACCCATATGTACATTATTCCATTCCACCAGGTGTTCTATGGGAGGAAGATGGGCAATCTCCTCCTGTGCAACTTTCTGTCTCTCAAAACCCACTGACAGATCAGCTATGAGTCTGTTCAGATTTGATGGTACACAACAACAACAACAACATATTATCTTCATGATGAAAGAGTATTCACTACATCAATGTACAAGCTTTGTGAGCACTATCTTTCCTTAGCAACAATTCAGTAAATAATTTAGATTAATGCTAGAGTATTTCTTGATTGATTTTAATGTTAACCTTTGAGCAACTGCCTTTGCATTATATTACAATATTTTATTTATAATAATCTCAATCCCATGAACATGTAGTTTCTTAGTTGTGTGGCCTTTTTATGTAACATGAACATTTGTTACTAGAAGATAATCCTATGTTAAGACTTTACAAAGACATCAAGAGCAATGTTTGTTAGGAAATCAATGTAATACAGAGTCTTTATAGAAAAAAAGAGATAATAACTATGCAATCATCTCAACTGATACAGAAAAAGTATTTGACAAAAACCAGCATCCTTTTATTATAAAAACACTCAGTAAACCAGGAATAAAAAGAACTTCTGCCAGGCTGTAAGTGCTATTTATGAAAAGCCTACAACTAACATCATACTCAGTGACAAAAGACTGGAAATGTTCATCCTAAGATCAAGAACGATAGAAGGATACTGACTTTCATTACTGCTACTCAACAGTGTGTTGGACATTCTAGTAAGAGCCATTAGCCATAACAAATGAAGAAAAGGTATTTGTAATGGTTTGATTGTATGGCAACTATGATTCTTTGGTTTGACAGTAATTATATATCAGTGCCCTTGTTGAAATTTGATGTAATGTGATTATTTCCCTCATGAATTCTGATTCAAGCCATAGTCTTTCCTATCACCTGCTATGCATCTGAGAGCTGAACAACAAGTAACGATAACAGGAGAATTGAAGTCTTGCATTCTGGTGTTGGAGACAAGTGCTGAACATCACATGGACTACTAAAAGAGCAAACAGATCTGTCTTGGGGGAAAAAATGTAGTCAGAGCACTCCTTGTAGGCCATTCTCACATTCTTGACACAAAAAAGCCCATTGCAACAGTCACTATGTCAATCCAACTGATTGAGGGTCTTTCTCTCCTTTGCTGACCCTCCACCCTTCCCAACATCATGTCCCTCTCCAAGGAATAACACCTCCTAGCACCATGTCCAAAGTATTTGAGGCAAAGTCTCATCATTCTTGCCTCCAAAGAGTACTCTGGTTGCACCCTCTCCAAAAGATACCTATTTTTTTCTCTTGGTTGTCCAGTTGATGTTCAATGCTTTTCTCTAAAACCACAGCTCAAGGACATTAATTCTTTTTCTGTCATCCTTATTCATTGTCTAGGTCTTGGATGCATAGCTAGTAATCAGAAAGACCATGGCCTGAATCAGACTCATCTTAGTCCTTAAACTGACATCACTACTCAATAATTTGCAAAGGTCCCTAACTGCAGATTTTCCCAGTGCAATGCATCTCCTTATTTCCTGACTGCTCATACAAAGGGTGTTAATTGTGGATCCAAGCAAGATGAAGCTATTGACAGTTTCAATCTCCTCTCCATCCATCATGACACTGCCTATTGGTCCAGTGGTAAGAATATTTTTAATTTTTCCTTGATATTAAGATGCAGTCCATATGGAAGGCTGCATTTCTTTATCTTCTACAACAAGAGGATAGTTATTGTAGTGTAGTGGCAGAGCCCATATTGGAAGTCAGCTGAAATGCGGAAAATCAATAACAAACATAATTTCATAATTGGTACATGGAATGTACATAGCTTGAATTTTTGAAAACTGTAAATTGTTAAAAATGAAATGGATCATATGAATATCAACATACTAGCCATTAGTGAGATGTGATGGACCAGCTATGGCCACTTTGAATCATATAATCATGGTATACTATGTAGGGAATGAAAAATAGAGGAAGAATGGTATTGCATTCATAGTAAAAAAGTTAATTTCAAGTTCTATTCTGAAATACAGTGTCATGATTAATAGGATAATATCCATACACATACAAGGAAGACCTACTAAGATGACTATTATTTAAATATATGCTCCTACTTCTATTGCCAAAGAGGAAGAAATTGAGAATTTTTACCAAATTTCACAGCCTGAAATTGACCAAACATGTAATCAGGAAGCGTTAATGATAATTGGTGACTGGAATTCAAAAGTAGGAAACAGTGAAGAATGAAAAGTAGTTGAACAATATGGGCTTGGTGATAGAAATGAAGCTGGAAATAGAATAATTTAATTTTGTATTTACAATGATTTATTCATTACAAATAATTTTTCTAAAAGACAAAAGATGACTTTACATGTAGATTTCACTTGATGGGCTATATAAGAATCAGATTGATTACATTTGTGGAAGAAATCATTGGGAAAGCTCAAAATCTGCAGTCAAAAGTAATCCAGGAGCAGAATGTGGGTCAGATCATCATTTCGTGCATTAGAATGGGAAAATAACCACAATAAAATAAAGGTCAACAACCCAATTGCAAAATGGGCACAGAATATGAACAGACACTTCACCAAAGAAGACGCTCACATGACGAACAAATACATGAAGAAATGTTCAAAATCCCTAGCGATAAGAGAGATGCAGATCAAAACAACTATGAAATATCATCTCACCACAGAAAGAATAGCAAAATTCAACAGAGCAGCAAATGACAAATGCTAGCAAGGTTGCAGAGAAACTGCAACCCGTATTCACTGTTGGTAGAAGTACAAAATGGTGCAACCACTATGGAAGGCAGTATGGAGCTTTCTCAAAAAGTTGCAAATAGAAATATCATCTGAACCAGAACTACCACTCAGATATCTGCACGTCTATGTTTATTGCTGCATTGTTCACAATAGCAAAGAGATGGAAGCAACCCAAATGCCCATCAACAAACAAACGGATAAAGAAGCTGTGGTATATTCACACAATGGAATACTATGCAGCACTGAAAAACAAGGAACTCACAAAATATTATGTAAAATGGCTGACCTTGGAAGACATTATGCTGATTGAGCTATCTTAGTCACAAAAGGACAAATACTATATAATGGCACTGCTTTAAAACAGGACTGACATGGGGTTTGGGGGCAAAATAAGAAAAAAAAAGGGATAAATTATGTACACTGGAAAACAATGAAGGCAAAAGAATAACTGTTTAAAAGGAATATATGATTAGGTATTAACTGCCTAACAACAGTCCAGTATAAGAGCTGCATAGCAAAATGGACTGGGTGTGTGTGTGAAGGAAATTGTGCAACAATGAAATAATTTTTTTCTCAAAGAGAAAAGCAAACTGGGAGGGGTAAGAAGGAGAATGTGCAGCAATGTATGAATAGAAATCCAAGTTCTCTATAAACTTCCATTAAAATATCAATTAAAAAAGAATGGGAAAGTATAGAAATAAACATGTACCATAATATTAAATCAATTTTTAACAAAGAAGCCAAGTCTATTGAATGAAAGAGGAAGAGTTCTTTCAGTAAATATTGCTAGGACAACTTGATTACATTCAAAAGAATGAAATTGTACACATACTTCACACCATAGTTGAACTTTAACTTTAAAAAGATCTAAGAATAAGAAAGAACTAAACACATGAAACTCTTAGAAGCAAATGTAGGTATAAAACTGAGGGATCTAACTTTGGATAATGAATTAATTTTTAAGTATAGCACCAAAATTGTAAACATTGTAAGATAAAATAGATGGATTGAACTTCAGCCAACTGAAAACTTTTGTAACACTAAGGACTTTATCAAGAAAGTAAGCAGACAACACATAGTGTGGGAGAAAATATTTAACAACCATATGTAACAAGAATTTAATGCACAACATATACAATGAGTTCCTACAATTCAATAGCAAAAGGAACATAATACAATCAAAACATGGGCAAAATAAAACGAAAAGAAAAAAAAAAACATGGGCAAAGGACTTGAATAGAAATCTTCCCATTGAAGATGCACAGACTGTTTGTTAGTAAGCACATGAAAATATGTTCAATATCATTAATTAGGGAAATGCAAATCAAAATCCCAATGAGATATCACTTCACTTCCACTAAGATGACTACTACCAGGGGAGGAAAATGTAAATAAAAAATGTTGGTGAAGATACTGGAGGACTAGAAATAATGCTAAGTGGAAATGTAAAACGGTGTAGCTGCTGTGGAAAAAAGGTTCCTGAATCTTCCAAAAGTTAAACACAGAATTACCATAAAACAAAAGTTCATTGCTACATAAATTCTAGCAACTCTATAGGACAGAGTAGGACTTCTCCATAGCGTCTGTAAATCTTTACTGAAACAGACTGCCACATCTTACTCCTTCCTGTGAAGTAGCTTTTAGGTTCCAATCATCAACCTTTTCATTCATACTCAAATGTTTAACAAATGTAGCATTAGGACCCCTAGA
>NW_006399766.1:5474974-5476405 GCF_000299155.1 Elephantulus edwardii | reverse complement strand
GCTTTCAGCTAAGATCCATCTAACATCAGCTACAGTATCCCTAGTACCATGACCCCTTCTAAACCCAGCCTGGACTTCTGGTAGTTCTCTGCTGATGTGCTGTTTCAGTCATTTTTGCATAATCTTCAGTAAAATCTAGATAATTTAAAGTGGGGACTCGAATCTATACATGTTCATTGCTTGGTTACTCTCATCAGAGGGTGGGCAAACACAAGTGTCCATCAGCAGAGAAATAGAGAAGTAGAGAAGTAAATTGTATATACATAAAATGGAATTATTGTTCATCTAGAAAGTTAAACGAAATCTTTATACATACAACATAGGTGAGCTTTGAAAACATGCTGAGTGAAGTAAGTCTGACACCATCTTATTTTGAGTTCTCTAGAGGAACAAAATCAATGAAGCATAGACATAAATATATAGAGAAATTTATTTCAGGAAAATAGCTAGCACAATTGTCTGAATGGCAAGTAAGTCTCAAATCTGTGAGTTGGGTGGCAGGCTGGATACTTCTGATTTGCATGATTGCAGGGGCTGATGAACCAAAATTCAGGAGGCAGGCTGGAGACCTCTACTACCTCACATTGCATTGCAGGGCTGCAGAATCCAAAGTCTGCAGAAGAAAAGGCAAAATGAAAATTTCTGCAGGCTGCCTTCCCCAAAAAACAGAAGTCCGACAACTAGAAAAGTACAGTCTGAAGAAAGGGACAGAGCTCTATCATAATATCCATTTAGATATGGTGGCAGACTCCATAGTTCTTTTTGTTGGTTGGGTTTTTTTGTTTCTTTGTTTTTAAAGAAAATGTTTTTCTTTTACTTATAATTTTAATCAAAGTTTACAGAAAACTTAGATTTTTATTCATTCATTGTTGCACATTTCTATCCCTTCTTTCTCCTTTCTCCCTCTCCCAGTATACTTGTTTTTGTTTTTAATATTTATTCATTATTCCACAATTACCTCTTTGCAGTGTACCTCTTATTCTGGGCTGTAATGCTTTCAAACTGATTAGCTGATCACATCAGATTACAGATGGTAGTGATTACATTATATTACATTATGGAAGAGTAACCATTCCTATGTCTGCCAAACCACTAAAAATCATAGCCCACCCAAGATGACACATACCACAGACAATTACAGACACATAAGGGGAAATATTGTATGATCCCACTTATAAGAAATAACTGGAACAAGCAAATACATTTAGAGACAAAAGTTTACTACTGGTTACCTGGAGCTGTGGGAGGGTACTGAATTTCTGTTTGGGATGAAGAAATACATTTGAAAATAAATTAGTGATGTATGTACAAAAGAATGAATGTAATTAATGCCCCAAATGTGTACACTTAAAGATGGTTAAAATGACAAATGCTAATGTGTGAAAAACAATGTGTAACTTTGTTACTAAACCAGTATAAAGTAAAAAAAAA
>NW_006399766.1:5473033-5474016 GCF_000299155.1 Elephantulus edwardii | reverse complement strand
ATACCCCCACCCTGATGTCAGACCCATTCTACAACAGTGGCACCGAACTGGGGAGGAGGGTAGAGAAAACAGTGCATCAATGAATGAATGAAAACCCAAAATCTCTGTAAATGGTCACTAAAACTAATAAAATTTAATAATAATTTTTTTAAAAACCCTAAAAAATTTAAAAAAACCAAAAATCTTCATTATAGGAACAATAGGCAACATCATGATAAAAGGAGAAATCTAGAATCAATGATTTCTTCTTACTTGGATCCACAATTAACAATCTTGGTACCAGCGGTCAGAAAGTCAAGGGATGTATTGCATTCGGAAAGTCTACAGTCAGCAACCTCTCCAAAGTGCTGAAGAACAAGGATGTCAGTTTAAAAACTAAAGTTCACCTGATCCCTGCCATGTTTTTTTTTTCAATTATTTGTTATGCATCCAAGAGTAGACAATGAATAAAGATGACAAAAGAAAAAAATTATAGCCATTTATAACAGCAAGAAAGATATATAAGAAACTTAGAATAATTATAACAAATGGCCATGTATAAAAATTTCAGGAAGAAAGAAGGGAAAAATGACAAATGCTTTGTTTTCTATATTTTACCAAAATATAATCTTGAAAGAACGAAAACAAGAGGAGACTGTGGCTGGATCAAATTGCAATGTAAGCAAATCTGTTCTGAACTCTGAAAATCCAAGGAATTCAATAGTATTCAAGAGTATCTGTAACATATAAGAGAATTGTTGTCTTTATGTAGAATGCCTTCTTTGGTTTTTTTTATTTTCTTTTTCTTCTTCTTCTTCTTATTTTTTTAAATTTTATTAGTATTAATGAACATTTACAGGGATTTTGGGTTTTCATTCCTTCACTGCTGTACCATTCTCTCTACCCTCTTCCCCAGTTTGTTCTTCTTCCCCCGCCCTCCGAATGTCTGTTTTAATTGTCCAATTGCCACAGTGCTTGTCAAAGCCAGTTCTGTTTAATCTCCT
>NW_006399766.1:5465741-5472538 GCF_000299155.1 Elephantulus edwardii | reverse complement strand
TCTCCCTCCTCTGCTTCAGTTCAGATGCCTTCTTTGGAGAATTGTGGTTAAAACTCCTGACATTTTGGAGCATAAGCATATTATTTTCAAAAGGAAACAACCATATCATCATATCCTGGTAGTGATGCAATTTCTGGTGTTGGAACAACTTGCTTACCACATGATCTGAACTGTTACCACTGAACTGCTGAAATGGATGTTTTCTCATATACACAGTCATGAAGATAGAGGCATGTCTCTTGTCATTGATTAAGAGTATGTGTTTTTCAGGTTGGGCTTTACAGTAGTATCCTCTGTATACTAAAGCCCTCCAAACCCTAAACAAAATTCTACTTAAGTCTCTTCCAACTTTGGACAACTACATACATTACAAAGTAGAACTTACTAATAGCATTTTCTTGGGTATGATCTTTATAAAAGCAGATTGCTGGGCCTTTCTTTGATACTGTCTTTGGTGAGGTTCAAACTGTCAACTTTTATGTTGGCAATCAAGAGCAAATCATTTGCACCACCCAGTAACCTATGCATTAAGTCCACCCACCAATCTATCTAATCTATCCACTGCTATCTGATCATAGTGACCCTAGAGGACAGAATAGAACTTCCCATGGAGTTTCCAAAGTATTTCATTTTTGCAGAAGCAGAGTGCCTCATCTTCTCCCTTGGATGTTCTCCTACAGAGCAGCTCATGGGTTTGAACAGCCATATATACCTTAACAACAGCAGCACCAGCGTTCACAATAACTCCAGTTCTTCTGAAAAAGAGTTGGGCAGTTTGAATCCACCAGCTACTCCATGGGAGAAAAAAAAAATGGACAATTTCCTCCCGTGCAATCTACTGCCTCAGAAAATTACTGACTGAATGAGTCAGTTCTAACTTGATGGTACACAACTACAAAAGAAAAACATCTCTTGGCTGAAAGTAAAATTCTAAAATGCTTTTTGGCTTAAAGCCAAACTATACAATCGCTCAAAAAAAATTAAAGGCAATGTTTATGCATGGGGAAAACATATATACTATGATCTAAACCCACAACATATTATGAAAATAACACATAAGAGTAGTCTCAAAACACACTCTATATAAAATTGACAGGGAAAAAATGCACAAATGTTGTGAAGAACATACAAGCACTATAACACTAAAAGTGATCATTTCACACTTGTTAAAGTGATGTGTTTAAACATTTAATACTGTAACATAATAATGTTTGTGACATATATGTATATTTATATATATGTTATGTACAGTTGGGTTTATTGCACATTAGTTATGCACTACTTAGAAGGCTATGAAACTGATAATTATGTTCATGTATGTTGTTTTATTTTCAAGAATGGATTATGAATATTAAATGGGTGATATCTGCATTTTAATGGATTATCTTTTTTTTTTAGTCTCTCTATTGTATTTTACAGGGATGTGTTGTTGTTGTTGATTGCTGTTTAGTCAAGCATGACTCATAATGACCCTACGAACTAGAACTATGGTTGTTTCTCAAAGTTTCTGGAGGCATGTTGTTTAGGGAGTGGATGCCACTCCTGCTTCCACAGGGATGTGTAGTGGTAGTCAGAAGTTCAGTTTTGTATATTTGTTATAAAATGTCAAGAATGGGTATGTGACAGAAATTGAGAAAATATGGATCACTCCTAGAAAACCTGAACTTTGAGTACATGATGAATAATTTCGCTCTAGACAAGTAGGTTTTGACTAGGATGATCTTAACCTATAAGGGACATCTGGCAATGTCTAGAGACATTTCTGATTGTCCTAACTCAGGCTGTAAGTGCTACTGTCATCTATCTAGTAGAGATCAGAAATATTGCCACAAAATCCCTCAAAACAAAAAATTATATGGGCCAAAGGTCAATAGCGCTGAGGTTGAGAACAAATGTTTTAGTCCATTAGTGAAGATGACCACTTTCAGTTAGGAAAGATAGTTGGAAAAAAGAACACTCTCCTTTATCAGAAGTGGAGAGTTCTAAGGACATTATGCTGAGTGAAATATCTCAGTCACAAAAGGACAAGTATTGCATAGGGCCACTGTTGTAAAATGGGACTGACATTGGGTTGAGAGAAGACAGAAAAGGAGGGGAGGGATGATGTATATTTCATTGAAACAGATGAGGGAGAGATCTGTTTAAAAGGGATATATGAATGGGTATTCTTGTCATTACAGAAGTCCAGAGTGAAGGCTGCATAGTGGAGTGGACTTGGGGGGAGGGATTGCATATCAATAAAAGTTTTTTCTTTTTCTTTTCAAGGAAAAGAGTGAATTGGGGGGGAAGGGGTGGGCAGGGAGAAAAGGGCAACAATGAATCACCGAAAACCCTAAGTCTCTCTAAAATTTCATTAAAATTAATTTTTAAAAGGGAAAAATGTAAAAAAATATTTTTCAATTAAAAAACATAAACAACAAAGTTGGGTGTTGATGTTTTGTAGTTAAATGGTAGACCCTGAAGAATGTTTACCATTCTCATGGCTCTTCTGTATCTTAAACCACTCTCTATGTTCTAAGGGTCTCAAGTTTATGAGGTAAATCCACCTTACCATATAGAAACAAAGAATTCCAAATATTGGTTTCCCTAGCCTCCTTTCAAACTAGGGCAGTAGCACAGGACCCAAGTTCTACGAGTTGTTTGCATGTAACCCAGATTTGGAAATAGAAGCTGTCAGTGATGTGAAAAAGAAGGGTAATTGTAGAATCTATTCTGGTCACAGGAAAAAGCAGCAGAGGCAGCAACATCCACTTTCCAGAAGTGTCATCTAATGTTCCGTGTCTGTGAGCTCAGCGTTACAATCTGCAGAGTAATCAAGTAACCCAGCAGTGGCGGCAGTCACATCTTCACCAAATGAGACAGCCACAAGAACAGAAGCATTTTCCAGACAAGTATTTAGGCCTTGGGTTCTCAGATCCTCGAAATTATCCTGTGAACTACTTTATACCTTTACAATACATTTATTTTCCTTAAAATTTCCACAGTCAGATTATCTTGCTTAAAACTAAGATCTCTATCGGGTATACTCAGTTACTGAGCCCCTTCATTTGGCTATATCAGACTCTAGAGGAAACTAGATGAATAGAGCACAAACTTCATTAGTGCACATGCCAGTGAGGGAAAATGCAGTGGCTATTACTATCTCCACTGAGTGTATAAGAAACTATGAGATGTAAAGACTAGAGTTAGAGATAGGTCAGGGAAAGCTTCATAAAGGGGATGGTGTTAAAACTGAGGATTTAAGATAAGTAGGTAATCATAGTTTTATTTCCTCATTTACAGTTGCCATAAAATGTTAGTTCTGCAATTGGACTTTCATTTGCAGACTTCTTACACTGGCTAAAACCTTAGTATAATTCTGAATAGAAATGGCAATAAATTATATCCTGAGTTACAATATCAACAGGAAAATTTTTAAGATTTCATTATAAAAAATTTTTAAAGATATCCTATAACAGAATATGCAGCCCTCAGTACGGATTGAGGCTCAATATCAAGAAGACAAAGATTCTCACCACTGGACCACTTGGCAGCATCAGGATGGATGGTGAAGAAATTGAGATTGTTCACAGCTTCAGTTTATTTGCCTCCACAATCAACACTATTGGCACCAGCAGCCAGGAAATTAAGAGACGTATTACAATGGGAAAGTCTGCTTAGGGACCTCTCCAGAGTACTGTAGAGCAATGGTGTCACTCTTGAGACTAAGGTGTGCCTGATACAGGCCATGGTCTTTGCAATCGCTTGCTATGCATCAGAGAGCTGGACAAGGTCCAGGGAGGATAGAAGGAGAATTTATGCCTTTGAGCTGTGGTGCTGGAGAAGAGTATTGAATATACCATGGATGGCTGAGAAAACAAACAGGTTCTCCTGGAGAGGGTTAAAACAGGCTGCTCCTTGGATGCAAAGATTCTGAAGCTTCATCTTACATACACTGGACATGTTGCATGGAGAGACCAGTCCTTGGAGAGGGACATCATGCTTGGGAGGGTGGAGGGAAGGTGCAGAAGAGGAAGACCCTCTATGATGTGGATTGATTCAGTGACTGGGATAATGGTGGTAGGTGTGTCAGAGACAGTGAGATTGGCACAGGATAGAGCAGGATTTGGGGCTGTTGTACATAGGGGTCGCTATGAGTTCCAGGCAACTCGATAGCATATAACAACAACAACAACAACATATCAGAATAATTCAGTTCTTTAATCCCTACCAAGATTATTTTTAACTCAGGAATTGATGTAAAACTTTATCAATACTTTGAATTTATTAAAATTATGCCTTTCATAATTTTATTTTTTGACTGACTTTAAATTGTTAAAGCAACTTTGCATTCCTAGAGGAAACTCAGTTTCGCTATGCTACAAAATGAAAGGTCAGTGGATGGAATCCACCTGCTGCTTCTTGGGAGAATGATGGACAGTCTTCTATTAAAGATTTATAGCTTCAGAAACTCAAAGAGGGGTCTCTATGAGTCAGAATTAACTGGAAGGCAGGATGTGGATTGTGAAGTATCACAGATCTACTTGAAATCTGCTTAGAATTTTTGTCCCTAGAATCATGTGACAAATTACCTCTAATTTTCAAGTTTTAGTTTAAGAAAATGCTTCCCTCATTAAATGTATTATAGTGTGATTCTTATTTTTCTTTTGTTTAGAATATTCTGCATGGGATTGCTGTTATTTCTTAACTGTTAGACAGAAATCGGTACTAAAACCAATTGCCTCAAGTGCCCTTTGTGGGAAATGTTTTAAATATGACTTCCATTTTAAAATAGATAAAAGACTACCCACACATTTTAATTTTTTTCATACCTGCTAGTGTCAGTTCCAGGAGGTTGTCTGCTGCTAAGAACTTGTCAATTTAATTATGGGACTGAAGTTCTTGCTCATCCTTTTACCCTCATTATCTTTTGCTTGTGTGTAAGAATGTCTCCTTTTTCAATAATAGCAGCGATTATTTGAGTCATCATTCCTTTTTCTTTGATGATTTGCTATAGTTTTATCAGTTATATTAATCTTCTGAAAATATTAGCGCCAGTGTTTGTTAATCTTATGTGTAGTGGTGGTGGTGGTGTTAGGTGCCATCAAGTTGAGTATGGCAAATAGTGACCCTGTGAACCACAGATCTGAACCCTGTTTGTCCTGTGTCATATTTATAATTTCTGACATATTTTAACTCATTGCTACAATCCAATAGATTTCATCCAACAATACTTCATGTATGAAATAATATCATATATCAGAATAAATCTAATGAGATAAATTAAAAAATTCTACATATACAATTTTAGAAGAATTACTAAGAAAAATGAGAGAATACCTAGATAAATCAATCGTAGGATATACTATGTTCATAAACAGGAAGTCAACTTAGTAAAGAAGTCAATATTCTGCAAAATAATTTTATTTGGTTTTAATTACCCAAGTTCTGTTAGTTTTTATTTTTAAACTGTTTTAATTCTAGTCTCTTTGTTGCTGTTGATGTTAAATGGAAATTGACAATGATTTATGAAGCAATGGGTTATTATGTTGTCCTGCAATTTAAACTTACTACTCTTTCCCTCCTTGATGGAAATATTTTTCCCTCACATGTAAATATCTAATCTCTAATTTTTTAATTTCCTCTTAAATTGCACTCACTTTACCTCTCTGGTGCCATAAATTATAAATTACGTCTAAAATATTTGGCTACTGAGCAAAATACAAGTGGTTTGAGTGCTCATGTACAGATTTATAGTTTCAAAGACCTGATAGAGGATCGTTTTCAGTCTGAACTGACACCATAGCAGTGACAGAGTACTTAATGTAGCATATTAAGGCATGGGAATGAGTTTGAGTTGGGTTTTCTATAAGATGTTTAACAGCAAGAATTATAGACCAAGTTATGAAGAAAAGGAAGAAGAAAATGAGATCAATAAAAAGATAGCTATGAACTCTACAGACAGGCCTTTTTCTGTTTCTCACTTCTGCCTAGAGCAATTTTCTTTACCAAAATTCAGGAAGCAAATAAGCAGAGTGTTTCTGCTTAGTGATATTTCCCCCACCTAGTCCTATGTAAGCTACTGCCAGTCAATTAGTCACAATCTGTTAAAAACAAAATTTTCTTTTAAAATTCTTTTGTATGCTGTTTTTCTTAAGTTGGTATGTCATCTGGATTCTAAAACATAACATTCTGTTCTCTTTGGGATATATGGAAAGATGTTTTGATGTTTGGGACTATATAATTAACTTGCTACATGGTAGAAAAAGAATTAGACTAGAACAAAATATTTTCATGCTTTTTATTATTTAATATACTGCTATTTATTGAATGAATGGCTTAGTTCAGCCAAGTAATATTTTTCTCATTTGTAACTGAAGTAACTTAAATATCTTGAAATTTATTCCTTCAGGAGTATGTAACCTTAAGTCAGATATGCATTTTATTATGCTGAAAATTCTTGCTAAGAATAAGACAGGATAAATTTATATGACATTTTTCTATTAATTATGTCACTTCTCCCAAAAAATGTCTAGTTAAGGAACAGAGATAAATATTTTCCATTT
Organism: Elephantulus edwardii; assembly: GCF_000299155.1. NCBI lineage: Eukaryota > Metazoa > Chordata > Mammalia > Macroscelidea > Macroscelididae > Elephantulus > Elephantulus edwardii. The sequence continues at coordinate 5,465,993 of NW_006399766.1, read as the reverse complement.
TATTTTTTAATTTTATATTGATTTGCATACAAAATTTGTCTATATTATGTTTCATTCATGTACATTGTATTTCATACAATCATTCCCACACACTGTGTTTTATAAAACTAAGATTCTGCTGAAAATTATAAAAAAATTACTGGAACAACACATCAAGAGAGAACTGCCAGATGTGCAGCCTGTTTCTAAAAGAGTCTGTGGTACTAGGGATAGTATAGCTAATGTTAGATGGATCTTGGCTGAAAGCAAAGA
>NW_006399766.1:5463498-5465111 GCF_000299155.1 Elephantulus edwardii | reverse complement strand
CAGAGCCAAGCCATTGTCTTAGCAATTACTTGCTATGCATCATAAATATGGACAATGAATAGGGATGATAGAAGGAGAATTGATGCCTTTGAGCTGTGGTGTTGGAGAAGAATATGGATTTCCAGGAGAACACACAGGTTCATCCTGGAGAGGGTGAAACCAGGCTACTCCGTGGAGGCAAGGATTCTGAGGTTTCAGCTGACATACATTGACATACATACGTCCCTGGAGAGGAGCATCATGCTTGGCAGGGTGGAGAGACCGCACAAGAGAAGACCCTCAATGAGATGGATTGATTCAGTGACTTGGGTAATAGGGGGTAGGTGTGTCAGAGAAAATAAGGTTGACACAAGATAGAGCAGTGTTCAGAGCTGTTGTATACAGGGTTGCTATGAAACACAAGCAACTTGACTGCACATAACAACAACAATAACCATTGATGCCCACCATGACCCAATCTTTTCAAATCCCCACTTGATCTATCCTAATTTTTTCACCTGCACCCTAATAAGGAAAAACATTTTCTTCCTAGAAATGGGCATTATAGCCAAGAATAACTTGTCAAAAGATTTAAAGAGTTAAGGATAAAAAGGCAGAATATAGTTAGCATGAATGCTATGATTTAGGAAATATTTTTACATATCATAGGTTCATTTTAGAAGTGAATAATGCTTTGTGTCATCCATAAATAGTGAAAGGGCAAGGCATTTATTCTTTCCTGCAGTTATAATAGTATAATATCAACACCTTAACAAGAACCGCAATAGTATAGTGTGTATCACTGCGGCCTGCTAACCAAAAATTTTGCAATTTGAAGCCACCAGCTGCTCCAAAAATCTGATAGAGCATCACCATGAGACAGAGCCAGCTAAATGGCAGTGGATGACTCCTTAAACATGGTTTCCAAATAATAATTCATTTATTTTGAAAAATATTTCAAAAATTTTTTTAAAAATCCAAATTGTGTATAATGCGTTGAAACAGATGAGGGAGAGAACAGTTTAAAAGCGATATATGATAGGGTGTTATGGTTATCACAAGAGTCCATAATGAAGGTTGCATAGTGGAGTGTACTCAGAGTGGGGTGATTGTATACCAATCAAGGAATTTTTCTTTTACTTTTCAAAGAGAGGAGTGAACTTGGGGGGAGGAGTGGGCAGGGAGAAAAGTGCAACAATGAATGAATGGAAATCCCAAATCTCTCTAAATGTTCAGTAAATTGAATAAAATAAAATTTTAAAAAAATCCAAATTAGTTTACAAAAAAGAGATAGATGTGCTACATAATATTTTAAAGGACAGCTTTGGTGATATCAGACCCTCACTTGATAAAGTACATAATTTTTTTTATATACTGGTTTACTTACACTGTTCGTGTACATTCTTTTTCACACTCTCTCTTTCCCATTTCACTTACCCATCCCTCCCTCCACCCATCAAATTGTGCGACCCTATGTTTAACTATTCCCATCCCACTCCTGCCCATCCCCACCCCCTTGGATTCTCATACACGTTCTACAATAATGGTCTTATATAATATTTGTCCTTATGGGACTGAGTTCACTTAACATAATGCTTTCTAGTCCCTCCCAAATTAGACAGTAATTTACAAAA
>NW_006399766.1:5445560-5460459 GCF_000299155.1 Elephantulus edwardii | reverse complement strand
TCTCTACTGGGAATATACCCTACAGAAACCACAACTGCCACCCAGGTAGATATATGCACACCCATGTTTATTGCAGCTTTGTTAATAATAGCAAAGAGTTGGAAACAACCTAAGTGCCCATCAACAAACGAATGGATAGAGAAGCTGTGGTATATTCACACAATGGAATATTACACGGCATTGAAAAACAAGGAACTCATGCAATATTATTCAAAATGGGTGACCCTGGAGGATATTATGCTCAGTGAAATATATCTGTCACAAAAGGACAAATACTGCATAGTGCCGCTGTTGTAGAACAGGACTGACATCAGGGTTGTGGTGAGACTGAGAAATATTGGATAAATTATGTAGACTGCATTGAAATAGATGAAGGAGAGAACAGTTTAAGAGCAATATAGAATTGGTTATTATGGCTATGATGGGAGTCCAGAGTGAAGGTTGCATAGTGGAGTGTACTGGGTGGGGGGATTGTATACCAATGAAGGAATTTTACTTTTCAGAGAGAGAAATGAACTGGGAGGGGAGAGGGGTGGGCAGGGAGAAAAATGCAACAATGAATGAATGAAAATCCAAAATTTCTGTAAATGTTCATGAAAATAAATAAAATTTTAAAAACCCCACCAAAAAGATACATTTGTTAATGATAGTTAAACAAATAATTGCAGAACTTAGATTTGAATATTTGTGATCATTCATTCATTTAACAAACATTCTTTATTCTTTGTGCTCAATTGCATTAATACTAAGAACATGCAGAAAAGTCTTACATGCTAAAGGACTCAGAAGCTGCAGTAGGTTTCTTGGGAGCAAGGCCTTAACCTAAATAAGTAATAGTGAATCAACAAGCCTGAAATGTATAGAAAGAGCTAGAAAAAATCCACCTCACTTAACATGGCTGAGATGGGAGGATAAGGAAGCAAGAAAGAGGGTACTGATTTTGAAGAAGGAGAATTTTGTTTTGAAGAAGTTACATTGAAAGAATAGTAATGCATTCGTTTGTAAATATTTAAAGCTATTAGCAACATAAATATGGTATTTTAGTAAGAATAAACTAGATTATCAGAGTCATTAGCATTGAGTTAATGTTAAATCCCATGGTAGATTTTATGTGGAATTGTAATGGTGAACAAATCAAAATCAGCAGGCAAAATATTGAAATTTAGTGAATTGTCAAAATACTGAGATGGGAAAGAGAAGCCTCAAGTTAATAAACATAAATGCTCAGAAAATAAGAAAAGGTTAGGACATCATCACACAAGTCAAAGTGATACATAAATCAGAGATAACAGTCAACTGTGGGTAGTAAGCTATCAAAAGCCTTGAGATTTCAAAGCAAATGAGAAGGTGGAAAACTTTGAAATAGAGAAATTATAAAACAATTATTGATGTTCAAAATAAATGTCTGGATGGGATGATGAAGCAAGATGAAGATGGAACAAGAAGAATGCTTATGCATCATTTATCTTTACAAATATCACAGTAGAGGCAATCTCTGGCTTGAAATGAGATTCATTCCAAACTAGGTCTTTAAGAATTCGTGCATCAGTCAGAACAGGTGCATATAGTTCTCATTTAATCTGACTTTTAGAGGAAAGATGGCTGGATGATTTTTCAACCATTTAAAATCTGCACATGTAGTAAGTAAAGGTGATTGTGATGAAGAATTTTTGAGAGTAGGGCTTGGTTCAGTCATTCTAAGTGATGGCAAATTTGCATAATTTTAAAGCAACATTTCCAATATGGCCCCACTCTTCTAAAAAATAGGGGCTAACCATGGCATTTTGGATGTGTGGCTTTTCATGGGCCTACCAATAATCAAGCATCCTTCATCAGGCTCCAGAAAATTCACTCTTCCGTCTCGTATTCCAGAGCATTGACCAAGGATTTTCTTGTTTAGGTTACTGTGAAGAATCACTCAAATTCTAAAACTTCTGTCTATTCTTCAATTGCTTCATAAGTTATGACACGACTGGTTCAAATTCATGAATTAAAAAGTAAGTGAGAATTGTCTGTGAGTCAGCTGTTTGCCACCTGGGGGCTGCTTGCAGAAGAGAAGTGAAATTTAAGGCAGAAAGGCCTTCTTTCTTTTTTTTTTTTCTTTCTTTGTCTTTGTTCTTCTTTTTCTTGTAATGAGATCAGAATACTAAAGGATTTCAAACCACAATATGGCCTTAGAAAACTCTGTGTTTAGAATGTATTTATTATCGTGATTAGAGTGAATGTTTACAAAGAATATTGGGGTTTTTTTAGTTACTCATGAACATTTTGCTCCATAACATTAATTAAAATGCTCACATGCTCACCCATTCATTTCATTTTGTCTTTAATTTTACTCATATTGTTGTTGTTGTTGTAATGTATCCTAGAGTATGACTAATAGGGACCTAATGAACAATGACTCTGAAATTTGCCCTATCCTGAATCAACCTCCAAGTCTGTGACACACATGACCCCCTTGCCACAGTCACTGTATCAATTATCAATCCATATTATCCAAGTTCTTCTTCTCCCATATTGACCCTCCACCCTTCCAAACTTGATGTATTTCTCTTGGCAGCATGTTCAAAGTATGTGAGATGGAGCCTCCAAAGAGCAATCTGGTTTCACCTTTTCCAGACCAGATCTGTTTGTTCCCTTGGCAGTCGATGGTATGTTCAAGACTATTCTTCATCAACACATCTCAAATGCATTAATTATTTTTCTGTCATCTTTAGTCATTGTCCAGTTGTCTGATGCATACCAAGCAATTTCAATGAATCAGGCACACTATAGTCTCTAGACTGACATTGTTGCTATCTGGCACTTTGGAGAGGTCCTTAACAGCAGATTTTTCCCAAAACAACTTGTCTTTTGATTTCCTGATCACTGATGTTAAGAGTGTTGATTGTGGATCAGAGCAAGATGAAATTGTTAACCATATCAACCTTTTCTTCATTTATAATGATACTATTAACTGGCCTAGTAGTGAGGACCTTTGTTTTTTTTTTTAAGTCAGAGAGATTCCACAATAATAACGAAGAGAACATGGAAAAGACTATAAGGAAAACAAAACCATTTATAGTAGCCATCCAAAATATTAAATACTAAGTCTAACTAGAAACACAAAAGACCTATACAAAGAAATCTACAAGATACTCCTCCCATATACAAAAAGAGGCCTACCATGCTCATTAATAGGAAGACTTATCATTGGAAAAACTAAAATACTACCAAAAGCAATCTATAGGTATATAGCAATCTCAATTTAAATTCCATCACCATTCTTAAAAGAAATGGAAATAGTAATCTCCAAGTTTATATGGAGATGAATTAAACCTCAGATAAGCAAAACACTATTGAATTAGGGAGAAGCAGAAGACCTATACTTTCTGATCTCAAAACCTACTACATAATCACAATAATCAAAATAGTGTAGTATATTGTTACAGTAGCAGATACATAGACCAATAGAATAAAACTGAGAACCCAGTGGTAAATCAATTTACCTATAGTCAACTGATATTTGAAAAGAAGATTAAATACAATAAATAGGGAAAAGATACCTCTTTGACAAATAGTGATGCCAAAATTGGATATCTATGTGCAGAAAATGGAAATAAGATCCACAGCTCTTACTATATAAAAAAAACTAATTCAAGTTGTATCAGAGATATAGGAGTAAAACCTAAAACTATAAAGATTACCAGAAGGGGGAAAAATAGCAGCAAGTTTAAGGGGGTTGTTGTTGCTATTGTTATGCACAATTAAATCAGAACTAACCCATAGCTGAACCTCCAGAGGGTTTTCAGAGGCAATAAGTCATATGGAAGAAGATTTCCCATCTTTCTTCTATGGAACAGCTAAGGAATTCAAATTTTTTGCCTCCAGGTTGACAGTGTAGCTCCATACCACTAAGTCACCAGAGCTCCCCACAGAGGCCTACTCTATGTTATAAGTAGACAATAAAATATAACAAAACAAATATAACAAAACTGATAAATGTTCACCTGCATTTACTGCAACATTATTTACAATATCAAAAAATATAGAAACAAGTCAAGTGGCCATCAAAGAACAAATGGACTTTTTTTTTTTTAAAGCCACTATGGTACATTCACACAATAGAAAACTCTTATAAAGCTCTTCTTCAGGCTCATGGCTGCATATTCAGTCAATTAACTAGGTATCTGTCTTAAAAATTTTCTTAGTGTGGTCTGGTCTAATGCTCTCTTGCCTGGAGCACTAGACCACAACACTGCTGCCTGGTCAGGCCCTCCACCCCTGACTGAAAGGCCTGACCCCAGGGCCTGGACAACCCCCTCCACCTGCCACCTGGAGGACTTTGCCCCATAGCCTGGATGTGGCTGCCTGCCACCTGGAAGCCTGGCCTTGAGGTGTAGAGGACCTGTCCCCACCACCTGGAAGTCTAGGCCCTGCTACCTGGAGGACCTGTCCCCAATGCCTAGAGAACAGCTTGCTATCGCCTCTCTTAACTGCAACAGGGACACCAGTATCACAGATAAACCCATTTCATTTCCCCCCATCCCAAAGCTTGAGCTGCCTTTAGCCCCAGGCACCTAGGATTGGCCTAGCTGCAGCAGTAGCCCAAAAGAGGAGGATGCTAATTCACAGGGCAAATCTCTTCCCAACTGAAGCAAAACTGACCTTGAATCAAAAATTCAGAGAGAATCTCAGGCAGGGTAGCTGCCCCACCCTCTACTAGAACAGTGAGTTCCTGAGCCAAGACTTTCAGACCAAGAGACTACTAAGGTCTCAGGCATGAAAACCTCTACTACAACAATGTCACAAAAGAAGCAGACTCCCTAAATCCCTACACAAACCCAAAACAAGATGTCACCACAAAAAGTGACGTAGTATCAATGGATTTCTTAAAGCCAGAAAATCTGATGGAACTTTCTGACACAGAATTTAAAATATCAGTGATTGAATATTTTCAATGGGTGAAAGACAAACTTGAAGAATAAAGGACACCGCAAGCAAAAACCAAGATAAACTTAAAAAAAGCAATCCAAGACAATGAATAAAAAGCAAATGAGGCATTGGAGGCTCTGTAAAAACTAAAAACCACAATCTAAAATTTGAGGACAAATGTTTTATATGCTGTCAACAAGTTGGAAGGACATATAAACAGAGTTGAAGAGATTTAACACTGAACCAGTGCAATAGAAAATAGAATTGTCACCACTGATCTGCTAGAACAAAAAGCAGAATCAAAAAGGAAGGGAAAAGAAGAAGGCCTAAGAATAATGTGGGATACCATCAAGAGGAATAACATGTGCATCAGAATCTCAGAACAGGAAGAGGGCAAGTAAAGGCACCGAAAAAGTTGTGGAAGAATTACTAGAAGAAAACCTTCTAGGCATAATGAAGAATGAGGAAAAAAAAATATATATATATATTTATGTTTATATAAAATATCATCTCATCCAAGTAAGAATAGCAAAGTTCAACAGAGCAGCAAACAACAAATGCTGAGGAGGTTGTGGAGAAATTGGCACCTTTATTCCCTGTTAGTGAGAGGGTAAAATGGTGTAACCACTATGGAAGGCAGTATGAAGCTTTCTCAAAATGTTGCAAATAGCTATACCATTGACTAAGCAATTGCACTACCGGAAATACACCCTAAATAAATCAGAACTGCCACCCAAACAGATATATGCACACCCATGTTTATTGATGTTTTGTTGACAGTAGCAAAGAGATGAAAACAATCCAAGTGCTCATCAACAAATGAATGGATAAAGAAGCTAGCTGTGGTATAGTCACACAACGGGATACTATACAGCACTGAATAAAGAAATTAATAAAATAATATACAATATGGGTGATCCTGGAGGACATTATGCTGAATGAAAGATCTCAGTCACAAAAGGACAAATACTGCATAATGCCATCATTATAAAACAGGACGGACATGTATGTTGGTGGAAAATTAAGAAAAGAGGGGATAAATAATATATACTGCATTGAAACAGATAAGGGAAAGAACTGTTTAAAAGGAATATATGATTAGGTATTATTTGCATGACAACAGTCCAGAAAAAGAGATGCATAGCCAAAAGTGAACTGGCGGGGCAATAGGGAGGAAAATGTACAACAATGAATGAATCAAAATCCAATTTCTCTGTAAATTTTCATTAAAACCTTTTTTTAAAAAAAAATGTTTTTCATCAGTTGTTGTTTTTAGGTTTTACTGAGTCTACTCCAACAGATAGAGTATTATTATACTATACATTATACTATCCTGTTCCATCTTCATAATTTCCACTGTGCTTAAGTCTATTGCAGTCACTGTGTCAATCCATTTCCTTGAGGCTCTTCTACTCCTTCTCTGACTCTAATATTTCAAATATTTTCCAAGGACTGGCACCTTCTGACATCATGCTCAAAGAATGGGAGATGATGTGTCACTGTCCTTGATTCACTTGGTTTCATTTCTTCCAAAACAGATTTGTTGTTCTTTTGGAAGTTCATGTTATATACAGTACTCCTCTCTACCATTACATTTCAAAGCCATCAATTCTTCTTCTGTCATTTTTATTCATTTTCCAACTTTCAGATTCATAATGGAGCAATGAAAATTGTCATGGCTTGCATAAGATATACTCTAGTTTTTAAACTGACATCCTTGTTCTCTAGAGCTTTAAATAAGTCCTTGCAAACAAATTTGTCCAATGTAACATGATTTCTTGATTGCTACTACCATGGAATGTCAATAAAACAAAAAAATCTTACCATTGGACCAATAGACAACCTCATGATAGATGGAGAAAAGATTGACACTATCAATAGCTTCATCTTACTTGGATCTACAATCAACACCCTTGGTATCAGCAGTCAAGGAATCAGGAGACATATTTTACTGGAAATGTCTGAATTTAGAGGTCTCTTCAAATTACTGAGGTACAATGATGTAAATTTGAGGGCTAAGGTATGTCTGATTCAGACCATGGTCTTTCAATCACTTGCTATGCATGTGAGCTAGACTATCAATAAGGTTTACACAAGAAGAAAATTGATGCCTTTGAGCTTTGGTGTTGGAGAACAGTGCTGACTATCCCATGGATGGTGAAAAGAACAAATAAATATGCCTCGGAGAAAGTGCAGTCAAGAGTGCTCCTTGGATGCAAAAATGATAAAACTTCATCTCACATACTTCAAGCCGGTTACTAGGAGAGGTGATGCCTTGGATAGGGACATTATGTTTGGAAAAGTGGAGAGTCAGCAAAAGACAGGAAGACCTTCAATTAGGTGGATTGGCACAGTGACTGCCACATTGGGCTTGAGTATGTCAGAAATGATGAGGATGACACAGTACAGGAAAAGGTTCAAATCTGTTGTTTATAGGGTCATCACTACATGTCATATTTGACTTGACAGAACATAACAACAACAACTACCACAGATATGGATTGTGAATTGTAGATCCAAGTAAAAGGAAATAATGGACAACTCTAATCTTTTCTTCACCTATTATGATGCTGTCTGTTGGTCTAGTGGTGAAGATTTGTGTTTTCTTGATGTTAAGAAGCAGTCCATACTGAAGGCAGTAGATTTTCTCCAGTAATTGCTTCAAGTCTTAGTCACTTTCAGCAAGCAAAAACTTGTGTCATCTCCATATTTTATGGATTATTAATGTCTTCCTCCAGTCTTAATACAACATTTCTCTTTATATAATCCAGTTTCTTGAATTATTTTGTCGGTATAGAGAGTTATTTGCTTACTGAAATCTGGACTGATTCTTTTATCATTCCATTTGTTGGTTGTCATCAAGTTAATTCCTATTCCTTGCAACTCGATGTGTGCAGAGTAGAACTGCCTTATAGGGTTTTCAATGGCTATGGCTTTTCTGAGTCATATTGCTAGATCTATCTTCCTAGGCACTTCTGAGTTGGTTCAAGCCATCATTTTTGTTATTAGTAGTCAAAAACTTCAGTGTAATCCGCAGGCACCCCTAACTTTTACATACACACAAGCATAAAAAAATAAACAACAAAACCACTGCCACCAAGTCCATTCTGACTCCTAGCAACTTTTCAGCAGATTGCAAAAGTTATAAATATTTATGAGAGGATATTGCCCAATTTTTTCCTACAGAGTGGCTGGTAGATTTGAACTGCCTCACACCTAACATTCTGTATCACTAGGGTCCTTTCAGTTCTTGTGCTGTTGTTGTTAGGTACACTGAGTCAGATCTGACTCATAATATTCCCATGTAAAATAGAACAAATAACTATGCCCAAGCCTGTGCTATCTTCATAATCTTTGTTGTCCTTAAACCTAGTATTCCAATACCATGCCAGTATCTTTCCTTGAGCGTCTGCTGCTATCTACTAATTCCCAGATAGAAAGTCTGCCTTTTTCTCCTGTAAATATTGCTTACATTTTGAAGCTCATTATTTCCCCAGAAATATTTTTTTCTTAACCTGTAATCTGCTTCTTTGCCTTGGCTTAGTGATAACATTTTAATTCAGGGAGAACATAACAATAGCACTGGACTTATTTATAATTCCATCTCTACAAACACATTTCTCACAAGAAATACAATTATAATTCATTAAAAAGAGGCAGAAGGACAAATAAACTTTCCTTAAAAGATAAAAAGAGAACTTTTTTTCTGATTGATATGAATCACTGACAGAACACATTTATATATTAGCTAGGTCTACTTTATATTATTAAATTATCGGTCTTTCACTCAATCTTTGATCCAGTATAATTCTGCCCTCTACAGTCTTATCAGTGAATGAAGGTGACTTTAGTTTGTAATAAATCAGATAAGCTTCTGATTCTCAGTCCGCACTCTGATTTAGGCAGTAGAGTAATACTTGGTTCAAAATGAAAATATCCTTAACCTTCCTAACTTGGGGAAAGGGAAATTCTCTAAAATAAAAGGAAACTTCGCTGAATTTAACAGGTAGGCATGCACAACTAATTGTCTCCTTGAGCTCCAAAGACTTTATCATTGGCAGCTAGTGCAAAAAAAAATCAATAAGTACTAAATAATTGCATTTATTGACTCACTTGCAACTGCTCCTTCTTCATTGGTGTATAAATGAAGAGGTCCTGATGGCATAGTACAAAATGTATTGGTCTGCTAACCAAAAGATTGGAGGTTCTAATCCATCAGCTGTTTTGAAAGGAAAAGGATTGGCAATCTCCTTCTTTACAGTCTCAGAAATCCATTGAGGGTGCCTGTGAATTGGAGCCACCTCAGTAGGCAGTGGGTTTGGTATTTGGTTGGTTACAAATAATCTCAATTATTTCATGTGAATATATATGTATATGTATATGATGTATATGTATATGTATATGTGTTGTTGTTGTTAAGTGCCGTCAAGTCGCAGGTGACTCATAGCAACTCTATGAACGAAAGTCCTCAACAGCTGTGGGACTTTCATCCTTTCTCCATGTTCCTAGGGTTTCCCGAGGCAAGCCAGGGAGCGTCACCAAACACTATCCGCCATGGGTAACCATTATCGCATTTGATACATCAGTGTCAGTGTTCAGCTTCACAGCGACCACATATATATATATGTATGTGTGCGTGTTGTTGTTGTTGTTAAGTGCTGTTGAGTCATAGGCGACTCATAGCATACCTATGAACAAAAGACCTGGACACCTCCTGTATAACTTTCATCCTTTCTCCAGGTTCATAGGGTTTCCAGAGGCAAGCTATTACGGAAGTGGATGCCATCGTGCTTCCAAGCTTCTCTGAATTGGGGAGCTCCACCAAACACTGTCCACCATGGGTAACCATTAATGCATTTGACACATCAGTGTCACAGTGTTCAGCTTCACAACAATCACAAGTTGCCTAGGCCCTTTGGCTAAGATCAAGTGTAGTAGTGTGTGTGTGTGTGTGTGTCCCTACATTGAAGATTCCATGAAGTGACAATCATTTAGGCATTTTCAATATGCTGGTCTTCCCTGATAGACCACAATTAGACAAGCCACTGCTCAAAACCCATACAAGTTCATGCAGAAGACTCAGTAAAATTATCATGAGGTGAGTTAATAGAAATCTAATGCTATGCTAACATTTGCTAGAGAAATTCATTCTAGATGTCTAGTGTGGGGACAAGAAAATGATGTGACGGGGGGAAAGTCTTACATGAAAGATGATATCTAAGAAGAGAACTGAAGAATGAACAGAATTTTGTCAAATGGGAGGCCACAATTAACTGATCACAGCCAATTACATATTCTATGAAGAGGCTACTTTTAATGATGAGAACAAAGTAATCACAAAAATGTAAAAATAAACCATGGCTTGGTTTGGATAGTTAAAGTAGTTTGTATAAAGGAATTTGGAAGGTGAGCAAGCACAAAGCAGCCTTTGATAATTTTGCACACTGGGTATAGCACCACTCAACATGCTGCCATTTATATTAATGCCACTGTTAGTTTGTGTTTAATGGGGTTGTGTTAAGCCATACACAATAGATCTCAGTAGATAGAAAATTGGTATTTTTCTATGTTAAATGTAAATGTTACAGTAAAAATAACAGGAATTAAACCAATCTATCCTCAGTTTCAAGGAGATTTATGAGAAAGTAATTAGAATGTTCAAAATATTTGACATAGAGCTAGGGGAGAACCAGGATATCATGGCAGTTTGCAGGAAAGGAAATTAGAACAGCCCTTTTTTAACAAGAATAATCTGGCCAGGACATCACTTGACCAAAGTGCAGTATACTACCAATATCATCATGTAAAATAATTCTAGCCACTTCTTACTATTGAATAATTTTGTTTTATATTTAACATGCTAGAAGAGGAACATCTGGTCCAGCCTCGCTATTGCTACTTGAAAAGAGTACATTGACTAAGGAATATCCACAAAATGCTATGCCCATTGCTATTGAGTTGACTTCATAGCAACTCCTCATTGGGTTTCTGAGACTAGAAATCATGGTCAGTAGGGGACTGTTCATCTTTCTCCTGAGGGGCAACTGGTGGATTTGAGCCTCTGACTTTTCCAGTGCAATTAGTGCACCACTTCACTAGAGCGTCATATACAAAATAGAAGGGAATCATTAAATGTTAGACAGTCAAACATGGCTGTTTAAAAAAATATGTTTTAAAACAAATTTGGAAGTTTGGATTATATTTTTATGGCAAGGGTTGGAAAAGTTGACAATCTCAACTTCTTGTTCATCTATCATGGTACTGCCAGTTCTCCCAGTGGTGAGAAACTTTTTCGTTTTTTTGTTTGTTCGTTTATTTTTTTATTGAGTTTCAATCCATATTGAAGACTAAAGTCCTTGACCTTCTGCAGCAAATGTTTCATGTCTTCCTCAGTTTTGGTAAGCAAGGTTGTGGTTGAATCATTAGCATAACACAGATTGTTGATGAGTCTTCTTCCAAACTTGATGTCACGTTCCTCCTCATAAAATCCAGCCTCCCAAATGATCTTTTCCACATATAGATTGAGAAGGAATGGAAAAAGGACACATCCCTATTGCACCACTTTCCTGGTTTTGAACCACCCAGTATTTCCTTGCTCTGTTCTTATGACTGCTTCCTGGTCGAATTATAGGTTTCATACGAGTACAATTAAGTGTTTTGGAATTCCCATTCTCCTCAAGGTTAACCGCAGTTTGTTGTGATCCATGCAGTCAAAAGACTTTGCAGAGTCAATGAAACACTGATAGACATTCCTCTGGTACTCTCTGTTTTTCATCAAGATCTATCTGGCTTTGGCAATTATGATGTCCCTAGTGCAACAGCCTTCTCAATTGGCATCTCTGGAAGTTCTCTGTCAATGTACTGTTCCAGTCATTTTTTTTTTATGGCAACAGGCCTTGGTAGGAAAGAAGAATGAGACCAACTGGTTTACTATGTGAGAAACTTTGAAGCACTGCTGATTATGATAAAAGTGAGTATGGAGAAATTATTAAAATATAGTTCCTTTATAAATTACTTTTAGCTACTTAGTTATACTTTTTAAGATGTATCTCCATGCAAAATTTGAGTCACATTCCCTCTCAATTTTTTTATCGTTACCTAGGTAAATTAGTACCTCTTGAAGTTTTTACTAAATTTAATTTTGATAAAATTTAAAAGATAGAGTACCAAGTTAAACACTTTCAACAAAGGTAACATTTAGGTAAATTTTTAAAAGATGAGCAGAATTTTAAAATGTTAGCTGATCAACTCAGACTCACTGTTGTCAAATTGGAACCAACTCCTAACTGATCTTCAGCAGGTTTTCCAAGGCAGAACATCACACTGGGAGAAGATTACCCATCTTTCCACTGCAGAGACACTGCTGCATTTGAACCAACAGAGAGGTACAGCCTTTGGGCTAGCAAGTGCAACTCCCTACAGACCATGTAACCAGAGCTCACTTTAACTACTAAGTTAAAGTGATCACTTTACCTTACAAGCTAATTAAAGTGGTTGTTGTTAGGTGCCGTGGAGTCGTAGACGACTCATAGCAACCCTGCTCGTACATAGAGTTTCCAGAGGCAAGCCATTTCAGAAGTGGATGCCACTCCTTCTTCCAAGCTTGTTTTAGTCAGGAAGCTCCAGCCAACACTGTCCACCATGGGTAACCATTACCACATTTGGCACATCACTGTCACAGTGTTCAGCATCACAGCAACCAGGAGTTACAGACCAGTGCTATACCACCTCGAATAATGTTTGACAGGAAAAAAATTTGAACCCAGCAGAGGGCCACAGATTAACATCACCCACCTTTGGCTTGGTAGCATAACTTTCTTTCCACTAGACCAATGTAGCTCTCTCTCTGTCGTTGTTGTTATTGTTGTTAGGTGCCATCGAGTCATAGAGAACTCATAGCGACCCTATGAACGAAAGGCATGAGCACTGTTTGTACATAGAGTTTCCGGAGGCAAGCACTTTTGGAAGTGAATGCCACTCCTGCTTCCAGGCTTGTTTTAGTCGGGAAGCTCCAGCCAACATTGTCCACCACGGGTAACCATTACCACGTTTGGCACATCACTGTCACAGTGTTCAGCATCACAGCAACCACGAGTTACCTCTGTACAGCAATGCACAGACCAGTGCTATACCAGTGCTATATATTGTTTTCCTGTCCATTAAAGTGAACTTGCAAATTTTCAAAATACTGAGCCATCTTCTTCTATCATTAATGTAAATTCGGTTTAACTAGGGATCAATACACTGTGCTTTCAAAAGATTTTTTTGCTATGTTCTCTAATTATCATCAACAACAAGTTGGCTTTTGCTCTTACAAGCTTTGAGATAGTAAACAGAACTTGAATGAATATGTGTTTTCTTACAATAGTAAAATTACATAGTTAAAATCCTTAATAATAATAAGTCATGTATTAGTTTCCTATATCCTTTTATACAGTCAACTGTAACTCTGTAGGTGCTCTGGTGGTGTAGTTCATAGGGAGTTCCATTGCTAACCCAGACACTGATCGTCTTTGGCAGATGGAATCCACCAGCCTATCTGTGGAAAAAAGATGGGCAGTTTTCTCCTGTTACGATTTATGGTCTCAGAAACTTAAAGGAGTTAAGAACCTACTTGAAGGCAGTGAGTTTTATTTTTTTAATAATTCTATGTCCCATTTGATTTGCTACCTATGAAAACCTGAAGGATCAGCTTTGGGTTATTTCCAGTTTGATGGTACACAATAACAGCGTAGCCAAACTAATTCTCTGGACATTGAGTTGATTCTAAGTCACAGCAGTCATCAGTGTTATAGAATAAATCTGCTGCGGAAGGTTTTCTTTGTTGCAATCTTTATAGAAATAGATTGCCAGGACGTTCTTCTAAGACACCATAAATGTTTAGATGAGTTATTGGGCTATTGTTAGGGTTAATTGAGTCAAAAGCTTGCTCTGTCAAGAACCATCATCAGAATCTCTGCTATGGTTGTGGTCACTTTGTCAATCCATCTCTGAGGCTCTTCCTCTCTTTCCTTAATTCTCTAATTTTCAAAGCATGATGTCTTTTTCAAGGACTGGGGCCTCCTGGCAACATGCCCAAAGCATATATGATAAAATTTCCTTGCCTCTAAAGAGCACCTTTAGTCTATTTCCTCTAAGACAATCCTGTTTAAGTTAATAATGAAGTGCAAATCCTTTCTCTCACTTAAATGAAATAGATTCCGTTATTTCATATTTGATATATTAAACCCCTCCAACATATACAAGGTAATTTTTAAAAGGTCTAAGTTAGTTTGTTCTTGTGTGCTCGGCACTAGAAGATACAGTGTTGGAAGATTCAGCACTCAATTTTCTCACCAGCTAACTAAAATCTCCAATTAAAAATTGTGTTACAAGGGACATAGGAGTTTCCCAGGGAACTTTGATTATAAAAAGCAGGAGAACTTACTCATTCCTGGGAAGGAAAGAGACAAACAAGGAAGTGATTTTACAGGAAGTTTTACCTGAGAAGAAGAGGATAAGATCATTATTGTAAAAATAGAATGATATCTAGTAAAGCAAGTGGGCGGAAGGGGAGCAGAGGGGTGAGGATGAGGAGGGGCAAAATCACAGGGTTGCACAGTTTAGTCGGTAAATGGAGGGGGTGAAGGAAATGGGAAGAATCGATCAGGGACCTGAAGAGATTAGGTAATGATGGGCAAGGCCCAATGGTGACTGATTGTCTAAAATATAATATACAAAAATGATGATATGAAACACAATATGAAAGAAGAATAGTGTGAAACAATGCATATGAACTTGTGAGCAAAAGAATATGAAATAGATCGAACATGCAATCAAGATGCATTGATAATAATGGGTGACTGGAATGCAAAAGTTGGGAACAGAGAAGAAGAATCAGTAGTCAGAAAACATGGGCTTGGGGACAGGAATGAAGCTGGAGATAGAATGATTGAATTTTGTAAAATCAATGACTTATTCATTGCAAATACATTTTATAAGAGAC
>NW_006399766.1:5441455-5443390 GCF_000299155.1 Elephantulus edwardii | reverse complement strand
GAAAACGACTCGACGGCACATAACAACAACAACAACATGACATTAGGAATATCTCTTCCAATTTTATTCTATGTTAAAGGACACTTCTTTGTAATATCAGGCTTGTAGTAAGTCTATGTTAATAAAAAATTTCAGCTAGATATATTCAGGGTAGAAGTCTTGAATCACCACCTATTCTTCAGTATCTTCTCTCTGTTGTCATTGGTAGGTACAGTCAAGTCTATTTCATTTCATAACAGCCCCATGGGCAAAGTAGAATGTCCCATCATAATTCTTTCATCAGATGTGATCTTTCTAAGAGCAGCCACCCAAGTCTTTCTCCCATGGAACCACTGGATAATATCTCACTTAGCAGTCCAGCACTTAATTGTTGTACCACCAGGTTGTCAACTTTTTCTCTAGTAACTTCTTTTGTGTTCTTTTTATATATCCAAATGCTTTGCCATATAAAACTACTGATGTTCCTCTTGAAACAATAGAGTCTACAGTATGGTCATTCTATAATTAAAGAACAACTCTAGGAAGCCAAACAACACCCAGAACCAGTTCAGTGAAATATACTTTGGCTTATCTGCTTTAAAAATATGTTTAAAAGATTCCATCCATTCTTTCTGCCTGTCCTAAAGAAAATCCATTTGACGAATAAGGAACCCTGATTCCTTATGGAGAGTCAGTCAGTCTCTCTCTCTCTCTCTCTCTGAAGGTAATCACTATTGGGGAGAAAAATGGTTCAAAAAGAGTTTATTAGTTTTCAGAAGCTTGAGTTCCCATTTCCCTCACTTGCGTCACTTGCTCTCTAACCATATATCTTGTTTTCTACATCTATAAAATAATAAGCATTTCCAACTTCAAAGTTCTAGAATTATATGGTCACTTTTAGTTCCAGCTCTTTAAAATGTCCAAACTATACTCCTCTTTATTTCTAAGCAACCCAAAATATGTAGATAGCTAATTATTTATGGCCTTTCATGACAAGCCCATTTTACTCAAGTAAAGCCCACCATACCACAGAAATGCACACAATCGAATATTAAAATTTTGCCAAAATATTTCCTTGGGTTTTGTTACCTAATGCTATTGAAATCTTTAGCATCAAAGGTGTATTATATTCTCTAATGGCTGCTAGCATCACATCTGTATTATATGCATGTGGATTAAAGTTGTTGGCCTAAGATTTACATAGCTGGAAGGAAGCACTGACTGTCTATCCACTCACTATGTAATAGTATTGAACATATCATGGACCACCAAGAGAACAAAGAGGTTTGTACCAGAGTGGGTGAAACCAAGGTTCTCCTTAGAGGCAAGGATTTTGAAGCTCTGTCTCACATGCTTTGTAAGATTTATGACTGTGAGAACTTTAGTGTCCCATGAATTTAAATGTGCTGCTTAAAGAAATAAAATGTTTATTACAGTTTTATTTATACAAGCTTTACTTTTATTAAGGTCATTGCTAGAAAATGTTTCTTATAAAAACATGCTCACTATATATCAAGAGTGAAATTTATTTATTATCTTGTCACTGTCAGAATCAAGGTGATCAGATATTAGTGCCAAGTAGTATATTTTCAATAATATTAAAATCCCATGTGGATCTATTCCTGATACTTACATTACTCACTCTTCCTATTTTGTAGTCACCAGAACCATTTTAGCAACAAATGAATACAAACATTTATAGGTAAATTTAATATCATCTTTCTCAACCCAAAGTCTGTTTTAAGACCTCTTTACACATTTAATAATAAATGATAGGTGATTTATTATTTTGTTTGCAAGTAAAAAAAATTCTCATTTGTGAAATGAAATTTGAGACCAGGAGAATCTGTAATGTCACTCTATATAAACACATATATTTGTAAATAACTGGGTAGGGAGAAAACTGTGTAGAGAGAGAAAGAGAGAATGAATGTCTAGGCAGACTAATGCTTCCGT
>NW_006399766.1:5427432-5433450 GCF_000299155.1 Elephantulus edwardii | reverse complement strand
AATGCTTGTCATTCCTCTGTAGTATCTGGTCCCCTCTGGACCCTCATCATTTCCTTCACCTGCTCCCCCCACCGACCAAACTGTGTAGCTCTGCAACTTCATCCTGGCCCATCCTCACCTTTCTGCCCCCAACCCTCATCTCCTTATACCCCCAATATGTTTTTCCCAATAAAAAAAAAGAAAAAAAAAGGATCTGTTTCTTTGTTCATTTTCTCTAACAAAGTTTGCTGGGAAAATAATGTATACTGCTATTTGTTTTATGATAACTATTATTCCTAATTAAACCAGTTTTAATGCAGTTTCCAGTTTTTTAAATTTTATGTTATGATTGCATTACTATGAATGTTGGAAAGATATGATGTGCGTTGCTTGTTCATTAAAAAAATAAGTAAGCACAATAAAGTGAATGCTAAACCATCAAATACATAAATTTCCCTGCTGTGTCCCTGAATGTGTGTGTAAGCAAGTGTAATAAATATTTTAATTATAGTTTTGTTATAAATATAACTTAAGAGAAAAATTTGATAGGAGTAATACTGTATATTGCTAATTTTTAACTAACCCTACCTGGCAAACATTATGAATCATAGACCTTCCTCACATACAGTATTCAGTGCTAAGAAATGACTGGTTCAAGAAAAGTAAAGTGATTTCCAAGGCAAACTCTCAAGTCATCTTTTCTAGTTTTTTTTGGCTGCTTCATCAGTGCTGCTTCTGCCCTTAGTACATCTGTGGGGTTTGAGAGCACTGTATTTGAGAGAAACTGAAGAGAGATATTAGGAGAGAATGAAACAGTTAAAAGTTTTACTTTCAGAGATATTGTAGGTACTAATACTGGGTTTAATCTCACAGATTTAATTTCATTAATGGTTTTGTTCAAGAAATTCTATAGGTTTGTGTAATATTTTAATTTTATAAAACCCCTTTGTTATTTTATAGCCTATAATAGTGTCTGCCTTTTAAACCCGTTGCAATAACTTTTCTGAAATATTAACAAGTTAGTAAAACTTTTCTTAAGCATAAAAAAAGAACATCACTACACTACAATACTCAAATTAACAACATACAGGGGAGAAGCTACACGGGAAAGATGTGCGGTAACCACTTATTGCACAAGGTCTGTTCAATTATGTCATACATGCTGGTGGGAAAGTTCTGCCTCCCCTGAGTGAAAAAGGTAGCCCAGATTCCTATAACTATAGGGTACTCAATAAACTCAACAGCATTTTTTCAATAAGAGTATATATATTAGGTTTAGAGAAGACCCAGTAATAAACCTTTACTCATCCATAGCTCAGTATCTTCTTTTTTCCCTGTTTGGGTAGTATTAATACTTACTTTCAGGACTGGCATATTTAGTTGTGAAGGTAGTGAAGTGCAGATAGAAAGGTAGCACCCTGATGCTCTTTTCTGCTTAGATGAATTATATACCTTGAAATTGTGTAGGGCAAACTTTGATAATCTAAACAGGGCAGACTTTCTTCATTTGATTTAATTCATTCCTTTGGAATGTGTGGCTCATTCATTTTGAAAAAGAAAAACCCTGATATTAGATTCTTCTTTGGTGTTCCAAAATTAGTCCTTAATTGTATGCATTGGGAAAGTCTGCAGTCAGAGACTTCTCCAAAGTACTAAAGAGCAATGATGTCAGTCTGGAGACTAAAGTGCATCTGATTCAGGCCATAGTCTTTGCAATTACTTGCTATGAATCAGAAAGCTAGACAATACATACATATATAGATATATAGATACATACATACATATACTTATATATAGATACGCAATGCCAGAAGATGATATTTTATCAATAATATTTATTTGCAGTTATATAAAGTAACTTGGTTGTGAATGTCTGAGGCATTGGCTCAGAGAACAACATATGATGGCTCAAAATTGAAGAAAACATTTACTGAGAAAACAGTAACAGAAGTTGTCAAAGGTCTAAACCTATACAGAAATAAAAAGAAAGTAATTCAGAAAAGGAATGAGACTTTGCAAAATAAATTTTTTTCATAATTATATCTAAGCATAAGAAAGAGTTGAAAATGACTCCCAAGTATCAAGCTTATGCAAGTGAAAGGGTTATGATGTCTATTAATCAGAATTCCACATTTAGAGTCAGAAAAAGTATTTATATCAAATCATCAATTTTAGGAGATTTTATGAGACAAGCATTATTTATCTTCATTTTCTGCATCAGTGCTTTCAACCTTTTAGCTCATACCTTCTAGTGGGAAAGAAAGGAACATACAATTTAAAATAACTTCTCAGGCATTGTTTGGCCACATTATCAGCAACCACTGTGTCATCAACAGTCACCGTGTTGTGAGCTGCCATGGTTGGCTATTAACCAGGTACTTTGTGGTAATCACTGCTGTTTGGCTGGACCACGTAGGTCCCTTTAAGCTCAAGGAGAAGGGAGCAGAACAGCTGGAGCTCAAGTGAGGTGGCAGACCCAGTTCGCAAATGGAAAACCAAAGCTTCCTGGTTTTCCATTCAGGTCTCTAAGAACTTCCACCCTGCATGCATCTCCACAAATATCTGCCCTGTGTGTGTCTCCATGAACGTCTGCCTTGCATCTCTGCATTCTGCCTTACATCTCCGCACCTCGCTGTGCATCTTCTCATGTCCAGTCAATTAACTGCTTTTAGCCCAGAGCACCTTGGACTGGCCTAGTTATAACAGTTGTCTGACAGAGGAGGATGCTAATTCACATGCCTTTTCTCTACCAAACTGAAGAAAATCTGTAGTTAGATGTTCAGAGAGAAACCCAGGCAGAGTAGCTGCCCCACCCTCCTCTGGAGTGGTGACATCAGATCAAAAACCTGCTATTGCCTCAAGTGTGAAAAACTCTACCACAGCAATGTCCCAAAAGAAGCAAGCTACCTCAAAACATACACAAGCCCAAAACAAGATGTCACACCCTGAAGTGACACAGTATCAATGGATTTCCTAAAACCAGAAAATCTGATGAAACTTTCTGACACAGAATTTAAATATTTAATATTTTCAATGAGTGAAAGACAAATTTGAAGAAATACAGTAAACTACAAGCAAAACCCAAGAGGAGTTTAAAAAAAAAAGCCAATTCAATGCAGATAAAACAAATTAGGCATTACAAGATCAGTAAGAACAATAAACCACAACTGAAAATATGAAGACCAATGTATCAGATGCTGTCAACATGTTGTAGGAATACATGAACAGAGCTGAAGAGATGGAACACAGAACCAGTGAAATAGAGGATAGAACTATCACCACTGATCAAACAAAAGACAGAATCAAAAATGAAGGAAAAAGAAGAAAATCTAAGAATAATGTGACACCATCAAGAGAAATAACATGCACATAATCAGAATCCCAGAACAGGAAGAAGCAAGTAAAGGCATCAAAAAAGTTGTGGAAGAATTACTAGAAGAAAACTTTCCAGGCATAGTGAAGAATGAGAGAATATATATTCAAAAAGCAGAGCAGAAACTATATAGAATAGACCCCCCCAAAAAAAAGAACCAAAGCATGTAGTCAAATTTGCCAGAACCAAAGATAAGGAGAGAATTCTGAAAGCAGCAATGGAGAAACAGAGTAACCCACAAGCAAGAGCAAATAATACTAAGGGCTGATTTCTCAGCAGAAATTATGTGACCAAGAAGACAGTGAAATGACATATATCGAACATTCAAAGAAAACAACTGTCAATGTAACCAGGAAAATTGTACATCAAATATGAAGGAGAGATCAAGATATTCTCAGAACAGTAGAACCTAAAGGAGTTTGTAAAAACAAAACCAGCATTGCAAGAATTACTGAAAGACATCCTTCTTACAGAGGTGCCAAAGAAAGCAATCTCAATCTCTTCACCATTTATCATGATGCTTCCAATTTGCCGAGTGGTGAAAATCTTTGTTTTCTTGATTTAGTGATTATAGCTCAAGTGTATAAGACATAGGGAGGAGGCAGAGCATTGGATAGTATTCAGATCTGTTATTCATAGGATCACTTTTAGTTGTACTTAACTCAATGGCACCTAACAGCAACACAACACACACACACACACACACACACACACACACACAACCTGACGGCACATGGTTCGTATCAACCAGATACTCCATAGTAGAAGGATGGGCAATCTCCTTCCATGCAATTAACTGCCTCGGAAAACCTCCTAGAAGGTCAGCTATGCATTGGTACAGTACTCAACAAAGATGATAGATAAGGTACCGCATTACTTCCCCTGTCCCAGTCTGCGACCCTGCCACCAGCTCTGAACTTCGGGACTGGAAAAATTGGGTGCCGCGCAGACGCAGTGGAGAGAGGGAGTGGATTCGAACTGGGACCCACCCCTGCACTTTTGACCCACGCCTCCAGGTGCCACATCGCTTTCCCTGCCCCAGTCCGCAACCCTGCCGCCAGCTCTGAACTTCGGGACTGGCAAAGTTGGGTGCCACGCAGTTGGGTCCCTTGGGTCAGGACTTAAAGAAAACAAAAACAACAACAACAACAACAAACAAAAAAAAAACCACACAAAAGAACAAAAACACAAAAACCAAATTTATAGCATTTTTCAACCTCACTTGAAAGTTTCCAATATTGAAGATTTAATTTCTTTTGACTACAAACTGCTGTTTGGCCCTACCACATTGGTCCCACCAACTTAAGCAAAAGGGAGGTACTGGACATCTCGACAGAGAAGTAGTGACATCAAACCAAGAACCAACAATCACCTTAGTTTTCAAAAACTCCACTTCAATGTCTCGAAAGAAGTAGGGTACCTCACTCACCATGCAAGCCCAAAACAAGATATCTACCCCCCAAAATGACACAGTAGCAATGGATTTCATGAAGCCAGAAAGTCTGATGGAACTTTCTGATGCAGAATTAAAAATAAAAAAGATGATGGAATGTTTTCAATGGATGAAAAACAAACTTGAAGAATTACAGGACACTACAGTCAAAAATCAGGAGGAATGTAAAAAAGGAATCCGAAACAATGCAGAGAAAACAAATGAGGCATTAGAGGCACTGGGAAAACAAGAAATAATAATTCAAAATATGAAATCTAAGGTTTCTAATGCTGTCAACATGAAGGAGGGACATACAAATAGATGTGAAGAGATGGAAAACAGAATTAGTGAAGTAGAAGATAGAATTGCCACCACAGATATAACTGAGAAAAAAGCAGAAGCAAAAAAGAAGGAAACAGAAAAAAACTTAAGAATAATGTGGGATAGCATTCAAAGAAATAACATCCACATCATTGGTATACCAGAATGGGAAGAAGCAAGTAAAGGCACTGAAAAAGTTGTGGAAGAATTACTAGAAGAAAACTTTCCAGGCATAATGAAGAATGACAGAATATATATTCAAGAAGATGAGCGAACGCCATATAGAATAGACCCTAAACAAAAAACACCACGGCATATCACTGTCAAATTTGCTAGAATCAAAGATAAGAAAATACTAAAAGCAACGAGAGAGAAACAAAGAGTAACCTATAAGGGAGAACAGATAAGATTAAGTGCTGATTTCTCACCAGAAGCCATGAGAGCAAGAAGACAGTGGAATGGCATCTATCAAACACTTAAAGAACACAACTTTCAACCAAGAATACTGTACCTAGCAAAACTATCCATCAAGTATGAAGGAGAGATCAAATTATTCCCAGAAATACAGAACCTAAAGGAGTTCACAAAAAAAAAAGCCAGCCTTACAGGAAATACTGAGAAACGTCCTTGAAACAGAGATGCCACCAAAAACAGGATGGGTCAAAGTAACTAGCAACAACACCAAAAAGAATTGAACAGAATGACAGCAATAAAACCCTACCTTTAAATAATTACACAGAACGTGAATGGTTTAAATGCACCACCAAAGAGAAAAAGAGTAGCAGATTGGATAAAAAAAACAAAATCCATCAATATGTTGCCTACAAGAGACACATCTGAAAAATGAAGATGAAGAAAGACTAAAAATTAAAGGATGGGACAAAATACACCAAGCAAATGGCAACCAAAAAAA
>NW_006399766.1:5422595-5427332 GCF_000299155.1 Elephantulus edwardii | reverse complement strand
TGTTTTTCTAGTAGTCCATGGTATTCTCAATACTCTAAGAGTATAAAAAAAAATTAAAAAAATTAAAGAGTATACACACACACATGCATAAACACACACACATATATATGTATGTGCATGTATGTGTGTGTGTATATGTTGTTTTTGATTGCCTTTGAATTGAGCATGACTCATAGCAACCTTATGAACAAAAGGCCTGAAGCCCTTCTACGACTATCAACATTTATCAAAGTCCATAGAGTTTCCAGAGGCAAGTAAGTTGTTTAGGAAGTGGATGCCACTGTGTGTGTGTGTGTGTGTGTGTGTGTGTGTGTGTGTAGTGGTTGTTGTGTACCATAGCTGATCTTCTTCTTCTAGTGGGTTTTCAGAGGTAGTTAATTGCATGGCAGAGTTCCTGTTCTCCCACAGTACAGCTGGAGCAAATAGTGGATTTGAACCATGTACATTTGTATTGGCAGCACAGTTCATTAGCGTAATGCCAATGTGTATGTGCGTGCATGTGTGTGTGTGTATGTATAGATGTAGTAACTGGGGCAATGGGAGTAGGTGTGTCGGAGTCAATGAGACTGGCTCAGGGAGTGCAGGCTTCAGAGCTTGGTACATAGGGTTGCTATGAGTTGCAGGCAACTCGATGGCACATACAACAACAACACAAATAAGACACACACACATATATATATATACACATACACACACACAAATGTGTGATTTTTTATACCAATAAGGCATATTTTATGCTTTCTGTTTGCATACTGCATCCTTTTCCCCACCAAAATATTTCTATAAGCATCACTCTCTCTTTTTATATATTACCATAAAAAAACAAAATATAGGACTAGCACACTAACAAAAATATCTTGATTGGGAGGACATAGTTGGCAATTAAATATGGAAGGTGTGCCTGTTATTTCTGTAAAAGTGTGTGTGTGTGTGTGTGTGTGTGCGCGCGCGCGCGCATGAGAGCATTTGTCGGTATAACCTCATTTCATTCATGCATCCATTAATATGACTAGCTTTCTATATATGTTCTCACTATTTTTATAAAGTAAAATCAGCATTACATTGAAATTTATCACTCAAAGGATCTTTTAGATTGTTTTAAAAGCAGAGAATTTGTCCCAGGATCTGTCACTTTCCATGACAGCAGAAATACCACACGGCCTGATTACAAATTTAGTTTTTATTCCACCATAGCTCACTGGCTTTTTCCAGATATTTGTTACACAGATAGATAGATGTTGCACCTTAGCAGATAGTGTCAGGGTTAAAACTATTTCCTGTGCTGAATGTCCTGCTGTCAACGGAATCCTTGTTTGAGCTTTGAAATTTAGTGGTTACTGGCAGGCCCATCTCTACAGCCTGCTTCTTCTCCTAGACATTTTTACATGTAATCAATATGAGGAGAACCTCTTGTCAGGTATCAATCAGGCCTCTCAAGCACAATGATCTATTCTTACCCCTCAGTAAAAAAATTTTAAAAAAATGGATGTTAGTATCCAAGACAGCTTTGCTGACAGGTGCACAAAAATTACAAATACTATTGACTCTTTTGTCTTCATATTATAGGATAACAGGATAAATGGAAAATGTTTTCTGCCTACCATAGTGTTTTGTGTGGTTGTTTTACTATATCAAGACATATATATGAGTTGTTTCTTGTAGTACATGAAGAATGTATCTCAATTTGTACTGGTTAAGTATGTGGTTGTTTTGGTTGTTACGTGCCATCAAGTCTCCTGTGACTCACGGAAACTCTATGTACAACAGCTCTAAAGCCTGCCCTGCCCCGAGTAAGTCTCAATGACTCCGACACACCAACCTTCATTGCCCCAGTTATTGTATCAATCCATCTCACCCAAGGTCTTCCTCTCCTGCGCTGTCCCTCCACCCTTCCAAGCGTGATATCCTTCTTCAAGGACCAGTCCCTCCTTGCCATGTGGTCAAAGTATGAGAGATGAAGCTAAATACTACAGAGAGGCTTTCTGTCTCTGTTAGTGAATCTTTCTTCCAAGCAAAGGATATTTGCTTTCCCCCTACCCATCCTCAACTCAATTTCCCCCTTTTTTCTCTCCTACTCATCTACTCCTCAATCACCAGATATCTAATGAGATTGACCTTACAGGATTTGTTTTGTGTGTGTGCCGTGCATCATGTCTTTTCTTGGTCTAAAATAGGAATAGTTTTCCTGCCTACACCTTCAATGTTTCCCTTTATCTAAAAATAAACTGAGAAAGAATCCCTTGCTTCATAGTTGTATGGAGATATAGTTGTTACCTAGGAAACATACAGATTATTTTTAAACCCCAAAAAGAGACTTGATTCAATCAGGATATATGTAAATGTAAGGGATAGAAAAGTCTTTCATGGAATTGATATTTAGACTGGAAAGATGAAATAGTAGTGCTGATCAAGAGTTATGTCAGAAGAACTTAAACATTTTACATTATTAGATGTTCAGTAAATGGTCAGAGCCATTTTAAAAGAAAGGTTACATTCTAATTGAAAAGGTCAGAAGGTGTAATTTAGCCTGAAATACTGAAGAGGCTCCATTGTGGAACCCAACCTCTTTCACAATATTTAAGAAAAAAACAAAACAAAGCCTATCTCCCACTGACCATACTGTTGTCTACTAAATTTGCTGATAGCTATAGGCATCCCTGGTGGCTTAGTGTGTTATATGTTAGACTGAGACCATCTCCTTCAGTAAAGACTTAATCTTGGAAATCCAATGGAGAGTCTATGAGTCAGAAGAAATTCAATGGTCTTGAGTTTGGAATTTGATGAACCTAAGAACTAAACAGGAGATGCAACTTGATTATAGTTGTTTGCATTTATACAAACTGAAGGCCTCTTTTTATAATATACTTTGAAAAGTTCCGTGAGTTTCTTTGGAAGGACAACTGCTTTATAACCATATGCTATTAGGAAGGATTATAGGTTCTTTGGACACAACACAAAGATACATAGATGAAAATCAGACTTATTACATAGAGCTCAAAACTAGAAAAGGCTACTGGGAAAGGGTTTGTACTTAAGAGTAACAGGAAGCTCTGGTGGCCTAAAGGTAAGAAGTTGCATTACAATTTCAAAGTCAGTTTGAATTCACCAGCTGCCCCAAAGAAGGATAGGTGATCTCCTGTCATGTGATTGACTGCTTTTGAAAACTCACCGGAGGGTCAGCTATAAATTAGTTCTGATTTGATGACACACAAGAACAAGAATTATAGAAGAGTATTTATATAAGACAAATGGAATAAAGTTATCTCATTTTCATAGGCTTCCCTGGGATTGGATTTTTATAATAATTCCACAGGCTCTGAGGCATAGTGGCCATCTCTAGTTGTTTAATATTTGGTCCCTGGGTAATTATAGAAGTGTACAGTGGCTCTTGACTACATGAGTCAAATAAAGGAAGTACCTGAAGTGTGGACTCAGTGACTTGTTCAACAATGAACAGACCTGTGACCAGAGCTTTTCAACTGTATCAAAACAGCTTTTGTGAAATATGATATTACAACCTAGACCACAACATTCAGTGATGCCAAGAACATCACTACAGCCGACTGTGGGGGGCGTGGGGCCGGGGCAGGGGTGGTTGGAGAAGACTTGTCTGAACAGTATGAGTGAGGGAAGGTAGAACGGGAAAGGCTTTGGGCCACTTTGGACTGCAGGTGGGTTCGAGGGGCTGGCAGGCTGGAGTCTCGGGTCCAGGCCAAGGGACTGACCCGCAGTTGGTATCCCTCCAAACCCGCAGCACGGCCCATCCTGTCCTCGCCATGAGGCCGCAGCAGGCGCCGGTGTCCGGGAAGGTCTTCATTCAGCGAGACTACAGCACCGGCACTCGCTGTCAGTTCCAGACTAAGTTCCCCGAGGAGCTGGAGAATCGGATGGATAGACAACAGTTTGAAGAAACAGCTCAAACTCTAAAAAACCTTTATGCAGAAGCAGAGAAGCTTGGGGGCCAATCATATCTTGAAGGCTGTTTGGCTTGTTTAACTGTGTATACTATCTTTTTATGCATGGAAACTCATTATGAGAAGATTCTGAAGAAAGTCTCCAAATACATTCAAGAGCAGAATGAGAAGATATATGCTCCCCAAGGCCTCCTCTTGACAGATTCCATTGAGTGAGGACTTTGAGTTATTGAAATTACCATTTATGAAGACAGAGGCATGAGCAGTGGAAGATAAACCTTAGAATTAAAGATCCCGCTTCAAGCTGGGACCCTCATCTATCCACTGGCTGACCGCAGAGTGTCCCCTACAGAGCATCATTCCTTTGTATCTGCTGCCAGAGCCATGGTGCCATTACTCCAAGGACTAACTTTCTAAAATTCCACACCCGGGGTGACCTCTAGCCACTCAGCATCCACTTTGTGTCTCTAATTTGTGTAGGATTCTGTAATCTTTTGGTTAGTTTCTGAGAAAACACAATAAAACATTTCACTTTTTTATTCAAAGCTGTTTGATAAAATACGCAGTTGGTCAGCCCACTGCAAAATTATTTTTTATCTGCCACCATTGGATTCCCTTTGTTCTGTGGGCCCGATTCTCAGATGGCTTTAAACTTTAACAAGTCTTATTTTAGTCAGTGTTCACTCTTACTCCCTCTATTAAATAAGACGCTATTTCCCCCAGGGTTTTTGGTGAGGGGTATGCTTTATCCATAATTTTGCTAATACATCTCTCAGATCTCAAGGAACTACCAGTTTGCCATGACTCAGATCTTAAGAAGATC
>NW_006399766.1:5411501-5415886 GCF_000299155.1 Elephantulus edwardii | reverse complement strand
CGCACAATGGAATACTATGCTGCATTGAAAAACAAGGAACTCGTGGAATATTATTCAAAATGGGTGACCCTGGATGACATTATGCTGAGTGAGGTATCTCAGTCACAAAGGGACAAATGCTATATGGTGCCACTGTTGTAGAATGAGGCTGGCATTGGGCTGGGGGTAAGGCCGAGAAAAACTGGATGAAATATGTTTACGGCATTGAAGTCTATGGGGGAGAGAATAGTTTAAAAGTATTATATTTTAGGGCATTATGTCTATCGTAGGAGTACGCAATGAGGGTTGCAGAGTGGAATGTATTTGCGGTTGGGGGTGGGATTGGGGGAGGTGCGGGGGGGATTGTGTACCAATGAGGGAGTTTTTCTTTTGCTTTTCAGGGAGAGGAGCAAATGGAGGTGAGGTTGGGAGGGCGGGGAGAAGGTTGCAACAATGAATGAATGGAATTCCAAAATCTCTGTACTGTTCATTGAAAAGAAAAATAAAAAAAATTAAAATATTTTAAAAAGATGATAGATAGATAGATAGATAGCACGAGAGCTATTTATATAGAAGCTATGTTGGTATATTATGCCATGTATCCTGCTTCTAACCATAAGGTAGGAATTTTAAAGCCACCAGCAACCCTTGAGGAGAAAAGTGGGTTTGTTCCGCCTCTTAAGCTTTACAAACTCAGAAAAACCCCATGGAAGACTGCTCTGAGTTGGAATTGAGTCCATAGCAGTGTGTTTGGTTTGAGTATCTATAAATAACCAAATTGGTAACAGTAATGTTAGATTATATCAGAAACTTAAAGGATGATGAGTTTATGTTAATGGAAGAGAGACTCCTGCAAAAGTTGGGTCAGAATGGTTGTACAAATTACATAATCAGTGCCACTGAGTTGTGCATGAAGAAATTGTGAAATTGTTTTGCCTTGTATATTCTCTACAACAGCACAACAAAAATTTTTAAAAGATAGGAAAATTTAAATTACTCCAGGATGGAATTTTTGTATTAATTGTTAAAGCCAATATATTTTAGATTAACCAAAATGCAGAACTGATACTGTATGCAAAATAGCAGCTGGGATAAAGTCTTTCATGTGAAAACTGATCAAATTTTGCTAACAAATTTCATTTGCCTGAGTTGTTACTACCTTTTGCACCTCTCTGACCAGCAGGGATTGCTTAGCAATAGGATGAACTACTCAAGACTTTTGTTAGTCAAGAGGTTAAAAACAAAACCAAAAAAATCCCTAGAGGTTAAATATTCTTACAGAGAATAGCAGAGCAGAGTCTTAAGATTAATTTTAAGTTCCTTTTGTTTTGCCCATGTATTAATGTTAAGAGGTCTGTTAAACTAGTGTTATTTATTAATTTTTCATTTCCATACAGTTAACTAAAGAGCTTTTTCAAAATCCCATGTCTAAAAAAAAAAAAAGAAAAGAAATCTTTTTAAATAAAGGGAGGTTTTTTGTTGTAGCATGGGGAGGGGGAAGAGTGAAGGGAAGAGGAACACTTATCTGAGTGTTCACTCAACCTGTAGTCTTCATAGCTTTAAGAAGTTTTACAAGGAGAAAAGCATGTTGACTCAAGTCACAAGATAAATTGTTGCTTACTGTTGATTATCTTATTAGCTGACTCATCTTGTTTACAAGACCATAGAAGGCAGAGTCATCAGGGGAATCCAGATTTTGCATTTACCCACAAAGATCCACAAAACAGAGTATCCTTTTACCCTGATTTAGGCAGCTACAGGAGTGGTATCCACTTTCTAAACAACATGCCTCTTGCAACTCTATGAATTTTGATAAATGATGATAGTTGTAGAAAGGCTTCAGGAGTTTTGTTCATAGAGTTGTGCTCTACTTGACGATAATCAACAACAACAACTGCATTGGTCAGCTTAACCTCTACAACGGTCTCCCTGAAATTGTACCTAAGATTATACCTCCATCAAAAACAGTGGAAACAAGAACTTGTTTCAATTGGAAAATATTCTTGATTAATGTAACTGAGGAAATAATTTGCATGGACCTCAGTGTCACCTAGCTGCAATATGGGAGTAATGATTGTTACTTCCACCTGTCAGTTTGTTGTACTGTAGTATTTTGTTGTTATACTAATAATATTTGAAACACCAGGAAGGTTATCAGTGGTGGACAGATTTCAGAAGACTTCCCAGATTTATAGAGAGTAGGAATAAAGATCTGGTAATCTTTAGTTGAAAATTAGCTAAATAAAACACTACAGATGACAGAATATTGTATAAGACTTTGACTCACTTAGTTTGGGTATGCCATCTGGAGGAACAGCTCTCTGGTGAAAGACATTATGTTTGGTAAAGTGGAAGGTAATCAAAGACAAGGGAATCGCTCATGAACATGTTGATTCAATTACCATAACAATATATTTAAACATACCAATGATCATGAAGGTAATGTTAAACTTGGTGATATTTCAATTACTTTACAAGAGTTTGCCATGAGTAAGAGCTGGCTCAGTAGTAACTAACAGCAA
This sequence comes from Elephantulus edwardii, assembly GCF_000299155.1. Taxonomy (NCBI): domain Eukaryota; kingdom Metazoa; phylum Chordata; class Mammalia; order Macroscelidea; family Macroscelididae; genus Elephantulus; species Elephantulus edwardii. Next base: position 5,413,385 of record NW_006399766.1, on the reverse strand, counting down.
TATCTATCTTACATGTGATGTGATCTTAAGTAAGTAAAGTGTAAGCATAGTGTCTGGAAATCATAGCTTCTTGGTTATTCACTTGTCTATAGAGAACTGAGGTTCTAACCCAAAGGCAATTTGAATCTGCCAGCTGCTCTGAGGGTGAAAATGGGTGATTTCCTCCCATACACACCCATTCAATTTATAGCTTCTGCAAACTCCCTGGAAAATCAACTTTGAGATGATTCTGACTTGAGGGCAAAGAGACATGAGAGTTACTCACTCACTCCCACTGAATTTATTCCAATTCATAGTGACTCTCCATCAGGATTCCAACGCTATAAATTCTAATGAGAGGAGACTGTCCATCTTTCTCCAGCATACATAGCGATTATTATTATTGTTTTCTGAAGTGTGAAAATTGTTATATAACTAAATGAACCGGAATGTATTAACTTTAAAATCATGCTCAGTACAACAAATTTAAAATACTATGCCCTGCCTTTTCCTTTCTCATCAATAAAACACTGCATTTTACATAAAAATCCTTTCCACTTCAATTGAAAAGTCATCTTCATAAAGCATTCTTGTCATTTACATTTAAGATGACTTTAAAATCTTTCCTACTCCTTCCATTGAATGGTAGAGTCCAATTCTCTTTACTTCAATCTGGGTTGGTTTATTGATTTATTTGATCAACAGGATATATCAGAAATGTTGTTCTTTAACCTCTGATGCTAGACCATAAGAAGTCTAGAGGACTGATTAAAACACTCAACAAAATAGGATTAGAGGGGAATTTCTTCAACATAGTAAAAAGTATATACGCAAACCCGAGAGCCAACATTGTTCTCAAAGGAGAGAGGTTAAAGGCCTTCCCTGCAAGAACAGGAACTAGGAAAAGATGCCCACTGTCACCTCTCTTATTCAATATTGTATTGGAAGTCTTAGCGATAGCAATAAGACAAAAGAAGGAAATAAGAGGTATCCAAACTGGCAAAGAGGAGGTAAAATTATCTCTCTATGTCTGCATATGATAGTATACTTAGAAAACCCTAAAGACTCAGCAAGAAAACTACTGGACATAGTTGACCAATTCAACAAAGTGGCAAGATAAAAGATCAACATACAAAAATCAGTTGGATTTCTCTCCAGTGACAAATAGAATACAGAGCTGGAGCTAGGAAAAACAATAACCTTCACAATAGCTAATCACAAGATTAAATACTTGGGAGTCTATATAACCAGAAGCACAAAGGATCTATTCAAAGAAAATTACAAAACATTATTACGAGAAACAAAAAGAGATCTTGAGAAGTGGAAGAATATCCTTTGCTCATGGGTAGGAAGACTCAATATTGTGAAAATGGCAATACTACCAAAGGCAATTTACGTGTTTAGTGCAATCCCCATACAAATACCAATCCCATTTTTCAAGGCAATCTCCAGTTTCATTTGGAATGGAAAGAAGCCCCAAATAAGCAAAGCACTCCTTAAAAATAGAAACAAGGTAGAAGGCATCTCACTCCCTGATTTCAAGTCCTACTACACTGCTGTGGAGGTTAAAACAGCATGGTACTAGTACAATGACAGACACATAGATCAATGGAATAGAATTGAGAACCCAGAAATCAGCCCATCTACCTATGGTCAACTAATTTTTGACAAGGAAATGAAATCAGTTAAGGGCAAGGGGGAAATAATAGCCTTTTTTAACAAATGGTGTTGGCAAAATTGGAAAACTATCTGTAGAAACCTTTGCATAATCAATGAAACACAGATAGACATTCTTCTGGTATTCTCTGTTTTCAGCCAAGATCCATCTAACATCAGCAACAATATCCCTAGTACCACGACCCCTTCTAAACCCAGCCTGGACTTCCGGCAGTTCTCTGCTGATGT
>NW_006399766.1:5394215-5407041 GCF_000299155.1 Elephantulus edwardii | reverse complement strand
AATAAAAAATTTTTTAAAGTCTAGTGGAGTCCAGTCATGCCTCTCAGAATTCTCACTCTAGATAAAATAAGTTACCGTATAAAAATTCTAAATACTGTGAGATTTTAATTTCATAAAAAAGCTCAAGGTACATGCGTGTGTGTGTGTGTGTGTGACAGACAGAGAGAGATATCCCAGCTTTTCCCTATACCCCAGTCCAGGCTTCAGATACATGAGTGAAGGTGGCATCTTGCATATTCAAACCTTGATATATGTGGCATAGAGCAGAACTTGGGAATCCATCTGAGAGAATTAAAGTCTCCGATCAAGTCATTCATCTGTCACTAGGGATTCAAACCACCTCAGATGGGGACCCAATCATTGTGAAGCAGAAATGAGCCTTTTAAAATAATATGCTTTACATTAATTCTTGACCCACAAAGTTCTGACTACAACAAAATTTGAAGGTTTTGGTTTGTTATTCTGCAATAGAAAATGATGCATGGACTTTGACTAAGTCTTCTTGTTCTAAAGCTGAAGTACTCCTTCTGCCTATATGTAAGTGAAATGAGTCCTCTTATTTTCATCAATCTTTTGAGTCATTGAATATGTTCAGAATTTTACTTAGTCTGACAACAAAAGACCCATCGCGATTCTCAAATTTCATCATTAACATGATAAACTAACAACAAAAACCAGTCAAGTCCCCATCAGACACACTCAATTATTTCACCAGTTTTAAACAATGGTTGAACCAAATGTTCTACATCTGACTGATTAAAGGTTGTTGTTGTGTACCATAGAGTCGGAATCTACCCATAGCTGACCCTCCAGCAGGTTTTCAGAGGCAGTTAATCACACTGGTGGTCTCAAACCATGTGCCTTCAGGATTGCAGCACAGCTTCTTGCCACTAGGCCACCAGATCAAAAGTAGCAAATATTTTATCTCCATCTTCATCTCCACAACTTCCTGTGAGAGAAACATCCCCAGTTAGCCTTCAGATTATTTGATACACTTCTCATCTCTGAAATGTGGAGAAAAGGCATCTCTGGGAGATATTAGATATAGATCAGACAAGTAAATAATTAAGGAGAAGTTAGATTACCATCTGGAGGAAAAATGAGCACATGAATGCTGTGGCATTCAGGAGAAAATTCAAGAAATATAAGAACCAAGGGTACCCAGAACCTACTGCCTATAGAGGTGATCAACCCTATAGAACAGAGCAGAACTTTTCAAGGCTGTGAGTCTTTACAAAAGCAAACTGCTTTTCCTTTCTCCCGTGGGCATCTTGTGGACTTGAACTGCAGATCTTCCCATTAGCAGCTGAATGCTTTTAACTACTAAACCACCAGGGTTCCTAACCAACTCTTCAGCAAAGCTCTATTCACTCCAGAAATCATTTTATTGGTCTTCATTGTTCAAATAGAAACTGTCGTCTTCACAATGTATATGACAGTAATGAAAATCTACTATTTTTGTTGTCTTACAACTAGTAGCAGTTGCTCTTATGTAGAATGTTTATTCCCCTTTTACTCTCTCATAAAACTATTTCTCCTTTACCATCCACCCAGAAATTACCTGAGTTGTAAAATCTTTTTCTCCCCCTAAAATTAAATCATTCTCTTCTCAAAATTTTCATTCCACTTGCTCCACAATTAGCGTGCACAGTTTTTGTTGTTCTGTGCTGTGGAGTCGTAAACAACACAGAGCTGACCCTCAAAGGGTTTTCAAAGGCGGTGTCATCACACAGGAGGAGATTGTCCATAGAAGCTGGTTTGAACCTTTGAGATTGTCTAGTAGCTCCTTAACACTAGGATACCAGAGCTCTCTGCACAGTGGTATCAGCAGTCAAGAAATCAAGACTTATGCTGAATAAACTCTGTCTTATAAGGACAAATATTGCATAAGACCATTATTGTAAAAATAAAAACTAGTAAGATGTGTGTAAATGTCCAAAGGGGAAGGAGTAAGAGGGCAGAAAAGGGGGAAGGGTGAAAATCAATAGGACAGAAGAAATGAGTTGGCAGATGAGGGGAGAGTGAAGGAATCGGAAAGATTCAATAGGGAATTTAAAAGACAGGTATAGATTAACAGTAATTATTTCTATCAAATAAATACACTGTATACAAATGATTGTATGAAATACAATGTAAATGAAAACTTTCATAAAACACAATGCACATGAATGAAACACAATGTAAACAAACTATTGTATCAAAATCAATAGAAAAATATTTTAAAAAGAAATAAAAAGATGTTTTACATTGGAAAAACTCTGCTGTCAAAAACCTCTTTAAAGTGTTTAAGAGCAAGGCCATCAGTTTAAACACTAAACTGTGCACAGCCCAAGCTACAGTATTTTCAAATGTTTCCTATTCATCTGAAAGTTGGACAATGAACAAGGAAAACTATAGAAAAAAGATGGTGTTGATGATGTTAAAACAAACAAACAGAAAACTCTCTAAACAATCTGTATTTTAAGTTGTGAAATCCTGGTGTTTCTTAAGAACAAGAATGGTGAAACTCCATTTTGTATACTTTGGGCATATTGGTAGGAGGGGACAGTCCTTGGAAAAAGCCATCATTCTGGGAAAGGAGAAAGGTCAGCAAGTTTCAGCCTTCAATGGAATGGATGGGAACAGTAACTTCAACAATGAACTTGAACACCATGAGGATTGTGAGGATGGTAAAGGATAGAGCAGGGCTTTGTTCTATTATTCATAGGGTTGCTATGAATTGCAATTGACTTGAAGACACCTAACAACAATAAAAATAACTTTTCAAAACTATTCCTCTAACTTTACATGTTTATGATATCAGTGTCACTTAATTATTGATTTTTTTCTAACGATACTTTTTTAAAACGTAGCAAATTTTTATCCCCAGAATCTAGTAGTAATGTGTCTGACATTTGGCAAATGTTAAACACATGCATTTATATTTATATTTGTATTGTACAGAACTGAGTTGAATGTTTACAAGAACTCTAATGATTGTTAGAGTTGCCTGGATATAGAATCCATACCCATATTGCATTTTCATAATACTGCTAGTTTTAATTGAGGAAAAGCAACCATCAAGTTTGAAGCAGAATTCCTCCTGAGAATAAGTATCTGTAGTCAAAATTTACAAACTCAGTAGTCTATAAAGGAGACTAGGTGCTCTAGTGAATCTTTTTCTCAACCAAAGAACAGCTAAGATTTGATCTGAAGTGGCAAGATTGATTTTCCAGCTTAAGTTAAACGAAGCATCGAACAAATGTCAAAAGCATGATATAGACTTACATCTTTCACTGTCACACCAATAAAGTTACTATCCATTTATCTCTGTTAGAACAAATGCAACAAAGCCTGCTGTGGGTCTTGAACAAAACAGCCACTGTGAATTTACACAGCTCCTTAAGCTTCCAAACTGTGTATTGAGAGATATACCTGTGATTAAATTGTTCCATGTACATAATCATATTTTTTATAGTCTTATTTTAAGAGGAATATTGGTTTTCAACCTATAATGTCATATACCTAAAAGATGCTCAGTCATGAACTTTGCATTATGAAGATGAACATTAACTCAAAAAGCCTGAGAGTGGGAACCAACTCAGAGCTGGTCTTCCAGTGGGATTTCTGAGCCTATACATCACACAGGAGGAGTTAATCTATCTTCTTTCTGAAGAGCCGCTGGTGGATTTGAACCACCAAAGAAGCAGAGTGTTTAGGTTAATTTATAGCACAACTCCCTATGGACTAAGCCACCATAACTTCCTCTGAGATGATTGTGTTGGTGTTGTGTGCCATCAAATTGGAACTGATTCATAGCTGATCCTCCAATGGATTTTTCAGAGGCAATTAATGATATGAGAGGAAACTGACCATCCTTCTTTGGTAGAGCGGCTGGAGGATTTGAATCACATGCCTTTGGGATTGCAGTGCAGCTTTTACTATTAGGCCACTAAGCTCTCTCCTCAGAGAATAGTACAATGAAAACTGAGATTCTGAATTTGATAAATTTTGTTGTGAGTTTGTCAAGTTTTTATATTTGACAGGATACACTTTAATATTATTTTACCAGATAGAGACCAGAAGAAAGTCTATTCGTGTTTTATTGACTATGCAAAGGCATTTGACTGTGTGGATCACAACAAATTGTGGCTAACATTGAGAAGAATGAGAATCCTAGAACACTTGATTGTGCTTACGTGAAACCTATACTTAAACCAAGCAGCTATTGTCTGAATAAAGCAAGGGCATGGCATGGATGAAAAATCAAGAAACTAGTGCATCAGTGATGTATTCTTTCTCTATACATTTCCAATATATATGTGGCACCAATCATTCAAGGGGCTGGACTTTATGAAGAAGAATGTGGTATCAGGATTGGAGGAAGACTCATTAACAACTTGCTTTACACAGATGACACAACCTTGCTCACTGAAAATGAGGAAGACTTGAAGTGTTTGCTTCATGAAATCAAGGACAGTCTTCAGTATGGAATGCATGTCAACATCAAGAAAACAAATATCCTTATCACCAGGCCAATAGGTAAAATCATGATAGATGGAGAAGGATCAAGGTTGTATGGATCTTGCTCAGATCCACAGCCAACATCCTTGGAACCAGCAGATAGAAAATCAAATGATATGTTGCATTGTGAAAATCTGCTTTAAGGACCTCTCCAGAGTAGTAAAGAACAACAGTGTCAGTCTAGAGACTAAGGTATGCCTGATCCAGTTGTTCCAAGTTCTTTGCTATTCATCAGAGATCTGGACAATGACTAAGGATGACAGAAATAGAATTGCTGCCTTTGAGTTGTGATGGAAAAGAGTCTCATGGACTGCCAAGAGAACAAACAGGTCTGTCCTGGAAAGGGTGAAACCGGGTTGATCTTGGAAGCAAGAATTGTGAAGCTCTATCTCACATACTTTTGCCATCATGTTTGGAAGGGTACAGGGTCAGTGCAGGATAAGGAGGCCTTTGGTGAGATGGAGTGACACAGTGAATGTGGCAATGGGGTCAGGTGTATCAGAGACTGTGAGGTTGGCTCATGATAGGGCAAGATTTGGAGCCATTGTTCATAGGCTCACTCACTCACTGTCATAGAAAATATTTTCCTTCTTTGACAGATTTCCACCTTAGGTGTTTTGCAGGTTTATTCGCAAACTCTCTTTACTTTTGAGTGGGAACTGACTCACAACTGATCATCTAATGGGTTTTGGGAGTGTAAACAACATAGGAGGGGATTGCCCATCCTTCCCCTGTGGAGCTGCTGGTAGATTTAAAACATCAGAGGCGGTTCATCTGGGTCAGCAGCACAACTCCTTATAGACGACACTATTAGAGCAGGTTTATTAGGGATTTTTTTAAAGTGATACATTAATATTACTCTTCACAAAACTTCTAGTACCCCAAAGGCAAAAAAAGTAAACTATTAAAAGACTCAAAGGATCTTTATTCTAGCCCCGTGGCAGTGAAGATAGAGTCCATTATACATAATTTAATATTACAATAAGAAAAGCAGTGAAAGGAGGGAAATTTACATTGAGCTATAACAAGATGCCTATTACAATGGCTAAAACCATTTAAAAAATAATTCTCTGAGTTTCAACTAGATAAAGCAGATATTTCAACATTGTTTCCACTAATTTTATTCTCTAAATTCATGACTACTTTAGCATATGTTTGAAGTACCTGGGTTAGGAGGAACAATTTCAAAAAATACTATCTAACATAGGAGAGACTAGAGACCATTATGCTAAGTTAACTAATTCAGTTTCATAAGGACAAATACTGAATAAGACTATTATGGTAAAAATAGAAAGATAAGTAGTAAGATGTGTATAAAAGTCCAAAGAGGGGATAAGGGGGAGGAGTCCAAAGAGGGAAAGGGAAGGAGGTGGGAGGCTGAAGAGAGGGCGAAATTACAGAGTCACAGAACTTGGTGGGTGAAGGAATTAGGAAAGATCCACTGGGCACCTGAAAAGACAAGGTGATAGTGAGCAAAGATCAAAAGGTTTATGAAACAGTATATGGGAATAATTGTGGGAAACAAAATGTGAAAGAAGGAATGTGTGAAGCACAATGTACATGAAAGAAATACAGGGTTTACAAATTTTGTATGCAAATCAGTATTATTTTTTTTAAAAAATATATTCTTTATAAAAACTCAAAACACATGAGAGCTGGAGATGTTTTAACCTATATTACTAGGCCCTGTTTACAAAGGTTCTTAATTATTTGGCATAGGTTAAAATTCAAGAATATGCACTTTACAAACTCCTGGAGGTCTGGTTGTAGTAAACTTTTCACACAACATTCTACGAAACTCCACCTTCCATAGCCTCATCTACCCAAAGACCAGAAGAACTAGATGGTGTCAGTATACCACTACTAAAATGAAATTTTATAAAGTCCAAGCTTACTGGATTAGGTGAGATAGCAAACTCTGAGAAAATTGCCCCATGATATTCTTTAAATTTTCAAGTGAATATATTATATACTGATGCAAAACCTGTATTTAGACCAGTAGGCAGTCATCAGAACAGAGCAAGTAAACACTGTAGGGTTCAAAATTGGGAAGGATGTGTGTCAAGGATGTGTCCTATCACCATACTTTTTCAACCTATATGCAGAACAGATTATCCGGGACACTGGGCTCTATGAGGAAAAATGTGGCTTCAGGATTAGAGAAAGACTCATCAACAAACTGCTTATGCAGATGACACAACCCTGCTTGCTGAAACTGAGAAGGGCCTAAAGCACTTGCTGCAGATGGCCAGAGACTGTAGCCTTAAATATAGATTGAAGCTCAACATCAGGAATATAGAGAGTCTCACCACTGCACCAATTGGCAGCATCATGATCGATGGTGAAGAGATTGAAATTGTTAACAGCTTTAGTTTGCTTGGCTCCACATCAAGATTCTTGGTACCAGCTGGCAGGAAATCAAAAGACGACTTGCCTTGGGAAAGTCTGCTGTCAGAGACCTCTCCAAAGTACGGAAGAGCAACGATGTTAGTCTGGAGACTAAAGTGCACCTGCTCCAGGCCACAGTCTTTGTGATTATTTGCTATGCATCAGAAAGCTGGACAATGACTAGGAGTGACAGAAGGAGAATTGATGTCTTTGATCTGTGGTGCTGGAGAAGAGTATTGAATATATGGGCTGCTAGGATAACAAACAGGTTCGTCCTAGAGAGGGTGAGACCAGGCTACTCCCTGGAGGCAAGGATTCTGAAGCTTCGTCTGACATACTTTGACATGTTGCAAGGAGGAACCGGTCCTTGAAGAGAGACATTATGCTTGGCAGGGTGGAGGGACATCGCAAGAAAGGAAGACCCTCAATGAGACTGATTCAGTAATGAGGGTAGGTTTGTCAGAGACAAGAAGATTGGTGCAAGATACAGTATGGTTTAGGGCTGTTGTACAAAGGGTTGCTATGAGTTGCAGGCAACTCAATGGCACATTAACAATAACAACAATAATGTATTTTACCATAATCACAAATTGGCACACAAAATAAAGGATGTTTCCTGTGAGTATGAGGCTCAATTAAAAGAAACTGAAAGTTTAATAAGTAAAGCAATGTTGAGAAGACTGAAGAGACGGGAGGCAAAAACTAGAGTACTGGAACTGTAACAAACAGAATGCAATTGTAAGAATATTGACACGTGAAAAATGCAACTAATGTCACTAAATAATTTGTATAGAATGTATCAAATGATAACCTAATTTTTCTGTGTAAGCCTTATCAAAAAATACAATATTATTGGGGGGGAAAATAGAAGCACTCCTAGGCTCCAACCAACTGTTAATCACAAAGGTCCAATTACTAGTTCTTAATTGCTTTAAAAAAGAGGCTCCCAGCTCCCAAATTAATGTTAACCAAATAAAGAAGACCTAGAGAGATTTTAGGACTTATTAATAATAACATCTATTTTTTAAAAGTTTCCCAATTGGACATAAATTATATGCTCACTTTAGTCTTAGGACAGACACAAGGTCATTCATAAGTGTATTCTTAGTTTAAAAGTTGTTGTTTTTAAAAGTCACTGGTTGGAACCCACTTGTCACTATGCAGAGGAAAAATGTAAGTGTCTGCCTCAATGACCTTTATCTCCCAAGCATTTAATTATTGTACGAACAGGGCTTCTTTGGTGTCCACTGAAAGATCCAAACTCAAACTGGGTCTGGTGTGAGGGAGGAAGTGTTTAAATCTCCTAAATTTCTATTCATTCCTTGTGAGATGCTAATTAGTACTGCCTACTTCTTAAATCAAGACACAGAGAACATATTATCAAGGATTATGGAGTTAATGGTCAGGAAAATAGAAAGGATTTCAAGAGTTATATCTGTGAGTTGGTACTATAACAGAGAGAGTGAGAGAAGAGTAGAAAGGAAATAAACCTTTTTCCATTTTATTCTCAACTCTTACCATTTATACATATATAAATATTCATTTGCTATATACATATTCTTATCATTTGATTCTTTTTTTAAAAGAAGAGCAGATAAAAAATAGCAATAGGGATTACTTATGTGATTTTTAAGATCTGCAATAAAAGAAAATAAAGTTGGTTTTTCTAGCCATTATATTAGCCCCTGCTGGTTTCCAACTACCTTAACTGTAGGCACATGTTCTTGCAAATCATCAACAGCTGTAGGACGAGAGAGAGAGAGAGAGAGAGAGAGAGAGAGAGAGAGAGGGAGGGAGGGAGGATGAGAGAACACACACAGGAGAGAGAGAACACTTCCTACACTATATAGCAAGTTCTGGTGAGAGTGAGACCCAGAGATGATAGTGGTCAGAAAAGACTGGCTCTGCTGTGGAGAGACTCTGGTGAGGTGTATTCTGAGGCTTCTTGTATTTGTGCTGGCCACAGTTAAAGGGTTTGCTTGCAGCGTGACTGAAGGAGAAGCTGACTTATAACAGCTCTGAGGTAAACCTTGCTGGATGATTAAAGAAACCAGAGGCTTCTTGAATTTGTGTTGCTAAATGAAACCAGGACTTTTACTAAGTAAGGAATTGTGTCTTGCTGTTAATCTGGCTTGCGACTGCTGGACTAAACTTATACCTGCATTGTGAGATATTCTTTGCCTCTCCCACTCCCCAAACTATTTCCCTAATAAGCTCCACTCTTGGCACCACAATTGGGAGTAAAGTCTGTGAGTCAACAATGAATATCAAACCCAGTAATTGGTGGAAATAGGTGCAGGAGCACGGGTAGGGGGCGGGTGTCATGTGTCTGAGCTTGAAGCTGTTTGCTGCTATGGATATTATTGATGGGGAAAGTTCTTGTTTATGAAGTGGGAAGAAGTCAGACTCAACCCCCACCATTTCATGTTGCATCTGTTCCTTAGACAATAGGTTATTTATAAGTTGAAAGACTATAGAGTTTAGATAAGCTCAGAAACCAGGGGAAAAGTTTTTCTTTGTACGGGTCTAAAATAACCCTGGTGCAGTTACAAAGCATCTCAGCTTGCAGAAAACCAAGATTAAACATGACCCATTACCACTGAGCTGATTCCAACTGATATTGACCCTATCCATTACAACATAAAAGGGTTCAATAGCATTTTTCCAAGTCAGTCCTTTCTCCTGCAGATCCACTGAGTGGTTTTTAAACCACTACCCTTTAGGTTAGCCATTAATTACAAACCACTCCTGCCACTCAAGTAAATCTTCCAGAAGCAGTTGCAAAACTCCCACTTTCTCCTTGGAGTCCATTGTGCCAAAGGGCTTCAGTAAACCACTCAAACTGCTCAAATTTCTCTCATTTGCATCTACGCACTTCTAGAATTTGATCTAATCTATTAATAGTGTTTCATATGTGAAATAGATTTTATTTTATTTCTTTTCTTTGATTGAAGGCAGAGCCAATTGGCTCACAGTATTCCTTTTCTGTTTTTTTTTCCTCACCTGTTTTTTTTTTTTTAAATTTTTGTATGAGTGTACCGTCAAATCAGATCTGACTGGTACAGGAGGAGATTGTCCCTCGTTTTCCCGGCAGAGCATCTGGTGGATTCGAACCGTGTGCCTCTGGGATTGTAGTTGCAGCTCCTTGCCACTAGGCCACCAGAGCTCCTTCTCACCTGTTTTTAACACATTGTTCAGCTTTTCCACAAATGAGAGTAATCCTTGCAAATATGATCTGAGACATACATAAGTTAATATGCATTCATTACTCCTGCAATCTCTAGCTTGATGATAAGAAATTGATAAGTGCTTTAGGATTACTTTAATATGTACATGACTTTGTATTTCCTCCTGTTGTTGACAGATACCATTGAGTGAATTCTAGCTCATAATTACTCCATGTGACAAACTAGAATTGCCTCATATTTTTCTAGCATGTAGTCTTCATGGGAGAGAGCTCTGGTGGCCTGTTAATAAGCAGCCAAAGATAAGCAATCTCTTCCTGTGTGATATACAGCCTCTGAAACCCACTGGAGGGTCAGCTATGACTTAATTCTTACTAGATGGCACACAACAATTTGAGTGAATTGCCAGAGTGTTCACACACAAAGCCACTAAGAGAGTTCAAATCACCATGAAGCTCTTAAGATACTTTATGTTTACTTCTACTATTTTCATTTTACTGAAAAATTTCAATTATACTGGCATAAACATACTGATGTTTTCCTTCAAATGCCCGGTGAAGATTCTGTGATAAACACAGTAACTATATAAGACAGGCCCAAATTAGCTAATCAAAACATTTCCATTGTTGTTTTAAGAGTACATAACCGTTCAAATTCTCACTAAACAGTTAGTATTCCACCTCATCATTGGAAAAATGGTTGCAGCTGTTTCTTCTCATTTGAGCCTTATCACAACAGCAAATGAAGGTCCTTTGTTGCCTGAAAGCTTTACTCTATTCATGTCATTATAGTAGGCCCTGCTTTGAGGAGGCAGCCCCTATCACGTTTTTTGAGTGCTTACTTCAGCTCATCTTCCAGCAATATATCCAATAATGTTTGTCTTATACTTACTCTTTGTGAGCCTATACCATCTCACTTTCTCACTTTACTGGCTGTATATGTTGGTATCCCATGTGAACCTGGAATTCACGTTTTAAAACTAAAACAGCCACATGATTGAGAGACCTTGTTTCTAGGCATCTTCACTAGCGATAGCTCTACTTACTATCCACCCATGTGTCAGTTGCCATCCTGTGGTGGCATGCATGCTGCTGGGCTACCAAAAGCTATGCAACAGGTATTTCAAATACCAACACGGTCATACATAATAGACAAATTTCAGTAGAGTTTCTAGACTAAGAATGACCTGGAAACAGCCTTGACCATCCACTGCTATAATAAATTACCCCTGGACACCCTATAGGATCTCTGCTGGTTCAGTCCATGACAAGCTGAACTGCTAAAGCCAAAGGCTATATGTCTCTGTAAGTTTGAATCTATCAGTGGCTCTAAGGGAGAAGGATGAGCAGTCTCCGCTTGAGAAAGCTAATAAAGGGTCAATAAATGTCCGAACAAACTCCACTGCAATGAATTTAGATTTTGGAAACCCTTTGGAGCACTGTTTGCAATAGTTCTAAAAGATGAGGCCCTCAGATTGGAAGTCACTCAAAGTACAAAGCAGTGACTACAACAGTTATCTTAAGAACAGGAGAGATTGTGGTGGATTTGAACTGGGACCCACCCCTGCACCTTTGACTCAGGTCTCCAGGTACCGCCTCACTTTCCCTGCCCCAGTCCGCGACCCTGCTGCCAGCTCTGAACTCTGGGACTGGCAAAGTTGGGTGCTGTGCAGACGCAGTGGAAAGAGGGAGTGGATTTGAACTGGGACCCAACCCTGCACCTTTTACCCATGTCTCCAGGTACCGCATCGCTTCCTCCACCCCAGTCTGCGACCCCGCCGCCAGCTCTGAACTTTGGGGCCCAAGGGTCTTTGGCCCTCGGGCCAGGACTTAAAGAAAAAAAAACCAAAACCAAAAATAAAACAAAACAAAAAAACCACACAAAAGAACAAAAAAAAATTAGACCAAATTTATACCATTTTTCAACCTCACTTGTAAAAGTTTCCAATATTGAATATTTAGTTTCTTTTGACTACAAACTGCTGTTTGGCCCTACCACATTGGTCCCATCAACCTAAGCAAAAGGAAGGTACTGGACATCTTTATAGAGAAGTAGTTACATCAAACCAAGAACCAACTATCACCTTAGTTTTCAAAAACTCTTCCACTTCAATGTCTCAAAAGAAGCAGGGTACCTCACTCACCACGCAAGCCAAAAACAAGATATCTACCCCCCAAAATGACACAGTAGCAATGGATTTCATGAAGCCAGAAAGTCTGATGGAACTTTGTGATGCAGAATTTAAAAAAAAAAAAAAGATGACTGAATGTTTTCAATGGATGAAAAACAAACTTGAAGAATTACAGGACACTACAGTAAAAAATCAGGAGGAACTTTAAAAAAATCCAAAACAACGCAGAGAAAACAAATGAGGCATTAGAGGCACTGGAAAAACAAGAAATCATAATTGAAAATATGAAATCTAAGGTTTCTGATGCTGTCAACATGATGGAGGGACATACAAATAGAGGTGAAGAGATGGAAAACAGAAATAGTGAAATAGGAGATAGAATTGTCACCACAGATATAACCGAGAAAAAAGCAAAGGCAAAAAAGAAGGAAACAGAAGAAAACTTAAGAATAATGTGGGATACCATTAAAAGAAATAACATCCGCGTCATTGGAATCCCGGAATGGGAAGAAGCAAGTAAAGGCACTGAAAAAGTTGTGGAAGAATTACTAGAGGAAAACTTTCCAGGCATAATGAAGAATGACAGAATATATATTCAAGAAGATGAGCGAACACCATA
>NW_006399766.1:5360157-5387913 GCF_000299155.1 Elephantulus edwardii | reverse complement strand
AATGAAAAAATAAATAAATTAAAATATTTAAAAAAAAAGAACAGAAGAGATTGTGCAGAAGGCACAGAATAGGTCACTGTTTCCTTCTGTTGTACATAGGGTCTCCGTGATGCAGAACCAACTAGATAACATATATTACCACCACCAACTACTTACTATGCCAGGTTTTCTTAAATTTGAACCTCTTGGAAAAGAAGTAATTTGGATCTCAGACAGTTTCTCTAAAAATTTCATCATATTAACAGAATTTGTCATACTCTATAATCCTTATTTTATACATATTTTTTTCCAATGAATGTTGTGTTGTTATGTGGTGTTGAGTCAGAACGGACCCATGGCTGACCTTCCAATTGATTTTCAGAGTCAGTGAATCTCACAAGGTAAGACTTCTCCAGAGGAGAAGCTGATGAATTTAAACCATGTACTTTTTTTTTTGTGGGGTGGGGGTGGTTGGCAGCACAATTCCTCACTACTAAGATATCAGATCTCCCCTAGGTGATAAGAATTCAATTATTCTCAAAGAAAATATTTTCTTTGAAAGCTTATGGTATTACTGGGCCAAAAGGTATTTCTATTTCCAACTCTTTGAGAAAGCACCATACTGCTTTGCACAGTGGTTGCACCATATTACTCTCCGACCAGCAGTGAACAAGGGTTACAATCTCTCCACAAACTCGCCAGCATTTGTTGTTGAACTTTGCTATTGTTACTGGAGTGAGATGATATCTCATAGTCGTTTTGGTTTGCATCTCTTGTCATCTTTGGTGACTTGTCGATTAATTTCCAGTGCCTATTTTGCAATTGAGTTGTTTACCTTTTTTCTTGTTGAGGTTCTGGAGTAGTCAATAAATTTTAGACATAAGTCCCTTATCCGATATGTCATTGCCAGATATTTTTTTTCTGTGTGTGGGTTTCCTTTTTACTCAGTTGGACAAGTTCCTTGATGTTCATAGGGATCTGATTCTTAGAAGTTCCACTACTTGGAATATACCCTAAAGAAACCAGAGCTGCTATCCAAACAGATGTATGCACACCTATGTTTGTTGCTGCATTGTTCATAATAGTAAAGAGATAGAAGCAACCCAAATGCCCATCAATTAATGAAGGGATACAAAAACAATGATATATTCACACAATGGAATAATACACAGCACTGAAAGACAACTCATAAAATATTACCCAACATGGGTAACCCTAGAGGATATTATGCTGAGTGCAATATCTCAGTCACAAAAGGACAAATACTGCATAACACCGCTGTTCTAAAACAAGACTGACATGGGGGTTGTGGGGAATTAAGAAAAGAGGGGATAAATAATGAATACTGCATTGGAACAAATGAATGAAAGAACTGTTTAAAAGGAATATATTATTAAGCATTATTTGTATGACAACAGTCCAGAATAAGAAATGCATTGCAATGTGGACTGAAGGCAGAGGGAGGAAATTGTACAAAAATGAATATTTTTTTTAAGAAAAATGAACTGGGGGAAGGGGAATGAGAGAGGAAGGGAAGAAAAAATGTGCAACAAGAATGAATGTTTTTCTGTAAACTTTTGTTAAAGTCAAAATTTTAAATATGGAGGGGGAAGAGAAAGCTTATGGTATAAAAAAAAAACCCAAGCTTATTCTTAACAAAAGTTTAGGGTACTGAAAATCCTCTCAATATGGAAACCATGGAAAGTGTGGTGTTAGCCTAGAAGTTGGCTTTTTAAAAGGCATTAACCTCTTCTTTCCAGCTAACTTAACTGCAGGCACAAGGTCTTACAGCATTAGCCATGGGACTAGGATAAGTGAGAGTGCTTCCCTCACTGGGCAGCAAGACATGAGGTGAGAAAGACTTGAAGCAAGACTTGAGGCTAGCAAGGATTGTGGAGGCAAGACCCTGGTGAGAGCGGGACCCTGGCGGTGGAGAGACTGGCATTACTGTGGACAAACAGTTGTAAGGTGTGACCTGAGGTTTCTTGCTGGCCACAGTTTGATTTTTCTCTTCTTGTCTTTGATAATGGAAGGGAAAGCCGCCTGCTAAATTGAAACTGGAGCCTGGATTAAATGAAGAGTTGTGCCTTGGAACTGTTGGGCTAAAACCTGGACTTATTTTGGGTGATATTCTTTACCTCCCCCACTCTCCAACTTCCTTCCCTAATTAACCCCTTTGTTGGTACCATAACTGTGAGGTTATATGAGTCAGCAATGAATAAAAGAACCTCTTGCTGTTGGTGGGGCTCTCTAGGCACCACGGGGCTGGGCTGTGGATTTTCTGCTATATGCTTTCTGCTCTGGGCCAGTGAGGGGCTGTTATTCTCATTCCCTCTGGCCCTTTCAGAGAGACATTCATGGCCTTGTGCCTCCATGTCCCGTTTTCTGTTATTTAGACAGAAATCCAAAGCTTTTTCAGAAACAGCTTCATGCTAGCATAATCATTCTCCTTTAAATCTTCAATTTTGTGTAATTACATTTATGATAGCATTTTCCCCCTCCCTTGCTCAGTTAAGTGGAGCTGCTGAAGGAGATGTAAGGAGTCCTTTGGCTCCTCTGAGTACACTTTGAAACAATAACAATAGCTGCTACAGCCATTTCATCTTTTATATATTACCAAGCTTTTTCACATTTTATTAATACAGCATAGACCCCAGGGCTACTTCATTCCCTCCTCAATCTTCCCTTAACCCACCACTAGCTTAGGCCTTCCCAGAAGCCCTTGTTTGCTGCCTGGACCCACTGAAACTCTTGCTGCTTCTCTGTCACTCTGACTGCCTCACTAGGTTTCTGAGCTGGGATTCATATCAAGTAATTTTAGTTGTAATAATATAGTCCAGTTTCTTCCCCTCTGTGGCCCGAGCCTCCTGCAGCTCCTGCTTGACCAGCTCAGGACCGCAAAGTTTAAAAGACCATGTTGAACTCACCTAGCAGGGCCACTTCTTCTTTCACAATGTTTTCTGTTAGTCGCACCTCAAGCTTCTGCCACCCTGGCATGGATATATTCAAGTCCCTCTGTAGCTGTTGATAGTTTTACACTTTTTCCTGTACCACCTTCTGGGTCAGCTCAGCCATGTTGTTGTTGGTGGTGGTAGGTGCCATTGACTGGCTTCAACTTGTAGTGACCCTGTGAGCAACAGATCTGAACCTTGCTCTACCCTGTACCTTGCCCAATTGTGCTTAGCCATAGCAGAAATGAACATCTGAGAGGAGTAGGGAGGATGCTGGGTTTGACACTCTGGCAGGTCTCCAAACTTCTCTTGTAGGTCTGGCCTGCAGAGCAGATGGAATACTTGAGAGGCAGCCACTGGGGGCAACACAGCCTGTTCCAGGCCAAATTCCAGACTCAGCTGTATCTCATATGCAAAGAAAGCCAACTCCTCAATCTTAAGTCTGCCTTCTGATAGAGCTATTTCTTTAATAGGCACCAGGCACTACTTCAAGCACATAACAAATCTTAACATATCTAGTCTTATCACACATCATGTGAGGAAAATAATTTTATTGGCTTCGTTTAATGGCTAAAAAACCAGCAGCACCAAGGCACACAGCTAGCAAGGAACTCAAATGCAGGCCTTGTGGCATCAATGTGTGTGTTCTTGACCATGACAGAACTATACTTAACTTA
The DNA here is from genome assembly GCF_000299155.1 of Elephantulus edwardii. Taxonomy (NCBI): domain Eukaryota; kingdom Metazoa; phylum Chordata; class Mammalia; order Macroscelidea; family Macroscelididae; genus Elephantulus; species Elephantulus edwardii. The sequence goes on along the minus strand of NW_006399766.1, from coordinate 5,384,306 downwards.
GAAAATTATCACCTAATAATGAGTACATAGGATTATACACAAGGAGAAAAAGCCAGAGGTTTATTGAATTTCCCAATGTCACAGAGCACTGTGGTCGCAGAGTTAGGCCTACAGACTAAGATGGGATCTCATTGGACAGTGCTATGTCAGGTGCATGCAACAGAAATATCAGTGCTGGAAATTTTTATTTTCATTATTCTTGTTCCTTGTCCTTTGGTATTCATTAAATGAAAGATTTGTTTTCTTACCACCCACTGAAAGCTCTTTTCCCCCCCCTCTCTTTTATGTTTCTTTGATTTCCTTATCTGGATTAGTTTCCTTGGGTTTCCATAACTATAATAAACAGAATGGCTTGCCACAGAAAATTAGTTTCTCACAGTTCTGAAGATTTGTTGTTGTTGTTGTTGTTGTTAAGTGCCATTGATTTGACCCTTAAAAGTTGAAAATTAAGGTGTTGGCAGGCATATGTTCAATCTGAAGTTTCTGAGGAGGAATATTTTATGCCTCTTCCTAGCTTCAGGTAGCTCCTGATAATCCTTGACATTCCTTGGATACATCATTCTCTGCCTCCATTTTCACACAGCCATCTTGCTTTCCCGTGTGTCTTCACATAACTTTTTCATGAAGTTTCTTGTCATTTAATTTAGGGCCCATTTTTTTTTAAATTTCTTTAGTTTTCATCTCAATGAACATCTACAGAGATTTTGGAATTCCATTCATTCATTGTTGCACCTCTCTCCCCGCCCCCCCCGTTTGCTCCTCTCCTTCAAACGCAAAAGAAAAACTCCCTCATTGGTACGCAACCCCCCACACACATCCCCCAATCCCCAAATATAATCCACTCTGCAACCCTCATTCCGTACTCTTACGATAAACATAATGTAGGGCCCATATTTATTCAGTGATACTTTACCTTAATTAATTGCACGTTCAAAGATCCTGTTTCCAGACAAGATTAAGATGTGAGAGGGGAACCTTATTCAAGTCAGTACATCATCTTTGCCAAGTACTCTTCCAAGTACCCTTCGCCAAGCCAATCTTGCCCTCCAAATCATCCTTTCAAAATCTTCATGTGTCTCAATTTATTTTATAATCTACATTTTTATTAAATCCTTTCTTGAAGTCATTGTGGTTTTTAGGTGCCATCAAGTCAAGTATGACTTATAGCAACGCTAACAACAACCCTGTCCTATTCTGTGTTATCCTTATCATCTCTGAAATACTTTAGCCATTTGCTGCTGTCACTGTGCCAATCTGTCTCATTGAGGGTCTTCCTCTTTCAGGCTGACCCTCCACCTTTCCACATAGTGTCCCTTTCAAAAGAATTGCTCTTCCTAACAACATGCCCAAATTATGTGAGACAGAGTTTTGCCATCCTCACCTCTATGGAACACTCTAGCTGCACCTTTTCCAAGACCTACCTGTTCATTCTTTTGGCAGGTCATGGAATATTCAGTAGTCTTCTCCAATACCACAGCTCAAAGGCATTGATTCTTCTTCTGTCATCCTAATTTATTGTCCAGCTCTCAGATGTATAGCAAGTGATTGAAAAGAATAGTGTTGAAATCGAGCAACAAATAGTGAAAGAATAAAGTACTCCACATAATGGCAATGAAGGCATAAAGTATGTGCTCCATACAATGGCAATGGTAAATACCAGAAAATTATTGCGTGTCTAAGGGAAAAGCTGTTCTTTTATTTAGGGTGTAGCTCTGGTGGCCTAGTGGCAAAAAGCTGTGCTGCAATCCTAAAGGCATCAACTGCTCCACAGGAGAATGGACAATCTCCTCCCGTGTGATTAACTGCCTCTGAAAATCTGCCAGAGGTTCAGCTATGCATTGGTTCCGACTCAATGGTACACAACAACAGCAGTGTGTTCACAAACATTAGCTATTGGATACGTTAAGGTATCAAGATACCAAGATAGCATAAATGGTTAAGCATTATTAGGCTCTCAACCCTGCAAAACTTAAGGTTCGAACCTACTCATCAGAATTTTAAGTATTTCTTGTCTATAATCTCTATAGAAGTAACTCACGGGATGGACGGCGGCGGCCCAAGCGGCCTGCAAGGATTTGGTGGTGGCAGCCGAGCAGAAAAGTGACCATGGGCATGCCAGTTTCTTGTTTTCCGGGATTTCCCTCCGCCACCCCACACCCAGGTTCTTGAGTGGAATTTTGCTCGGGATGTTCAGGAGGGGTCTGGACCGCAGGCCCCGGGCCCTGTTCTTAAGGCCTGGGGAGTGGGGTGAGTGCCCTGTTTGGGGAGGGGGGCTCATCACAGGCTGCTTGGGATTCCCTTGCAGGGCGAAGAGTCCATGTGGGGCAGATGGAAAAGGTTTGTAAATAAAGTTTGATCAGTGATTGGGAGTAGGGGGGAGAAGTAAATCACCAGATCTTTTTCTGGTAGAGTTGCTGGGGGGACTGCCACACGGGATTGCTACAAAGTTAAAGTTAATTCTATAGCACTTAACAGCAACGTTGGATGTTTTTAGGACAATTTAATGATAATAGGGAGCTGTGGTGTCCTAGTGGATACAGAGTTTTACTGCTGCCCCAAACATGATGACTTTGGGGTGCTTTAATCCTCATGTGACTCTCCACAAGAAAAAGATGGTCAATCTCCTCCCATGGAAGTCATAGCCCTTTGGAAACGCCATGGAGGGTGAGCTGTGAGTTGGTTCTGACTCAAATGCAATAAGTTGACTTGAGTTTTTTTTAAGTATAATTGTAATATGTTCTCCTACAGAGAGAGAGAGAGAGAGACAGAGACAGAGACAGAGAGATAGACACTGACTACTGGCTCTTCTATTGGCCTTCCTAACAAAAGCAAAATAAATACAAATATAAATAAAGAAGGAGCTCTGGTGGCCGAGTGGCAAGAAGCTGTGCTGCAATCCGGAAGACATGTAGTTTGAATCCATCAGCTGTTTCAAAGGAGAAAGACGGACAATCTCCTCTCCTGCCTCTGAAAACCCACTGGAGAGTCAGCTATGTGGGTGAGTTCTGACTCAATGGTACACAAAAATAGAACATAAAAATCTTGAATATCTGATTCACTCACTGACCCTTACTGTCACAACCAACTCATAGCTGACCCTCCAGCAACTTTCCAGAAGTTGTAAAACACATGGGAGGAAATTACCCACATGATCTTACCTACACGATATTGCTCAATGTCAACATCACCAGAGCTACCCTGAGGTAGCTCTGAGGGTTTAAGGCCAGGTAGTAAAGCCCTGGAAGAGGAAGGAGAAGGAGGCCATGCTGTTTTCTGGATGACTCCACCCAGAGTCTCTGTGGCTTCTTGCTGCCAGAGCATGGCGGTCCTCTTGTGCAAGTAATCACAAGTTTGTGGGATTGTGTGCTTCCTTGGGCTTGGGTTCATGTGCGGTACTGCTCTTCCCCCAAGGAGCGAAGCCCTCGAGGCTTGGTCTAGGGTTTAAGATAGGTGGTGGCTGAAGGCCCTCGGGCCTGGTTCAAATTGTTTTCCTGTCAAACATTCTTCTAGGTGGTATAGCACTGGTCTGTGCATTGCTGCACAGAGGTAACTTGTGGTTGCTGTGATGCTGAGCACTGTGACACTGATGTGCCAAATGCAATAATGGTTACCCGTGGTGGAAAGTGTTTGGTGGAGCTTCCAGATTAAAACATGCCTGGAAGCAGAAGTGGCATACACTTCCAAAATGACTTGCCTCCGAAACTCTATGAACAGTGCTCAGGCCTTTCATTCATAGGGTCACTATGAGTCGTCTAAAACTTGACAGCACCTAAAAACAACAACAACAACCTCAAATTAAAAGAAACTCACAAAATAATTTGAAGTAATACTCATTCACTGACTCACTCATTGATGTTGAGTCAGAATCAACTCATTGCTAACCCTCCAACTGGATTCTGGGGCTGTAAATTGCATGAGAAAGAGATTGCCCATCTTTCTTCTATGTAGCTGATGGTGGATTTGCATTTCCAGAGTGGTAACACCTTTGGGTCGCCAGGGCTTTGGGTTATAAGTCCTCATCAGAAAAATCAAGTGAGGAGATGTATTTATTTGGTAAAAAAGAATTGTGTCTTGATAATTTTAAACTAAAGCATTACCAAAATTCTTCAGAAGATACTCATCACAGTATCGCATGACCTAAGTATAACTTTAAAATCTTTTCATTGTTGCTTTTTGAAAGATATTTGTGGCACATCTGTAGGAATTCATATGTCTATATAACATTTCACATGTGTGAAGCAATGTGTTGACTATGACTTGGGATATTTCAAATGACATTTTTTGATTTCTAAGCAATTTGGCTGTGGTTTATGTAATAAATACTCTGTGGGATTTAGCAGAGTGGAGCAGAGCAAGAGTGGCAATCTTAACTGGAAGTACAGCAAGCACTTTAAGCCCTACATACATACAAAGCAAACTTCTGAAGCCTAGGAGAGGAATCAGCTTGTTTAAGAGACCAAAAAACCAAATATAAGTAGACACAGATGTGTGCAGGGCAAACATCTTGACCAAATTTGGTCTTCACACACACACACACACACACACACACACACACACACACGCTTGGTATTAAATATCTCATCAGATGATGACACTCTGAAAGTAGGTCATGATTTTTAATCTTTTCCTATTTTTATTATATGTATCAATGAATAATTTCTCTGAGTACTAGCAGATTTCCTTTAAAACGGTTTAATAGTTTATGTAGTTTGTCACATTGCAGTGGCTTTTGTGTTTCTATGATGCTGGAAGCTATGCCACTGATGTTTCAAATACCAACAGGGTCATACATAGAGAACAGGTTTCAGGAGACTAAAACAGGCTAGGAGGAAAGAGCAGCTGATCTATTTCTGTAAAAATTAGCCATTTAAAACTTTATGAATCACAACATAGAATTGTTCAATATAGTGCCAGAAGAGAAGCCTCTCAGGTTAAAACATTCAAATTATGACAGAGAAAGAGCTGCCTCCTCCAAGCATAAAGATCTCGAGGGAGAAAAGCTTTTGGGACCTCCACTTGCTTATGGGTCATGACTCAAAATGAGAAAACCAGCTGCAACCATCCATTAATAATCTGCAGGGGACGAATGAATTTGTTGTTCTGTTGTTGTTTTTAAGTGCCTCTGAGTTGAGTATGTTTCATTGTGATGCTATGAACAACAGATCTGAGCTCTGTCCTATCCAGTGCCCTTATCATCATCTCTAATACACTTGAGCCCACTGCTCAATCACTGTGTCAATCCATCTCATTGGAGGTCTTCTTTTTTCTTTTGCTGATTCTCCGCCTTTCCAAGTATGATGACCCTCTCCAAGGAATAGCCTTTCCTAGCAACATGCCCAAAATATGTGAGTCGAAGCCTTGATATCCTTGACTCCAAGGATCACTGTGGCATGGAAATTATAACTCAAGAAAAAAATGGAAGGTATAAGGCATGAATCAGGAAAAAAGGAAAATCAACATCACAGACGTCAGTGATGTAGAATGGACTGTAGAATGTAGAATTGCACTACCGTGCCAGGAATGACAAATTGAAGATACTTCATACCCATCAACACAAAGACCATTGAAGATCTATTCTGAAGTACAAGTGTGATCCCATCAGGGATGGGTTACTATCCATATGCCAACAAGGAAGACCAGTCAACGTGACTATTATTCACATTTACACACCTAAGCACTAATGTTAAAGATGGGGGGAGGGGAATATAGACAACTTCTCCAGTCTGAAATTAATCAACTATGCAATCCAGGTGCATTTATAATTACTGGTGATTAGAATCTGAAAGTTGCAACCACCACCAGAGATCCAACATTTGAAGTTTTAACGACTTAGAACTTATTCACTACATCAGACAAATACAAAAGTGCTAAGAAGAAAGATGTTGCTCTGTAGACTACAGTGTGCCTGACTCAAGCCAGGATATTTTCAATCACCTCGTATGCATGTGAAATTTGGACAATAAAGAAGACCAAAAAAGTTATGTCTGAATTACGATGCTGTCACTGCCAGAATAACAAACATGCAACAAATAGGTCTGTCCTGGAGATGGTGAAACCAGGTTGCTCCTTGGGGACAAGGATATTGAGGCTCTGTCTCATATACTTTGGGCATATGGCTAAGAGGGACCAATCCTTAGACACAATGTTCGGAAGGGTAGAGGGATAGTGTAGGAGAGGAAGACCTTGAATGAGATGGATTGACACAGTAACTGGGGTAGTGGGTGTAGGTGTGTTGGAGGCAGTAAGACTAGCTCAGGATAGTGCAGAGTTCAGAACTATTGTGTATAGGATTGCTATGAGTTGCAAGTGACTCAGTGACACATAACAACAACAACAAACAACATGTCTTGAAAGAAGTTGCTATGAGTTGCAAGTGACTCAATGGCACATAACAACAACAACAACAAAAACATGTCTTGAAAGAAGTACAGTTAGACTGCTCCTTAGCAAGGATATTGAAGCTTATTTGATATGCTTTTGGGCATGAGACCTTGGAAAAGGACATCATCTAAGGAAATCAAAGGTGAGCAAAACAGAAGACCATGTAAGAAATGGATGGCAACAATGACTTCAAACATAGCAACAATTGTGTGGCACAGCACTTAAGTGTTTCTCCTTGTTATACAGTAAGTAGGTCACTACAGGTTGAAACCAGCTAATAAAATATAACAACAGCAAAAACAACTGTTTCTATAGAGAATGGCTGGGGCAGGGGGAAACAAACCTTTCTTTCACCTTATATTTTGGGCTAAGGTAGAAACTTTTTGGTGTATAGACTGCCCACGGGTGTACAAAAGACCCAGAATACCAAATAACAGAAGAAAATGCTGACAAGCTGGCAACTATAGATATGTTCCATATCAACATACAGAAAACAGTGCCAAGAGGAACATAAATAGCATCTTCTGCCTCTGGGACCATGAAAATACAATTCACTCTACCAAAGAAAAAGGCAACAGAAGTAACCTTCAGATAGGGAAAATGAGAGCCATGTCAAATGAGAGAAATTGACAACCATGTTAATTTGTTAATGCTTTTCAAAAGTGCAAGTTTCTCTTGACATAAATCATCAGGAGCATGGTCGTCTCTTCTTAAAAGTTATTAAATTGCTTACATTTGAATTGTTCATTTGAAACATAACTTACTTTGGACATGTTGTGAGGAGAGACCGGTCCTTAGAGAGGGACATCATGCTTGGGAGGGTGGAGGGACGGCGCAGGAGAGGAAGGCCCTCTATGAGGTGGATTGATTCAGTGACTGGGATAATTGGGATGGGAGTGTCAGAGACAGTGCGATTGCACAGGACAGAGCAAAGTTTAGGGCTGTTGTACATAGGGTCGCTATGAGTCGCAGGTGACTCGACGGCACATAACAACAACAACAATGGATTGATGGGGAACCCTGGCAAGAAGCTGCACTGCAATGCCAAAGGCACATAGTTTGAGGCCACCAGCTGCTCTATGGGAGAAGGATTGGCAATCTCCTCCTGTGTGATTAACTGCCTCTGAAAACTCGCCAGAGGGTAATCTGTGGGTTGGTTCCAACTCTGTGGTACACAACAACAACAATGGATTGATAAGGTGACTGTAACAATGGGGTCACGCATATCAGCAATGGTGAGAGTGGCACACAATAGGGCAAGGCTCAGAGCTGTTGTTCACAGGGTTAATAGGAGTCACAATTGACTCTACAGCACATAACAATAATAACAACAATGTTGATAAAACTCTAAATCATTTTTATAAACCTAGCATAGTTCATAGCGATCTGTGCTCCCAACTCAAAGGTGTCATCTCTGATGGTTCAAATCCACCAGTATCCCCATAGGAGAAAGATAGACAATCTCCTCTCACACAATTTATCCTCTAGTTCATCAGATATGATTCCGTTCCACCTTGACAATGAGTATCTTTTTAGTTTTTCATCTAATGGCCAATTAGTTACGTTGAGGATATAATCTTGCTTGCTGAAAGTGAGGAGAACTTGAAGCACTTGTTGCAGAAAATCAAAGAATACAGCCTTCAATATAGATTGTATTTCAATATCAAGAAAACAAAAATTCTCACCACTAGACCTACAGGTAACTCCTGTATCCTCTCATGTGATTTACGGCCTCTAAAAACCCACTGGGGGTCAGCTATGTGTCAGTTCTGACTTGACAGAGTGAATTTCAGCTTCTTTTTTAAATAACCTTTCAAAAGGAAGTTGTTAGATCTGTCTTTTAAGACAGATGGTGATTTGAACTGCTAATCTCTCAATTTGTAGCCAAGTTCTTAACCATTTCTAGAACCCAGGGAACCTGGAATACCCCAAACCAATCAAACTTTTGTTGTCACGTCACTTTGGACTCACAACCCTCCAACGGATTCCTGAGGTTGTAAGTCTTTGTAGGAAGAGTTTTCCCATCTTTCTCTGGTGGAGAAGCTGGTAGATTTGAACTGCTGACCCTTGGGTGAGCAATTCAATGCACTACACACTATGCCACCAAGAGTCCTTTAATTGAATATGTTTGTCCTGAAATGTGGCACACATTTGAATCACCTTGAGTTCTTTAAAAATATAGATTATCAGGCCATACCCACCTGTCCAGTGAAAGCAAGATCTCTTTCAGTGAGGCCCTGTAATTACTATACTTCTCAGGTGATTCCAATGTGCAGGTAGTTTTAAGAACTAGCATGTTAACATACTATACAGGGTTTATTTTAGTAATTTTATGTCAGCTTGAGAAAGAGTTTGAGCTTCACAATCACATCAAACAGAGTGAAATGTCTTAAAAATTTTCCCTAAGGTTTGTATGTTTCCTTCTGCGATTCTTAAGGGAGAAGGGCAATGCATACCTTATTAGATATCTATGAAGTTTAAACTGAGTTAAGGTTTTGGTACTTGAAATATAAGCAGTACTAAGAAATGTAATTATCATTCTCCTCTCTATGGACTTATCCTGCAACCAATGACATTGGAACTATTGAATGTGACCTTATTTTTTGTTTGTCTCTTCTCTATGGCTTTGTATTTATTCTCCATCTTCTTACCTTCTTTTTTGCCCTTCTCTCCTTATCCTCATAGGCGGCACTTAAACCATTATGTGTCCTCTGAGGGTTTTCCAGGTGCTCTGTGACATTTTTAGTACCCAGTTAGTGCCAGTTGGATTTCAGCATCTCACTTCTTTCCTTAGCTTTCATTACCGCCAGTCTCCAAATAACACACACGTCTATTCCAATATGGACTTTGACCACATGGTGGTGCTCAGACTACACATTAGATGTTCCACTTTGCCGTGCTTTAGATCTACTGACAGCCAAAACTTACCCAGAAACCATAGGATGTAGAAACCATAGGATGGTTAATAATTTTTTTTGCAACCAGCTGGTAAGGAAGGTTGTTAATCTGAGCAAAATTATGCCTGAGTGTAATATTAGCAATAGTACTATCCCTCATGCTAAAAAGATGATGAATCCCAGATCCCATATACAAGAAAGGTACTGGCTTGCTGTTGATAGAAACACAGTTAAGAAGATGTTATGCTTTTAGGAATAAACTTCATAGATTTGCGAGTACAGACATCCCAGACTGCTGCCGCTTAGAATAAGGCCACACAGAAGCCATACATGTACTCAGAGGGAAGTGAGGTACATTTTCAATGAACATTCAAAAATGGAATTGATTTGTTTTGTAAAAAAGGAATACAAGGCCCTTTCCAAGGATTCCTGGAAAGACACATGGATGATTACTAAAGGGAAAAGACAAAGTGGTACCAATCAGAACATGTCAAAAAACTGAAGTGAATCAGAGAGGTCACAGAAGGAAAACAATCTTGGTAGTGTGCCTGTTTTTAAAGGCTGAATTTTAGCAACACAAAATATTGAAGATTTTTGTGTTGTGAACATCTTTAGACAAGGAAGCTGCAAAACCAGCACAGACCATGTGGGGGCAAGAGAACAGCAAATATATGGAAGAGAATCAGAAGTGGTAGGAAAAGTATGCTGGATTATAAAATTTGTCTTGACCCCATATACTCAGACTTGGCAAAGATATTTCACTAACTTCTCATGAACAGATATGGAATATGAGCTCTAAAATTCACTGCATAAGATATCTTCCAAATTTGTTGGCATTTATTGATATGAAACAAACATTAATTAGGCATTGTACATACAACCACAAATAAGTGTGTTATATAAATGTTAACATTCTCAATCTCAATACAATTACACTAGTTAAAAGCATGTTGTTTTGTACCATTGAGTTTTCAGAGGCAGTTAATTGTACAGGGTGGGGGCAGATTGCCCATCCTTCTTCCACAGGGCAGCTGGTGACCTCGAACCACGTGCCTTCAGGATTGCAGCACAGCTTCTTGCCACTAAACCCCCCCACCCCCAAATAAAAATATACCAAAAGGCTACAAACGTATTATTTGGGAATAGACTCTGGGGATCCTGCCAGTTGTCTATTCTAATTACATATTTCAGAACTGATGAAATAACCACAGGCTGAATTTCAGGGACCCAGTAGGCCCCCTGTGAAATTGAACTGGGTTAAAACTTCAATCATCTTCTGATCGCCATAAGCCCCTACCCTGACTGGTGGACCACAATGATGTTTTTATATCTCCTGAAATAAGTGTCAGCCCAGAGGCCATATCTAGTTATTTCTTTATTAACCTGCAATGTCTGGCGATTTCTTTTCCTCTGATGTACAGTCACCTCGGTGAAAAGTCCCCTAAAGGTCCCCTTAAGGAAAGGATTGGAGAAAGATTGACAGTTGAAACGTTGGCAGTGTTAGTGAAATCTTTCCCTGCAGAGACTAGTCTCACTTCCATTCGAGGAGCTGTGGGTCTATAAACTGGCTAAATTCTGAGACTTGATGGAGGGACCTGACTCCATTTTAGTCTTCCAAGTAAGACTTGTTCCCTTGACACAGAACACTTCTAGAGATCAGGTGAAAATTAAGTAGATTTGTATTTCAGTCCTACAGATCTCATGAGTTTGCAGGAAGTCTATGTGAGTCAGATTGCTGTGATTTCTATTTTGATTCTATTGACCATTCCAGCAGTCATAGCCACATCTACCATGACTTTGATGATTGAGTGCTATCTATCAGTCCATGTCAATCATCTCTACCACATTCAAGTTTCTTGATTCAGTGGTGGTTTCCACTGTGGTACCTGACCTCCAGGAATGAGTGACTGCAAGGCTTTACAAGGATGCTGAGGTGCCATTCACAAAGGCGCTCCTTTGTCATCATGAAAGATGTACTTTGAATATACTCCCATAGCAGATGGGCTGGGTTAATGTGATAAATCCTCCACTCTACCATTCCATTCTTCCTAAGTCTTAGGATACCTTCTTCTGCAGTATAACAAGATAGTTCTGGCATTTCACCTTCATTTTTGTGTGGCATTCAATTAACCAACAAATCACTGTCCTTTCTGACATCTTCAGGAGAAACATGGGATGCAGAATGTTGGTTTAGTGGGCCTGTGTCAAAGTGCCAAGGTCATATTTTGGTTCTCATGGTCTTGCTATAATCTTCTTCAGCTTCAGTTTGAACTTACACATGAGTAATTTGTGATCTATTCAACAATCAGCATTGGGTCTAGTTTTGACTGCTGATATTCAACTTCTCCAATGATTCTTTCCACAGATGGTTGTTGCTGTTGTGCACAATCAAGTCAGAACTGACCCATTACTGACCCTCCAGTAGGTTTTCAGAGGTAGTAAATTGCACAGGAGGAGATTACCCATCCTTCTCCCATGGAGCAAGTGGTGGATTTGAACTGTGTGCCTTTGGGATTGCAGTGTAGTTTCTTACCACCAGGCCACCTGTGCAGTCCATCAGATGAGGTCCATGTGGATAGGTGCAGTTTGTGTTTTTGTAAAAACGTAGTTGTGGTGAAGAAATCATTGAATAAACAAAATTCAATCATTAGTTATCCAGCCTAATTTCTGTCACCTAGTCCATATTTTCTAACTTGCATTCCTTCTTCATTATTTCCAACTTTTACATTCCAGTCACCAATTGTTGTTGTTGTTGTGTTGTGTGCCATCAAATTGGAAATAACCCATAGCTGACCCTCTGGTGGGTTTTCAGAAGCAATCAATCGCACAGAAAGAGACTACTTACCCACAGAGGAGCTGGTGGATTCAAACCACACACCTTTAGGTTTACAACACAGTTTCTTACAACGAGGCCACCAGAGCTTCTCCATCTATTACTGTTAATGCATCTTAATTGCACGTTTGGTCAACTTTGAACTGCAGAGTTGGTAGAAATCCTCAATTCCTTCTCTTTGCCTTTAGCTGTTGGTACCTATATTTGAATAACAGTGTATTAATAGGTCTTTCTTGTATGTGCATGAATGCTATTTTGTTGCTCATAGCATTGTACTTCAGGATAAATCTGGAAGTAGTCTTTTAAAATTATTAATTCAATACCATTCTTCTTCAAATTATCATTCCCAGGATCATAAATCATACGATTAAAATTATCTGATTCAAAGTGGCTGATGCTAGTTCATCTCTGCTTGCTTGTGATGCCTATTAGTATGCCTTCCAATTTATTTTGTACAATGTTCAATTTTCCTACATTCATACTTCATATATTTCACGTTCCAATTATTAGTGGATGTTTTCAGCTGTTCTTCCTCATTTTTCATGTCTTCCAGATAGTTATAGCTCTACCTCCAGTGCTACATCTGTCTAACTGTGTAACTATTGTTCATAAATTGCTGCCCAATCCTTCTTCCCTTCCTAGTCTGTTTTAATATGGGAGCCCCACTTTAATGTATAGTATCTGACAGCAGCCAGGAAATTAAAAGATGAATTGCATTGGAAAAGTCTGCTGTCAAGAGACCTCTCCAAAGTACTTAAGAGCAATGTTGTCACTCTGGAGACTAAGGTGTGCCTGATACAGGCCATAGTCTTTTCAATTACTTGCTGTGCATCAGAGAGCTGGACAATGACTAGGGAGGATAGAAGGAGAATTGATGCCTTTGAGCTGTACTTCTGGGAGAAGAGTATTGAATATACCATGGACTGTTAAGAGAATAAACAGGTTCATCATGGAGAGGGTGAAGTCAGTTTGCTCTTTAAACACAAGGATTCTGAAGCTTTGTCTGAAATATATTAGACATGTTGTAAGGAGAGACCAGTCCTTGGAGAGAGACATCATGCTTGGGAGGGTGAAGGGACAGCGCAGGAGGGGAAGACCCTCAATGAGGTGGATTGATTCAGTAACTGGGGTAATGGGGGTAGGTGTGTTGAAGATAGTAAGATTGGCAAGGGATAGAGCAGGGTTTAGGGTGGTTGTACTTAGGGTCACTGTGAGTCACAGGTGACTCGATGGCACATAACAACAATATCTGACAGAAAAAGTATTGTACTCATAAGAGCAAATTATAAACAAGCAAACATATACATATTTAAGCTATAGAATGACACCAATTATATCATCCCTGGGGAGAGCAAAATGTCATTACACAGACGAAGGAGAAACAAAAGATCAAAATGGATGTCAGAAGAGATTTAAAAATTCCACTACAGCATTGAGAAGCCAAAGCCAAGGGAAGAGATACAGAAAGAGATCAATAGAATATATCAAAGTGGAGCTCAAGAAGTAAAATCAAAGTATTAAGATGGAATGTACAGAGTTTTCTAGATGGAAAAATGTGTGGCAGACACAGGTCCTACGAGAACATTCTGCAATGTAGCAAGGCTAATATTGCAAAAGAGGATGCAAGTAGTCATAATAACCATAAGAAGTTTTTGCCCTGACTCATTATTAGGCATGTATTTTTTCATCAATTTGGAACCAACTAATAGCTGGCCTTCCAGTAGCTTTTCGGAGGCTATAAATTGCATGAGAGGAGATGTTGTAGTTTTCTCCCTTGAAGCAGCTGGTGGATTCAATTCCTTACTCACTAAGTTGCCTGTAGCACTAAGCTACACATGCACATGTATTTGTGTATGTGTGTATACCTATATAAATATATATATATAAACACACATGCATATATATACACACATATACATACATATACATACACTGCAGTTTTCTTTTCAAAAAGAAGGTTTGGTGATGTTTTTTTAGAAATAATTCTTTGTATTGCTGAAATTCACTGATTTCCAAATTTTTCTCCATGTTTTCCTGAAGTTTCATAGTGGCACCTCAGAAACAGGGAGCTCTTATGGGCATAGTTCACAGAGAGTTGAATTGCTAACCCAAAGGTAACATCTGTCTGGTAGGTAGAATCCACTTGTGATTCTGTGGTAGAAAGTTGGGCAATCTCATGTGAGACTTGTTGTTGTTAGGTGCTGTCAAGTTGAATACTACTCATAGCAATGCTGTTAACAACCTGTCTGAACACTGTCCTATCCCATGCCATCCTCACAACCCCCGACACATTCAATCTTATTACCACAGTCACTTTGCCAACCCACCTGTTTGAGGATCTTCCTCTCTTTCACTGCCTCTCCACCTTCCCAAAGCATGATGTCTCTCTCCAAGAAATAGCCTCTTCTGGCAGCATGTCCAAAGTATATGTGAAAGGAAGTTTCATCATCTTTGCTTCCGAGAAGCACTGTGGCTGCACTCTGTACAAGACATAAATGTTTGTTCTTTTGGCCATCTATGGAATACTCAGTACTCTTCTCTAACACCATGGCTCAAAAGGCATCAATTCTTCTTTCACCCTTACTATCTCTCTCTCAACAGCAAAGCATGTGATTGAAAAGACCCATGACCTAACCCCATGCAACTTACAGCCTCAGAAAACCCATTGGAAGACCAGCTATGTGTTGGTGCAGACACAATGAATGAATAAGTACCTCAGAAACAGTGTAGCACAAGCCCCAGAATGTGGGGTTTCTGGGCCTAATTTTAACTCTCTTTATGAATTACATAAAGTCCTGTGCAAGTACTCAGGAAGAATAAAAGCCTAGAAAACAGCTGTTCTTTCTAGATACCAAGAAAAAGTTTCTTTCCAATTCACCTAAAAGGCAGTAGCCAAATCAGTGAGTGGAATACTGCATAGTTTGCAACACCCTGAATCCAGTCACCCGAATGAAGAGTATTCCAGTACAGATTGCTTTGGCCTTCTTTCCAGGATGTCCCCCTTCTGCCACTGCTGATGCTATGGGAGGACCAATCTCAAGGTGACTCATGCCAGGTTCTACTTAATGACAGCTCATAAATGGCTCTATTCATGCTTGCCAAGGGTCTTTCAGGACTGAAATAAAAGCCAAAAGTTGTGGGAAAGGCTGGCAGTAATTGTAGTCTGTACATCCAAACCCTTTCAGAGAGGCATATTAGGCCAAAAACTCTGGGAGGAAGCAGAGAAAAGAAGGATATTTTCTAATCAGAGCTGGTTTGTCGAGGGGCACAGGGATTGAAAAACAACAACCCAATAACTCCAAAACTACCTATGAAAGACTTTTACAGCTCTTGAGCCATACTGATTATTGACAAAGACAAACTGTAAGGGAGAAGAAAATGGTGCAAGGTAGGCTTATTTGTGAATCTATTTAGCGCAAGTCTCCTCCATAACAATCCCTAGCCACGTAAAATTACTTAGAAGATATTGACAGGGCCACACATTGTTATCAGCATGAAAAGAACGGAAAGAACATGAGCATGAAAGAAATAAACACCACACAAAGGTACTGGAAACATGATTGTGTTGTTCCGGCAAATAGCTGTTAATATCTGAAAGGGATATTTTGTTTAAAGCCACTTGATTTTTTTTTTTTAAATACACAGAACAGAATCCACTGTCTGGCTGCATTTTAAGACAAAAAGACAGCTTCTGCCTGTGTCACAGTTTTCTCTACTCAGCAAGCGACTCTGACTCCAACCTTGGCACCCCTCCCTTAGTGACAATCAAGCTCTCTAGTTTCAATTCACATGTTAGTGATTCATTTCATACTTTAGCCATCAAAAATCTTATTAATAGTAGATCTGTTTTATCTTTACTTCTCCCAGGATGATCCCGAAGCAAAAGAAAGTTTTCCTTTTAATATTTGCGTCTTCTTTGGTCAAACATTTTCAAGAGAATAGACTTCCCTACACACTTAATTCAAATGTCTTGGTTACAAATCAAGCTTCTTCTTAATATAAAGTAATCTACCTTTTCAGCTTTACCATTCACTAAATCATTACATAGGCAAGCTCTGGTGCCTTAGTCTGTAGGAAGTTGTGCTGATGCATCCCTGATGGTTCAAATCTACCTCAGTACAGATCAAGAAAGATGGACAATCGCACACATGCAACAGATCCAGAAACCCACTGAGTTGGTTCCAGCTTGCTGGTACATAACAATAACATATGTTTAAAATTATACCCTTCTATTATCATCTAATATAGAATTGTTTCTTTAATAAGCTTCAATAGTATTTACATATCATTCATTTGATACGTAAATCATTTGCTATGCAAAACAGCTCCCTGAATTGTGGTTATTTCTGAAATCATAAAATCACAGCAGAATAGTCCCAAGGAGAACAAATTTGGAAGGATTATTGAAAATACAGATTCTCAGACTGTTGAAAACCTACTTAATCAAAATCTTCAGAGGAATGTATGAGATGACTGTATGAAACACAGGATGAATGAAGAATAGTTTGAAACACAATGTATATAAACTTTGTAAGCAAACCACTTTATAAAAAATGTAAAATATACTATATGAATGCTAGTATAAAACATAATGTAAATGAAAATATAAAACACAATGTATATGAATGAAACATAATGTAAAGGAATTACTGTATGAAAACAAAAAAAAGGTTTTAAAAAATCTTCAGAGGAGGGGCCTGTATTTATCTTTTTAACAACTCCCAGGTAAATACATGGTCATTAAAATTTGGAAATCACTACTTCAATCTAATCCTTTTATAACATCTATGAAGTAACTGTAATCCCATGCCAACAGAAACCATATGGGTAGTTAGAGTCAAAACCAAGGCTAAAATAACAAGTGCTTTCCACAACAAAATGCTTTCATCCATTTCAAGCCTTGGGGAAATGAAATGAGTCTTTATTTTTCCTCTCTGTGGTGCTTTGCATAATAAATTGTATGTAACCACTTGATGGAAGTGTGATGAATTAGTTTGAAGAATGTAAACTGTGGAATCTGTGCTAATAGCTTTCAAATAGGGTCCTAAAATGTCATCTTACTTGACAGAAATCCTTTCATAGGAAAGGACAACAGATTTCCGCCCCCGCCCCAAGATAGAAATGTGTGCGCACTTAATTTTGAACAAGTACTTGAACTTTAGTCTGAAAAATTCCTTTGCAGTGCTCTCTCACTGCTTGTGGGGGACTACAGAGTATTTTAATATTCTAATTTCAACTCAACAGCTGGAAAGTGTGTGCAGTGATATGCTTTCTCAGGTGCAGAGTGTATGTAACTAATGGGAAGATGCAGCAAAAGAAAGAAGGCAAAAATCCAGTCTCCCTACAAACACAGGAGGGAGCTAAGAGATTTAAAAAGCTAAATAGGGAGAAAAGCATTGTGACAATCAGGCTACATGTTCTGAGAAAACAATAAGCACGCTTCAAATTTGGCATCCCATGATAGAAGATATAAGGCTAGTTCCTTCACAGTGAAGCTTGTAGGTTTCATTGCCCTGCTTTTTTTTTTTTTCTTTTTTTTTTTTAAATCCTTCTGGGAATCAGCTTTCCACCCACCACCCACCCCACATCTTTTCTGTGTCCTGGAACTTGTTTTGATCTGACAGGCTTAATGTCATTTGATAGGATAAAAGCAGACCATTTTCTGAGAGCTGAGTGCTTCGAGGGCACTCATCCATTCTGTTAGGAATTTGTATCCTTTTCTTGTATCTCTAGAGCAGCCCCTGTAGTGTAGTGGTTAAGTGCTCGAATGCTAACAAAAAAAAAAAAATAAATAAAAATAAAAAATTGACAGTTGGAACCCATCAGCCACCCCGCAGGGGAAAGATGTCTACTTCACTAATAATTTACAATCTTCAAAATCATATGGGACAGTTCTACTCTGCCCTTTAGGGTCATTACGAATTGACATCAATTCCATTGGCAATGAGAGTCAAGAAGGACTGTACGTATATAATTAAGGTATCTGATTTAATGTCTAGAATATTTCATAGTGTTTTGTGTAATGTTTGTGGTTGTTGTGAGGTGGTACCATTGAGTATGACTCATACTGATCCTAAGAACAGCCAAGCTGAACCCTGCCACATCCTGTGCCATCTTTGCCATGTCTGAAACACTAAAGCCTATTGCTGAAGTCATTTTCTCAATCCATTTCATTGGGGAGTCGTCTTCTCTTTCACTGATGCCCCATCTTGCCACATACGGTGTCCTTCTCCAATGAATAGTCTCTCTACATGTACATGTCCAAAGTACAAAAGATGAAGCATTGCCATCTCTGCCTCCAAGGAGCACTCAGGCAGGCTATACACCCCAAGACAGACCTGTTTGTTCTGTTGGCAGTTCACTGGGTATTCGGCACTCCTCTCTAGCTCCACAATTCAAAGGCATTAATTCTTCTTTTATCCTTATTCACTGAGAAGCTCTCCAATGCATAGCAGGTGATAGAGAAAACCATGACCTGAATTAGGCACACCTTAGTCTTCAAACTGACATCTCTGCTCTTCAGCACTCTGGAGAAATCCCTGACAGCCGACTTGGCCTGGTGCAATTAATAAAACAAACAAACAAACAAACAAAAACAACAACACCCCAACCCACCCTCAAAGGGGTAGTTTTATTTCAGTTGCAAAGATTAAGAAACTTCAATTTAGAAACTTGAAGTAATTTAGTCAAAACGAAACACCATTAAACAGATAAGCCTTGATTCAAATTCTGTTCTCCTTGACTTTGATATGACAGATATTTGTTTTATAATGGAGTTAGAATATGAAACTTCTGGGAACATGTGACAAGAACACTCTCATTAGTCATCATCATAAATGTTTAGGGAGTTCTTGTGGCTGACATACCATTCTCTAAGTTACCAGCTATAGAGACTGAGATGAGGAGATGCCTAAGAATTGCAGTATATTACACTTCGTATATATTGTCAGGAGAGGGCAGTCCTTGGAAAAGGACATTGATGACATAGAGAAAGACATTCAGAAAGATAGATTGGCACAATAATGGCAACAATGAGTTTAACCACGGAGGAGATAGAATGGTGCAGGATTGAGCAGGGCCATAAGATCTGTTGTTCGCAGGGTTGCTATGAACTGTCGCCAACTTCCTAACCCCTAAAAGCAACAAAATTTGATTATGGAATAGACTCTTCTAGGGAGCTCTGGTGGCCTAGTGGCAAGAAGTTGCGCTGCAGTCGCAAAGGCCCACAGTTTGAATCCACCAGGTGCTCTGCTGGAGAAGGAGGGGCAATCTCCTCCTGTGCCAGTTGTATCTGATTCGACAGCACGCAGCAAGTAATAATAGTAATTAAAGAAAAAGAAATAGACTCTTCTATTAAAAAATAGTCACAGCCAAATGAGAATGGCCTCATTCTTATTTTCTCCTCCTCCTACCCATTCATCATCAGATTCGCTCCATCTTAGATCTTATTTTCCATAAATATTGAGATCTTTCCACTGCTTCTTGACAAAAGTAGACTCCGAGGTCCTCCAATATTGCCTAATTTCATATTCATTCCTCGGGGGGGGGGTAATAGAGAAAATGAAAGTCCATGGAGTTTGAGAATTATCAAACTCATGTAATGAGAAAGGGCTACTGATTTTAGCCCTTTCATTATAACTAATGTGCTACTTTCCATTCCCAAGGGAGAGGTTCAGTCTAATAATAAGCTCTCCAAGAATATAGAGAAATTTAAATTTGGGAAGAAATGAATAGATTCTAGGAAGGCATGCCCCATAGCCCTTGGGAAGTTTCTTAATGGAAATGAGAAGCTGAGAGAAGCAAAAATGAGCTTAAAATCAGCCTCTAGATGAAATTCTCTGTCTGTTTATTAGGGTCAGTTTCAAATGGTCATGCCTAGCTGTGATTTATGGTTGTTTTTGAAAAGCATAATATTCTTAATAAGCAAATGGCATGTTTTAAATAAAAGATGTTTACAGAAAAAAATTAACATAACCCTAATAGTTCCAAGCAATCAGGGGATAGGATAAACAGTTGAACAGAATGGGCTAGCATTTTAATTACCAAATCATTTTAATAATGTCCAATTGTTTTTTCAAAGCCTCTCATCTTTCATGTCACTGCATTTTCTTCCCATCCTTGTTTTTCTTTTTCCTGATCAAACTACCTTCTCCCTTTGAAGAACTTTTGAGGTCAAAGGTCATAAAAAGGCACTTGGTTCTACTTTGAAGTATCATTTCATCATCCCTGAACTCTTAATGGATCTCTGCATCATCATTTACAATGAGTGAATTTTCACTGCAATGAGTTGGTAGTACTGGGCTGAAAGAAGAATAGGTTGATTTAGTCATTGTGCAGGGAATCCTGCACAATGTTAAGAAACAAGTTTTCAAACCAAAGAAAAGCAAAATCCTAAGTTTACTGGCTAATATTGTTTTTTTTTCTTTTTTTCCTGGCTAATATTGTTAAATCCGTTTTATTTTCCTACCTGTTTATAATTGAGTGTTGTGCATCAAGTCGAGCATGACTCATATTGACCCTATGGACAACAGATCTCAACCTCGTCTTATCCTGTGCCATCCACACAATCTCTGATACCCTCAAGTCCATTGCTGTAATCACTGTGTCAACCTGGTTGAGGGTCTTCCTCTCCCTCACAATCGTTCCACCTTCTCAGGCATGATGTCCCTCTCCAAGGAATAACCTCTCCTAGCAATCTGCCCAAAGTATGTGAGATGAAGCTTCACCATCCTTGCCTCCAAGGAGCACTCTGACTACACCTTCTCCAAGACATATTTGTTTGTTCTTTCGGCAGTCCACGGGATACTCAGTACTCTTCTTCAACACCATTGTCTAAAGGCATCAATTCTTCGTCTGTCATCCTTATTCATTGTCCAGCTCTCAGATGCATAACAAGTGACTGATTCAGGTGCACCTTAACTGTATCTCAGTAATTTGGAGAGGTCCCTGTCTATAGACTTTCCTAGTTCAATACATCTCCTGATCTTTTGACAAGTACAAGTGGCTCCAAGTAAGATGATATTATTGACAGTTTCAGTCTTTTCTCCATTCATTAATGATGTTGCTTATTGGCCCAATGGCTAGAATTTCTGTTTTTTTTGGCAGTGAAGTGTAATTTATATTGAAGACTATAGTCTATGGTTTTCTGCAGCAAATGCTTCAAGTCCTCCTCACTTTCAGCAAGCAAGATTTGTGTCATCTGCATAACAAAGGTTATTGATTAGTCTTTTTCCAATGCTGATGTCACATTCTTCATAAAGTCCAGCTTCTCAAATAATCTTCTCAGCATACAGATTGAACATGTATAAAGAAAAGACAAAACTCTGACGCACACATTTCCTAATTTTAAGCCATGCAGCATTACCTTGTTTTGCACAAGCACAGTTCAGTGCTCTAGAATTCCCATTCTTCTCAAAGTTAACTGTAATTTGTCATGATCCACACAGTCAAATGTCTTTACATAGTCAATAAAGCACACAGAGACATTGTTCTGGTGTTTTCTGGTTTCTGCTAGGATCCATGTGACATCAGCAATGATAACCCTAGTGCCACATCTCTTCTAAATCCAGCTTGAACTTCTGGTAGTTCTCTATATACTGTTCTAGTCATTTTTTAAATTTTTTTTTCATTTTGAATACTCAGCTGTATTTTGCTTTATCTGATAATAATGATATTGTTAGATAATATCCATATTCTGTTGCATTACCTTTCTTGGTAATTGGGACAAATACGGATTTCTTCCAGTCAGTTGGACAGGCAACTGTCATTCAGATTTCCTGGCACTGACTGGTGAGCATATCCAGGGCTGCATCTATCATTTGTAACATTTTAATTGATATCCCATCAATTCCTGGGGTCTTAAATTTTTTGCCAATCCCTTCAGTGCAGCATCAATTCTTCTTTTATTACCATTGTCTCCTTATCATATAGTATTTCCTGAAATATTTCAGAGTCATCCAATTCTTCTTGGTACAGTCATTCGGTATATTCCTTCCATCTTCTCTTGATGTTTCCTGGATTATTCAAGCTTTTGCTCATAGCATCCCTTGGTATTGCAACTTGAGGCTTGAATTTGATTTTCAGTTATTTCAGCCTGAGAAATGCTGAGCACGTTCTTTTTATTTTTTTATTTTCCAATTCTAGGTCTCTGCACATCCAAGCTGCCTTTTGAAATTTTCTGTCCAGCTTTATTATTTCAGCAAGTTTTCCCTTGGTTTTGGCTTCCCAACACTCTAGTTTACTTTTCAGAATTTCTTCTGACATTCATTTTGGAATTTTTTTCCCTTTCTCCTCTGTGTTTTTAGTTGTTGTTGTTGTTGTTGTTGTTAAGTACCGTCGAGTCGCAGGTGACTCATAGCGACCCTATGAAGGAGAGTCCTCAATGCTTGGGTGCCTTTCATCCTCTCTCCAGGTTCATAGGGTTTCCGGAGGCAAGCTATTATGGAAGTGGTAGCAGGACAATATTTGAACAGAATAAGTCACCAATGTTTACTCTGGAAATAAAAATAATTTTATAATTCTATGTCATCTTCTCTACTTTTACTCCCTGGAAGAAAAGTAGGAAAAAATAAGTAACCTCCAATGCACTTTGGAACCAAGGATCTTAGAAGTTGAATACAGTACTAAGTATAAAACAGTTCAATTCTCATATTTTATTGATACCGCATCTGAGGAGTAAAGTACCTTTCCAATTGTTGAAAGAATCAGGACTACGAACATATACAGCAGTCTTATTCTATTTTTCTTACACTTTGAACTAAATTGTGACCCTGATTGTTGATTTATATTTAGTTCCTTATGAAAAAAGAGAATCTGTACAGCTGAAAAGATAGCAAAGACAGCACATTTTATAAATGGAAAGAAGTGTGTATTTTTCAAATCAAGTTAATGAAGAATGATGACAAAAAGTCATACAGTGAAGTCCAGTATTAAGGTATGTCAAATCAAAATAAACTCTGATTATGGTTGTTTCTGTCCTTGTTCAGTGCCATAGAGTTGTAGGCAACTCATAGCGACCCTATGCACGGAAGTCCTTGACACTTGCGTGTGCAACTTTTCATCCTTTCTCCAGGTTCATAGGGTTTCTGGAGGCAAGCTATTTATGGAAGTGGATGCCACTTCTGCTTCCAAGCTTTTTTCAACCAGGGAGCGCCACCAAACACTGTCCACCATGGGTAACTGTTATTGCATTTGACACATCAGTGTCACAGTGTTCAGCTTCACAGCGACCACAAGTTGCCCCTGTATGGCAAGTGGACACACCAGGGCTATACGACCTAGAAGAATGTTTGACCAAAAGCAATTAAAGACAGGCCTGAGGGCCGCGGATTAGGTACAGACTCTGTTAAGTGAGCAAATTCATTGTATTGATCAATAAAAGTCAGTTAGATCTTCATTTCAAATGAAAATTTTAAAAGTACAACCCTAACTAGAAGCATAGGGTGCAAAAAGCACCCTTAAGACTGCATTATTATAATGTCATTTATCAGATTTGAATATTTTCTTCAGTTCGTTCTAATTAAATAAAATCAGGAAAATAGTTGACTTAGAAGGCAGACAGTAAATTCACAAAGAATTTGAGACTTCGAGGTAAGAGCAAATAAAGATGCAACACAACAAACAATTCTGAAAGATCAAACAATTAAGCACTTAACATTTCCTTTACCAAACAATAAAACACTGTGGGTTAATGAGACTTCCTAAAGCAGGTGCTATAGTGTGACTCAAGGTGCTATAGTGTGACTCAAGGTACTGATAATATGACGCAGCACTCTTCATGTTTCCCTTTCTGCTCCTACACTGTTCTAAGTTTGGAAGATGACTCATACACATTCAATCTCCCAGGATCCCTTTGATAGAGTGGTATTAACAAGTTCAGAATTATTCAAACACATGTTGTTGTTATTGTTGTTGTTTTTAGATACCATCATCAAACTGAGTCCAACTCATCGTGACCCTATGAAAATTGTATTAAAGTATAGAGAAGCCAAAACAAAAAAAAAAAATGATGAAGTAAAAGAGCTGAACAGATTTCAGAA
>NW_006399766.1:5352722-5360057 GCF_000299155.1 Elephantulus edwardii | reverse complement strand
AGCGACCCTATGAAGGAGAGTCCTCAATGCTTGGGTGCCTTTCATCCTCTCTCCAGGTTCATAGGGTTTCCGGAGGCAAGCTATTATGGAAGTGGTAGCAGGACAATATTTGAACAGAATAAGTCACCAATGTTTACTCTGGAAATAAAAATAATTTTATAATTCTATGTCATCTTCTCTACTTTTACTCCCTGGAAGAAAAGTAGGAAAAAATAAGTAACCTCCAATGCACTTTGGAACCAAGGATCTTAGAAGTTGAATACAGTACTAAGTATAAAACAGTTCAATTCTCATATTTTATTGATACCGCATCTGAGGAGTAAAGTACCTTTCCAATTGTTGAAAGAATCAGGACTACGAACATATACAGCAGTCTTATTCTATTTTTCTTACACTTTGAACTAAATTGTGACCCTGATTGTTGATTTATATTTAGTTCCTTATGAAAAAAGAGAATCTGTACAGCTGAAAAGATAGCAAAGACAGCACATTTTATAAATGGAAAGAAGTGTGTATTTTTCAAATCAAGTTAATGAAGAATGATGACAAAAAGTCATACAGTGAAGTCCAGTATTAAGGTATGTCAAATCAAAATAAACTCTGATTATGGTTGTTTCTGTCCTTGTTCAGTGCCATAGAGTTGTAGGCAACTCATAGCGACCCTATGCACGGAAGTCCTTGACACTTGCGTGTGCAACTTTTCATCCTTTCTCCAGGTTCATAGGGTTTCTGGAGGCAAGCTATTTATGGAAGTGGATGCCACTTCTGCTTCCAAGCTTTTTTCAACCAGGGAGCGCCACCAAACACTGTCCACCATGGGTAACTGTTATTGCATTTGACACATCAGTGTCACAGTGTTCAGCTTCACAGCGACCACAAGTTGCCCCTGTATGGCAAGTGGACACACCAGGGCTATACGACCTAGAAGAATGTTTGACCAAAAGCAATTAAAGACAGGCCTGAGGGCCGCGGATTAGGTACAGACTCTGTTAAGTGAGCAAATTCATTGTATTGATCAATAAAAGTCAGTTAGATCTTCATTTCAAATGAAAATTTTAAAAGTACAACCCTAACTAGAAGCATAGGGTGCAAAAAGCACCCTTAAGACTGCATTATTATAATGTCATTTATCAGATTTGAATATTTTCTTCAGTTCGTTCTAATTAAATAAAATCAGGAAAATAGTTGACTTAGAAGGCAGACAGTAAATTCACAAAGAATTTGAGACTTCGAGGTAAGAGCAAATAAAGATGCAACACAACAAACAATTCTGAAAGATCAAACAATTAAGCACTTAACATTTCCTTTACCAAACAATAAAACACTGTGGGTTAATGAGACTTCCTAAAGCAGGTGCTATAGTGTGACTCAAGGTACTGATAATATGACGCAGCACTCTTCATGTTTCCCTTTCTGCTCCTACACTGTTCTAAGTTTGGAAGATGACTCATACACATTCAATCTCCCAGGATCCCTTTGATAGAGTGGTATTAACAAGTTCAGAATTATTCAAACACATGTTGTTGTTATTGTTGTTGTTTTTAGATACCATCATCAAACTGAGTCCAACTCATCGTGACCCTATGAAAATTGTATTAAAGTATAGAGAAGCCAAAAAAAAAAAAAAAAAAGATGATGAAGTAAAAGAGCTGAACAGATTTCAGAAGGCAGCTCAAGAAAATATAGCAAAATATTTTAATGAAATATACAGATTGTTGTAGACAGAGAATGAAAAGAGAAGAACTCAGAATTTCACAAGCTAAAATAACTAAAAACCAAATTCAAGCCTCAAGTTGCAATACTAGAGATGCTATGGATACAATTTTTAATTACCTAGGAAGCATCAAAAGAAGATGGAAGGAATACACAGAATCACTGTATGAAAGAATTAGTTGACAATGAAAAATTTCAGGAATACCATATAAACAAGAGTCCATTCTAAGGAATGATGAAGTTCAAGCTGCATTGAAAGCATTAGCTGAAATTGATGAGGTATCAGTTGACACATTTCAGCAAGTGCAGCTCTGGATGCACTCACCAGTTTACAGCAGGAAATCTGGAGCACAGCTTCCTGGCCAATGGAAGAGGTCCATATTTGTCCCCATTCCCAAAACAGGTGATCCAATAGAATATGGAAATTCTCTAACAATACTATTAATATAACATGAAAGCAAAATACTGCTAAAGGCCATTAAAAAGAGACTAGAACATTACATACACAGGGAATTGCCAGAAGTTCAAACAAGATTGAGAAAAGGATGCGGCATCAGGTACATCATTGCTGATATCATATGGATCCTGGCTGAAAGTAAAGAACACCAGGAGGATGTCTACTTGTGTTTTGTTGATAGTTGTGCTTTATTGAGAGTCAAAAGCATTTGACTGGATCATAATAAATTATGGATAACAATGAGAAGAATGGGAATCCCAGAGCACTTAATTATGCTCAAGTGAAACACATGATATAGTTCTAAAAATTGACATCCTGGGTTTCCAGCCTACTAAACTGCTACCTAATAACTCATATATGATGTTTGTTTTGTCCTCAGACCCTCTTTTAACTTCTCTACTTACCTGGAAAGGAAATACATCCTTCCTGAACTAGCGTTTCTCTTTTGAAACTGTATTTTTCTCAACCATATGTAAACTATACATTACTATGCCAGGGGCCAGTCTCAGCACAAATAATTCGGAGTTCCTGAAAGGATGTGTGGTGTTGGCAAAATACAGTAGACAGATACCAGTTCTTAAGGCTGATCTCTCATTCTGCCAGATCAATTACCTCTCTCTGTCTCGCTCCTGAGATTTCAGCAAGTTTATTTATATCTCTTAAAAATCATGAACAATCACAGTTCTTTTTCTTAGGAACATCTTTCATAGAAGATTAAATTTTATGATTACAACAAGATCTTCTTTTCTCCTTAACATTATGATAACAATCTCAAATAGAAACTTCTTACATCATTTGTTTTTAGACACATGGCAAGGCAACCATATCATTTTAGCCTTACTTCTTCTTTCAGGCTGACCCAGCTCTTGCAGTTACATAGAAAGATAAAGATAAGATACATATGACTTTATAGATACTTCCAAGCTTTATAGACTGCACCTACACAATCTTAAATTATTTCTAATCAGTATAATATAAACGTTTTATTTTATTTTTTTTATTTGTCTCTAAGAATTCAACTTTCTTCTTATGGCCGCTATGGCTTTTTTAGACTTACATCTAGGGCCAGATTTCTTTAACCTTTCTGTAAATGACAATCTTTGGTGATCAACCTTTTTTCCATCAATCCATTCGTTTCTAATGTCATCTACATAAGCCTTTGTAAAATAAAGGTTCTTCTACCCAATGTACATTTTATAAGCCTCTGTATAAGGTAAATGTTCTTCTACATAATGTATATGTTGTACTTTTGGAACCCTTGGAGTTTTTCTTCCATAATTGTGTAAGCTACGTGGCATAACTGAGTTCTCACGGTAAGAAGCAAAGGTATTTTTATCTTTCTTTACTGTCTCTTGTTTTAATGTCTCTATATGGTTCAGAAATCACAAGTTCCTACTTATCCTGTTTCTCAAAAGATCATGTCCCCTTTAATTCTTTCTACCATTTGTCAGTAAAATATTTCTTAAAATTAGTATTATTTTTGGTGCAAATCCAAAAAACATTTGGTCACAAGAAAACTAGAGTGGTCATTTGGAAAAGTCTCTGATCTAATGTTCTCTTTTCTTAGATGGGAAAATTTCCTGAATCATTAATACTTTGCTTGTCCATTCTTATTTTTATGCACTGCAAATACGATCATTTTTATATTTCTCTTTTTATCCTATTTCACAATTTTCCTCAGACCATACAGAGAGCCAGCACACTAATGATAAAATTCCTGATAACACAAATGTTGCAAAAATCATCAAGACCACCAGCATAGGAGGGCTTCATGAAAAGTCCCTCTAGGCATTGCCCTTGGGGCCTTGCCAAACCAAGGTTCACTCTTTGCAGCCTTGCAAAACAATGAGCTGTCAGAGTTACACTCATGTGTCGTTCCTAGGAGCTAAACGGCCTCCACCATTACTAGAAACTGTACATTAATTATCCTTCTGAATGTAAATAACTTGTAACTTTGAACTAGAGATAGTAATATGGGTTTTGTTGTTGTTTTTTTTTTTTGAGATAGTAATATGTTACGTAGATTCATACATAATCCAAGTAGAAAAGGCAATAACCAAATTTAGACTGGGAGGCAGTTTTTAGAGAATTCTCTCAGATCTGCAATTAAGTGCTTTGGATATTCCATTCCATCTGTCTTATTGGCAAGTGACTAGGGAAAGACTCCCTTGTGTTCACTGACACCTCGTTGACTCCTACTTGCATTCACTAGCATTAACTGGATGTTAGGGAAAACAAAGGATGGCATGTTATCTCCTCTAGTCCTTCCTTGTTCCAGAGACACATCTTGGGCGATTGCTGCTTCCTTTCATGACTCTTCCCTACTCCAAACTGCTTGTTCTCACAAATTTCAGTAGATCTTTTGATCAAACCTTATCTCACAAACCTAACAGAAGTTAAAAGTGTCATGCTGCTACTAGTCTCAAAAAATTAATCATTATTTGGCTTTTGTTTGTTTTATGCTTCACACGTATTTTGAGTATGGACCTAGAACTAAAACCAAGGACTATAAACTTTATTAAAGAAAAGCATGGAAGAACTCTAGAAGTCCTAATCCACAACATAAACAGTCTTCCAAGCATCCTGGAAACTCTACAACCAGGAGAGGATAAAATAGATGAATAGGACCTTCTAAGAATCAAATTCCTATGCACATCCACAAACTTCTCCAACAGGGTAAATAGGGAAGCCACAGATTGGGAAAAAATATTTGGTAATGACATGTCAGACAAGGGACTTATGTCTAGAATTTATAAAATATTCGAGCACCACAACAACTGAAAAATGGGCACCGGATATGAACAGACACTTCACCAAAAAAGAGAAACAAAGATGGCAAATGAACACATGAAGAAATGTTCGAAATCCCTAGCTCAAAGAGAGATGCAAATCAAAACAATTATGAAATATCATCTCACCCCAGTAAGAATAACAAAATCCAACAGAATAGCAAACAACAAATGCTGGTGAGGTGAGGTTGTGGAGAAACTGGAATCCTTATCCATTGTTAGTGGGAGTGTAAAATGGTGCAACCACTATGGAAGGCTGTATGGTGCTTTCTCAAAAAGTTGCAAATAGAAATACCATTTGACCAAGCAATTTCAATACTGGGAATTTACCCGAAAGAAACCATAACTGCCACCTAAGCAGATATATGCACACTCATGTTTATTGTGGCTTTTTTCACAATAGCAAAGAGCTGGAAACAACCCACGTGCCCATCAACAAATGAATGGATAGAGAAGCTCTGGTATATTCACACAGTGGAATACTATGCAAAATTAAAAAACAAGGAACTCATGCAGTATTATTCAAAATGGGTGACCCTGGAGGACATTATGCTGAGTGAAATATCTCAATCACAAAAGAACAAATACTGTATAGGGCCACTGTTGTAAAAAGGAACTGATAACAGGGTTGAGGGGAGACAGAGGAGGGAGGGAATGATGTATGCTGCAGGGAAACAGATGAGGGAGAGAACTGTTTAAAAGGGATATATGATTGGGTATTACTGTCGTGACTGGAGTCCAGAATGAAGGTTGCACAGTGGAGTGGACTTAGGGGCAGAAATTGCATAACAAAGAAAGAGTTTTTTACTTTTCAAGGAGAAGAGTGAAGTGGGGAGAGGAGGTGGGCAAGGAGAAAAGTGCAACAATGAATGAATGGAAACTCTAAATCTCTGTAAACTTTCATTCAAATTAAAAATAAAGAATTTTTAAAAATTTAAAAAAGGTATGGAGAAAGAATTAAAAAAGCAATCCAGTTGTCGGGGGAGGGTGAGAATCTAGTGGTCATTTTCTCCAAAAGCAACCTAGTTTAAGGGGGAAAAAGGAATCTGGTTGGAATTTTTTCCAGGCACTTTGATATATTGGCATATTTGTGTGCTGTGTTCTTGCTCTCTTTTCTCTCTCTGTGCTATGCGTGTATAGGTGTAACAAAAGAAGGGAAAAAATGTGTTCTTTGGTAAAATACTTTCAGAAAATATTAGAGAGTTATTCTTGTTTATTGCCTCTATCTAGTCAGAAATACCACAAGTTAATGGCTTTAACAAACAGTAACATATTTTCATTTTTCAAGAGGCTCAAAACCCTAATTCCAGGAACTAGCTCTAGGGAAAGGGTCCCTCTCTGTCTGTTCTGGAGAAAGGTCAACTTCTGTTCCAATCTTCGTGTGGTTTCACATATATCTTCCCTTTTCTCTGTATTTATATTTTTAAAAAGATTAAGACACACCCTAAATTAGTACTGCTCATTGACATAACAATGAAAGTAGATTCCCAAATGAGACTGATTATAAGTTCAGATACAGGAATAAGAAATTACAACCCAATTTTTTAGAGACCATAATTAAATTAATAACATTTTTTATCATTCTGTTTTTAATTTTCCAACATTCTCTGTCAGTTACTGAGAAGGGCATGCATAAGAAGCACATACCAAATACATTTTAGTACAAATCTCCTTTTTCACAGATCATCTGCTGAAATCATGATCCTCCAAACATACTAAGGAAGGTACTGGGTGTGTCTGGTGAAAATAGAAGTCTAGAACTGTGTATTGTGTGAGCTTATGAAGCAAATTGCATCACAAGCTTATGGGAGCTCTATGGCCTGGTGATAAGAAGCTACATTGCAACCTCAAAGACATGTAGTTAAAATCCAACAGCTGCTCTGTGAAAGAAAGATGGGCAATCTCCTCCAGTGCAACTAACTATCTCTGAAAATCCACTGGATGAGTCAGTTTAAGGTTGGTTCTGACTCAATGGTACACAACAACAACGATGCAAACAGAGAATACTCACAAAAGGTATTATAACTTCAAATCACATACTTTATTGAGGGATTCCAGGTCTGAAGCCTGTTTCTAATTTCACATAAAATCAATCTAATAGGTAAAGCCAATTTAAATATTACCAATCAAACATTTATATACAAACAAATATATAGCAACTAATTATCCATAGTTACTATTCAAATAAAAAAATGCTCGTCACAGTTCATCAGAAATATTCTACTAGTGGCAAGAAGGTGCGCTGCAATCCTGAAGGTGTGGGATTCGAATCTACCAGACTCTCTGCTGGAGAAGGAAGGAGAATCTCCTCCTGTGCCAGTCGGATCCAATTTGATGGCCAAGTAAAAAAAAATAAAGAAAATTAAAAAATTATAT
>NW_006399766.1:5344166-5351147 GCF_000299155.1 Elephantulus edwardii | reverse complement strand
TATATATTTCTAGTGACTAGTGTGTACATCTGTAAGGAATCCTGTCCTGCTTAAAAAAAAAAAGTGAGTGGTTCAAATCATCAACCACTCTACAGTAGACATACTGGGAAGTCTGCTTCCATAAAGACCTACAGCCTTTAAAACCCTGTTCAGTAATTCTACTCTACACTATAGGGTTGCTGAATCAAAATTGACTTGATCTCAGTGGGTTGGTGACAAGAAAGAAATAAATGAACATTATATCCAGTATTTTGTCTTAATCTTTCTTCTACAAAGCTTACATGGCCCTGTTTAACACTGAAATACTGTTTTGGGAATAAATATCCTTCTTTTCTTTCTATTACTGCAGCAATTTCTATCAGTTATATAAGTTCAAAAAGAAAATGAAAAATACCTTATTATTTATAATTGTTATCAAATGCTTGGCATATTCTGGGGCTTTGCTGTTGATGTTCAGGAGATATTTTCTAAACAGTAGTATTTTTCCATTTAATCAGTTACTGGATTAAACTCTTCATAAAGTACAAAACCACATCTTTCTCCTCTGGATCAATTTGTTAATCTTATAATTTATAGAACATTATTACTTTCACATTGTTTGTCCCCAATTTGTCTAGATTTCTTTTCTACCAAATAAAAGTTCTAAAGCACCCAGACAGTATTCTTAACCAATTCATTTTTCTGTACTCAGGACGTAGATACAGAAATTTATAAAGAGAAGACATCTAGAATAGTTCCATATACATAGTAATGAATTTCAAATATTTATGTAAAATAAAAAACAGCAATGCAGTACAAGGAGAATAAATTCCATGTGTAAAATTGTTTCCGTTTCAAAAGTCAAGGTTATTTTAAAAAAGGTCAAGCTTACACTATCCCTAGAAAATTATTAAATCAAACTCAAACCCACTGCTGCTGAGTTAAATCCAAATCATAGAAACCCTACAGGATTGGGATGAACTACTCCATATGGTTTCTAAAGCTATAAATCTTTATAGAAACAGACCACAACGTTTTTCTCCTGTGGAGCAACAGTCCAATGCTTTTAACCACTGCCAGGTGGCTTCCCCATAAATTCTGGAATCACTTCACAAAATACAGAATCCTCTTTAGTATCAAAACTCAATCTGTAGATTGAGAAGAAGGCTGTAGATCTTCACTGAAGAAGACTGTCCGTCTTTCTCCCTCAGAGCAGCTGACAGATGCCAATCTTTGATTTATCAGTATGAGCTGTAATAAACTACATTACTAGAATATCTTCAGATTTAGCTTAGTTGAGGCTATTGTCCCAAATCATATATTGTGAAGGAAGAAAATAAACCAAAAAAAATATTCGTTTATCCTGATTTGCAAACCAGGAATTCACAAACCTCTAAAGTTTCTAAGTTGATTTTTTCATTATGGAAAACAGAAAGTGTGGCTAAAAAGAAAACAAAAACAAATAGACAAATCCCCCCTCGGAGGTCTAGCTGGCTGGGGAACTTTCTAGAGTTAAAAAAAAATTATAAATCAATAGTGTTCTTCTGAATATCTATAACGATATATGGGCGGAGGGAGAAATGGAACTACTCAGTTTTATAAGAGTATAGTCAGCATGTAGAGCTCCCAGCATAGTCTTTGCAACAACAAAAGTTTAAAATAATGGCCTCAGAGCAAAGAACAAAACTTAAGCAGTAAATACAGATTCTGAGTGAAGATAAAATGAAGGGTGTAGCTAGAAGAAAGTGTTTTATTTATTTATATTTTTGGTCAAACATTCTTCTAAGTAGTATAGCACTGGTCTGTCCATTTGCTGTACAGAGGTGACTCGTGTTTGCTGCGATGCTGAACACTGTGACACTGATGTGCCGAATGTGATAATGGTTACCCATGGAGGACAGTATCTTGTGGAGCTCTCTGAATATAAACAAGCTTGGAAGCAGGAGTGGCGTCCACTTCCAAAATAGCTTGTCTCCACCAACTCTATAAACTTGGAGAAATGATGGAAGTTATACAAGTGTTCAGGTCTTTCGTTCATAGGGTCCCTATGAGTCATCTACCACTCGACGGCACTTAACAACAACAGCAGCTAGAAGATAAGTTTTCAATACTTTAAAAATGTCAAAGCATGTTTCACAAAACCTCTTTGGCTGGACAATTGGACTTAAAAAAATATCTTTAAACATTTGCCTTTTTGTCAATGTTCTCAAAATACAAATGTCAATGATTGTATGTAAATAATGTGGAAGAGGAAAAGTTTAGACTAGAACAAATACCAGGAAACAATTTCAGCTGCCTGGATCCTTGGTCTTTCCTGCATGGTGTTATATTGTTCTCTTGGAATTCAAGGGGCTCTGGCAAAACTATTGAAGGCCATGAACTACAATCCTTGCCTTCCTCCCAGTGTGGTTGGCACAACTTCTCCCGCCAAGCTTCAGATGAATCTTCAAGATTTTCGGCACATGGGCGACATAAATATTCTGCAAGCCTGCTTGACTGAAGAGACCTGAAGATTAACATTTGTTGGCTTCTACCACAAGCATCATATGAGGGTTGCTATGGATGCTTCAGATGGAACAGCACTGGGTGATCATGAGCTGCAGTGTTGATGGCTCGTTACTAAGGCCACCTGCCAGATCTTTGTTATGACCACCAGAGAGTTTTATCCGGTAGGTAAGAACTCTTTTATTGTGTTTAACCCCCACCCTAGTACCCAAGGGGAAAGTAGAAAAACTGACACACAGACAAATTAAAAGACACATTATTTTCAGTTTATTTGAAAAGGAAAATCTTACTGATCTGGGAAAGCAATACTGCAAGGATGTGGCTGCGGATGATTGGATCATCTGGATGCAGATGATCAGAAGTGAGGTAAGGAAATATAATTATTTATACCCTTATACAAACAAGTCCCACTGGATGTTGTTATTGTTAGATGCCCTCAAGTAGAGTTCAACTCGTAGTAACTCTATTATCTGAACACTGTCCTATCCTGTGCCATCCTCACAATCTCCGGCACACTTAAGCCCATTTCTGCAATCATTGCATCACTCCACTTGAATGAAGATCTTCCTCTCTTTTGCTGCTTCTCCACCTTCCCAAGAATGATGTCTCTCTCCAAGGAATAACCTCTCCTAGCAACATGCCCAAAGTATGTGAGACGAAGTGCCACCTTTGCCTCCGAGGCACACTCTGGCTGCACCTTCTCTAAAGCATATCTTTTCTTTTGGTAGTCCATGGGATTTCAGCACTCTTCTCAAGCCAATTAAAAACTCATAGCTATCTTATTAACAATAGATCTGAACCTTGTCCTCACCTTGATCCTGCTCAAGCCCACGGTGGTAGTCACTGTGTCAATCTATCACAATTAGGGTCTTCCACTCTTTTGCTGACTGTCTACCTTTTCCAGCATGAAGTCTCTCCCCAAGTTCTGGTCCTTCACAAAAATATGCCAAATAGGTGAAATGACATTTTGCCATCCTTACCTAAAGAAGCACTTAGTTTGTAATTTCTTCAAGACAGATTTGTTTGTTCTTTGAACAATCAAGATATATTCATTATTCTTTGCAAACAAAGCAATTTGAACACACTAATCTACCTTCTGTTATCCTTATTCATTGTCCAACTCTCTCAGATGCATAGAAAACTATTAAAAAGATCATGGCTAGAATCAGGTGCACCTTAGTCTTTACATTGACATCCTTGCTCTTTGGAACTTTAGAGATGTCCTGGAGAGGAGATTTCCCTGATGCACCATATAATTTGATCTCTTGACTGCTGCTACCATAAATATTGATTATGAATACAAGTAAAATTAAACTGTTGACAAGTTCAGTCTTTTGTCCACCTGCCATGATGTTGCCTATTGGTCAGAGTTTTTGTTTGCTTGATGGTGAGATGTAACCCATCTCGAAGACTATAATCTTTGATTTTTTGCAGTAAGTGCTTCAAATATTTACCTTCTGCAGGCAAAGTTGTGTCATCTCCATAATGCAACTTGTTTATGAGTCATCTTCCAAACTTGATGCCACATTCTTCTTTTTTTAACTTAAAAATATTTTTATTAATTTTAATGAAAGTTTCCAATTATTCATTGTTACACTTTTCTCCCTGCCCACCTTCCCCACTCAGTTCACTCTTCTCCTTAAAAAGTAAAATAAAAACTCTTTCATTGTTATGCAATTTATGTCCCAAAGTCCACTCCACTGTGCAGCCTTCATTCCGGACTCATGTCATGACAATAATACCCAATCATACATCCCTTTTAAATAGTTCTCTCCCTCATCCATTTCAGCGCAGTAGACATCATTCCTCCCCTCTTTATCTGCCTTTCCTCAACCCTGATATCAAGCCCATTTTAAAACAGTGGCCCAATGTGGTATTTGTCCCTTTGTGACTGAGATAGTTCACTCAGCATCATGTCCTCCAGGGTCACCCATTTTGTACAATATTTCATGAGTTCCTTGTTTTTCAAAGCAGCATATTATTCCACTACGTGCATATATCAGAGTTTCTCTATCCATTCAATTGTTGATGGGCACTTGGGTTGTTTCCAGCTCTTTGCTTTGCCAAGAAAGCCGTGATAAACATGGGTATGCATATATCTTCGTTGGTGGTTATGGTTTCTTTCGGGTAAATTCCCAGTATTGAAATTGCTTGGTCAAATGGTATTTCTATTTGCAACTTTTTGAGAAAGCACCATACAGCCTTCCATAGTGGTTGCACCATTTTACACTCCCACTAACAATGGATAAGGATTCCAGTTTCTCCACAACCTCACCAGCATTTGTTGTGTGCTGTTCTGTTAAATTTTGCTATTCTTACTGGGGTGAGATGATATCTCAAAGTTGTTTTGATTTGCATCTCTCTTTGACCTAAGGATTTTGAACATTTCTACATGTGTTTGCTTGCCATCTTTGTTTATCTTCTTTGGTGAAGTGTCTGTTCATATTCTGTGCCCATTTTTCAATTGGGTTATTTGCCTTTATCTTGTTGTGGGGCTCGAATATTTTATAAATTCTAGATATAAGTCTCTTGTCTGACATGTCATTACCAAATATTTTTCCCCAATCTGTGGCTTTCCTTTTAACCCAGTTGGAGAAGTTTTTGGATGTGCATAGGGATTTGATTCTGAGAAGGTCCCATTCATTTATTTTATCCTCTCCTTGTTGTAGATTTCCCAGGATGATTGGGAGACTCTTTATGTTGTGGATTAGGACTTCTAGAGTTCTTCCAAGCTTTTCTTTAATAAAGTTTATAGTCCTTGGTTTTGGTCTTAGGTCCATAATCCACTTTGAATTGGTTTTTGTGTATGGAGTGAGGTGTGGATCTTGCTTGAGTTTTCTGCAGATAGTATTCCAATTTTGCCAGTACCATTTGTTTAAAATACTGTCGTTTCCCCAGTTAACAGATTTCATCTCTGTGTCAAAAATCAGTTGACCATAAGTAGATGGGCTGATTTCTGGATTCTCAATTCTTTCCATTGATCTATGTGTCTAGCATTGTACCAGTAGTGTAGTAGGATTTGAAATCAGAGAGTGAGAGTGCCTCCTACCTTGTTTCTCTTTTTAAGGAATGCTTCACTTATTCTTGGCTTCTTTCCATTACAAATGAAATTGGATATTGCCTTTTCCATCTCATTGAATAATGGAATTGGTATTTATTTTGGGATTGCATTGGACATGTAAATTGCCTTTGGTAGTATTGTCAGTTTCACAGTATTGAGTCTTCCTGTCCATGAGCAAGGTATATTCTTCCATTTATCCAGGTCTTTTTTTGTTTCTTGTAGTAATGTCTTGTAATTTTCTTTGAATAGAACCTTTGTGCTTCTGATTAGGTTTACTCATAAGTATTTAATCTTGTGAAGGGTATTATGTTTCTCAGATCCCTGTTCTGTATTCTCTTTGTCACTGTAGGGAAATCCAATTTATTTTTGTATTTTGATCTTACATCCTGCCACTTTGCTTAATTGGTCAACTACATCCAGTAGTTTTCTTGCTGAGTCTTTAGGGTTTTCTATGTATATTATCATCTCATTTGCACAGAGAGATAATTTTACCTACTCTTTGCCCATTTGGATAACTCTTATTTTTTTCTCTTCCCTTATTGCTATCACTAAGCCTTCCAATACAATATTTAATAGGAGAGGCAATAGTGGGCATCCTTACCCAGTTCCTATTCTCAAGGGGAATGCTTTTAACTTCTCCCCATTGAGAACAATGTTGGCTCTCTGGTTTGTGTATATACTTTTTACTATGTTGAAGAAATTACCCTCTAATCTTATTTTGTTGAGTGTTTTAATGAGGAAAGGATGTTGGATTTTGTCAAAGGCCTTTTTTGCATCAATTGATATGATCATGTCGTTCTTGTTCTTTGCCTTGTTAATGTGATGAATTACAGGGATTGTTTTTCTTATGTTGAATCATCCTTGCATTCCTGTTATGAATCCCACTTGGTCATGATGAATTATTTTTTTGATGTATCTTTGGATTATATTGGCCAGGATTTTATTCAGCACTTTTGCATCTATGTTCATGAGAGATATTGTCCTATTGTTTTCTATTTTCTTGGTATCTTTACCTGGCTTTGGTATAAAAGATATGTTTGATTCATAGAATGAGTCTGGGAGAATTCATCTTTTTCTATTTTCTGAAATAGTTTATGTAGAATTGATGACAGTTTTTCTCTGAATGTTTCATAAAATTCACTGGTAAATCCATCTGCTCCAGGACTTTTTCTGGCTAGAAGTTGTTTTATTACCTTTTCCATTTATTCTTTTGTAATGGGTCTGTTCCGTTGTCAATTTTAGTATTAGTCTAGCTGAGTGTGGGATCAATACTGTAACTAATGCTTACCTCCACAATAAGGGATTTATCTTTAACTGCTCCACAAATTGCTGTCTGTCAGATACCCCTCTAAATCTGAACATTCAGATTAAGACAGACTAGGAAGAAGGATTGGCCACCCACTTCTGAAATAGCAGGCCTCTGAAAACCCTATGCA
>NW_006399766.1:5339006-5341361 GCF_000299155.1 Elephantulus edwardii | reverse complement strand
GTGACTGGGGTGATCGGGATGGGTGTGTCAGAGGCGGTGCGGTTGGCGCAGGATAGAGCAGGGTTTAGGGCTGTTGTGCATAGGGTCGCTATGAGTTGGAAAGGACTCGACGGCACATAACAACAACAACAACAGGTTGTGAACTTCTAAATATTTGTCCATTTCCTCTAGGTTTTCATATTTGTTTGAATATAATTTTTCATAATATTCTAATGTTAGCCTTTTTATTTTAGTTGTTTCTGTTGTGATGTTGTCCATTTCACATCTTATTAGGATTATTTTTGGTTTTTCCTTCTTTTCCATTGTTAGTTTTGCTAGCGGTTTATCGATTGTATTGACCTTTTCAAAGAACGAACTTCTAGTTTTGTTGATAGTTTCAATTGTTTTTTGGTATTATATTTCATTTCTTTCTGCTCTAATTTCTATCATTTCAGGTGTTTTAGAGGGTGTCAGGTTGTCTTGCTATTCTTTTTCAATTTGTTGGAGATGTTGGGTT
This sequence comes from Elephantulus edwardii, assembly GCF_000299155.1. Classification (NCBI taxonomy): domain Eukaryota; kingdom Metazoa; phylum Chordata; class Mammalia; order Macroscelidea; family Macroscelididae; genus Elephantulus; species Elephantulus edwardii. The sequence goes on along the minus strand of NW_006399766.1, from coordinate 5,340,865 downwards.
AGAGTCAATGGTTATTTTTTTCCTACCTTTTGATATTTTTGCTTATTGCTATAAATTGACCTCTGTTTACTTCTTTGGCTGTTTCCCAGAGGTTTTGTTAAGTGTTATTTTCATTGTCATTTGTTTCAAGAAACTTATTAATTTCATTTTTTATTTCTTCTAGTACCCACTCATGTTCAAGCAAGATGATGTTCAGGTTCCAAATTTATGGCTTTTTCTCCTTTATTCTCCCATTATTAATTTCTGATTTTGTAGTATTGTGATCTGAGAAGATACTTTGTATTATTTCTATTTTTTTAATAATTTATTGATGCTTGCCTTGTGACTTGAAATGTGATCTATTCTGGGGCATTTTTCATGCTCATTGAAGAAGAAGGTATACTGTGTTTTTCTTGGGTGCATCAGCCAAGGTCAAGTTGGTTTGTTGTGTGGTTCTTGAGCATCTTTGTTGAATTTTTTTTCTGGTAGTTCTGTCTTTTCTTGAATGTAGTGTATTGAAGTCTCCAGCTACTGTAGTAGTGTTGTCTATTTCCTTTTTCAGTTTTGGCAATGATTGTTTTATATATTTTGCAGGTCTTTCCTTTAGTAAATAGACATTCATTATCGTTATGTCCTCTTGTTCTATTAACCCTTTAAGCATTATGTAGTGACCTTCCTTGTTCTTTGTGATGATTTTTTGCATTGAAATTAATTTTATCAAGGATTAATATCGCTATTCCTGCACTTTCTGGTTGCCATTTGCTTGGTATATTTTTTTCGTCTATCTTTTTATGTTTACTCTTTCTCTAGCTTCATTTTTCAGGTATGTCTCTTGTAGACATCATATTAATGATGGATTTTGTTTTTTCATCCAATTTGCTAATCTTCTCTTCAGTGGTGCATTCACACCATTCACATTCAGTGTGATTATTGAAAGGCAGGGTTTTATTTGTATCATTTTGTTGAGTTCTCTTTGGTGTTGCTGCTAGTTACTTTGGTCCATCCTGCTTTCTGTGGCACCTCTATAAAAAGGACATCTCTTAGTGTTTCCTGCAACACTGGTCTTGTTTTTACAAACTCTCTTAGGTTCTATTTTTCTGGGAATATCTTGATCTCTCCTTCATATTTGATGGATAATTTTGCTAGGTACAGTATTATTGGTTGACAGTTGTGTTCTTTGAGTATTTGATATATGTCTTTCCACTCTATTCTTGCTCACATCGTTTCTGCTGAGAAATCAGCATTTAATCTTATATGGTCTTCCTTATAGATTGCTCTTTGTTTCTTCCTCGCTACATTCAGAATTCTCTCCTTATCTTTGGTTCTGTCAAATCGTACTATGGTATGTCTTTGTGTTTTTCCTTTGGGGTCTAGTTTATATGGTGTTCACTCAGCTTCTTGAATATATGTTCTCTCATTCTTCATTATACTTGGGAAGTATTCTTCTAGTCATTCTTCCACAAGTTTTTCAGTGCATTTACTTGGTTCTTCCTGTTATGGCATTCCAATGATGTGCATGTTATTTCTCTTGATGGTGTCCCACATTATTCTTAGGTTTTCTTCCTTTTCCTTCTTTTTTGATTCTGCTTTTTGTTCTACAGATCAGTGGTGATAATTCTATCTCCTATTTTACTTGTTCTGTGTTCCATCTCTTCAACTCTGTTCATGTTTCCCACCATCGTGTTGACAGCATCTGAAACATTGGACCTCATATTTTGGATCATGGTTTTTTGTTTTTCCAGTGCCGCTAATGCCTCGTTTCTTTTATCTTTGGATTTTTGTTTAGCACCTCCTGGTTTTTGCTTACAGTACCCTGTAGTCATTCAAGATTATCTTTCATCTGTGGAAAATATTAAATCATTGTTGTTTTAAATTCTGTG
>NW_006399766.1:5337438-5338906 GCF_000299155.1 Elephantulus edwardii | reverse complement strand
ATATTCTTCCAGTTCTCCAGGTCTCTTTTTGTTTCTTGTAGTAATTTTTTGTAATTTTCTATGAACAGATCTTTTGTGCTTCTAGTAAGATGTACTCCCATGTACTTAATCTTATGATTAGCTGATTTTTGTATGTTGATTTTGCATGCTGCCACTTTGTTGAATTAGTTGATGACATACTGTTGTTTTCTTGTTGAGTCTTTAGAATTTTCTAAGTATACTATCATATCATCTCCATACAAAGATAGTTTTACCTCCTCTTTGCCAATTTGAACACTCCTTCTTATTTCTTATTTCTCTTATTGCTATGGCTAAGACTTCCGATACAATTTTGAATAGGTGAAGTGACAGTGGGCAACCTTGCCTTGTTCCTGTTCTCAAAGCAAATGCCATAAATCTCTCTATTGAGAACGATGTTGGTTCTAGGTTTTGCATATATACTTTTCTGTGTGTTGGATTTCGTCAAAGGCCTTTTTTGCATCAATGGATAGTGTCATGTGGTTCTTATCCTTTGCTTTGTTAATGTGATGAGTTACACTGACTGTTTTTCTTATCTTGAAACATCCTTGTATATCTGTTATAATTCCACTTGGTCATGGGCAATTAGTTTTTTATGTATTGTTGGATTTTATTGGCCAGAATTTTATTCTATATTTTTGAATTTATGTTCATGAGAGATATTGGCCTATAGTTTCCTATTTTAGTGGTGTCTTTACCTGCCTTTTGTATCAACGATATGTTTGCTTCATAGAGTGAGTCTAGAAGAATTCTATCATCATTTTCTAGTTCCTGAAATACTTTATGTAGAATTGGTGACAGTTCTGTTTTGAATGTTTGATAAAGTTCTCTTGTAAACCCATCTGGTCCAGGGCTTTTTGTCCATTTCTTCTAGGTTTTCATATTGTTTGAGTAGGGTTTTCCTAGTATTCCATTGTTAACCTTTTTGTTTTAATTCGTTCCGTTGTGGCATTGCCTGTTTCATCTCTTATTCAGATTATTTGTCTTCTCTTTCTTTTCCTTTGTTAGTTTTGCTAGTGGTGTGTTGATATTGTTGCCCTTTTTGAAGAGCCAACTCCTGGTCTTTTTGATGGTTTCAATTATTTTTTCTGTTTTCTATTACGTTTATTATTGCCCTAATTTTTATAATTTCAGGCTGTTTCTTTTTTTATTTGTTGGAGATGTTGGGATAGAAAGTCATTTGTCTTTTTTCCCCCCTTCCCTTCTCTTCCCTTTTGATGTGTTTCCTTATTGTTCTAAATTGATCTCTAATTGCTGCGTTGGCTGTTTCCCAGAGGTTTTGATTAATTGTGTTTCTATTGTCATTTATTTCAAGAAAATTTTAATTTCATTTTTTTTATTTCTTCTAGTACCCACTCATGTTCAATCAAAGTATTGTTCAGCTTCCAAATGCACGGGATGTGTTTTGTTTTGTTTTTAATATTTTTTCATTAATTTCTAGTTTTGTAGC
>NW_006399766.1:5335362-5337338 GCF_000299155.1 Elephantulus edwardii | reverse complement strand
TTTTAAATTCTGTGTCAGAAAGTTCCATCAGACTTTCTGGCTTCAGGAAATCCATTGATACTATGTTATGTTTTGGGGTTGACATCTTGCTTTGTGCTTGTGTAGTGTGTGAGATATCTTGCTTTCTTTAAGATATTGATATGTTCTTGATCTGAAGACAATCCTCTAGAAATCAGTTGGGCAGCTACCCCACTTGTGTTTTTCTTTGAATTTCTGACTCAAGGGAAATTTCAGCCCAGAGCCTGTGAGAACAGCCTCTTGTAGGTTCGTCAGATCGGGGTGCTCCAGATTAAAGGCAAGTTGATTGACTAGAGGTGTAGCCACAGGTGTGAAGCCGAATGGGGATGAAGCAGGCAAAGGGGTGGAACAACCACAGGGGCAAGTCAATTGCTTTGGTGACCTGACTCAGACCTCAGCTCTCCGGGTGTGCTCACGACTGGGGTCCCTACCCAAATTCCAGCTGTCCATCTCCCACCCAATAGTTCTCACTCAGCTGTCCCTGCCCAGTGGCCCTTACCCAGGTGCCCTCATGCAGTGGCTCCTGTCCCAGCAGGGCCCTGGGTGCAGCGGGACCCAAGAAGATTCAGTAAAATTCCCACCACCCCACTCGCCTCTGGCTGTTCTGCAGTGTCCACGAAAGTTCAGTCAAATTCCCACTGGCCCACTTACTCTTGGTTACTCTCCTAGGAAGTCGTTGGTGCCCAAGAAACCTCAGATGAATTTCCACCAGCCAACCCATTCCTTGGTAGTTGGCGTGGCCCAAGAGAACTCAGCCAAATACCCACCAGTGGCCTCACTCTTGGGTGCTCTCCCAGGCAATCAGCAGTGCCGTAGAAAACACATTCAAATTTCTACCAGCCCACCCAATCATGGGCAGTCTTTAGGTGCACAAGAAAACACAGTCAAATTCCAAAAGACCCACTCACTCGTAGTGTGGGTTAAGAGAACTCATTCAATTTCCGGCTAACATTTCACCTGTCGGATGGGTCCCACAGCAGCTTGACTGGTGGCTTCCAGCTTTGGCTGGGCCAGCGGCATGGTCTGCGGTACAGCTCTACGTTCCTGTAGCTCCAAACCTAATTGTTCCAACAAAAGTTCAAATTCATACTGTCCACGTCATGCCATGTCAGTCAGATTCTGTGCAGTATGAAAGTCTCTCTAGTGGCCCATCTCTATGCAGCTTGCTATTCCTCTGGCTCTTCAAGCTGCACTCTCCACCACCACCATCTTTGGATCTGGACCCACAATTAACACCCAGATGTATCTTGGATAACAGGCAATCTGCTTCCTAAAGTTCACAGTCTTAAAAAACTCATGCAGGCGAGCATGATGGCAGGAAGTGCATGATGGCAGGAAGCCTGTGATTGTAGGAAGCATGCAATGGCAGGAAGCATGCTGGCACATTCTTCTTCATACCATCAAATTTCATGAACGATTTACCCAATATATAGTTTTAATAGGTATGAAGAAAGGATATTCCCCTGATGCACTCTTTTCCTAATTTTAAACCATGCAGTGTTCCTTTGTTCTATTTAAACAACTGCTTCTTGGTCTATGTAATTTATAAGTTTCATATGAGAACAATTAGCTGTTCTGGGATTCTTATTCTTCTCAATGTTAGCTGTTATGGTCACACAGTCAAATGCCTTTCTGACAGGGAACTGTCATTAACTCAAACAGAACTCAGAAAAAGACAGGCAGGAGGGATTTCAATATGAATGTCAGGTGAATCTTTGGTGAAAGCAGACATTATCCCAGCACACAGTTATGTTAAAGATTGCATATGCTAATGAAATTAATAGTCTAAAGGGGGAAAAATATATTATCTGTTTAATCTTTACCTAGTTCTACCAGCATTACTAAAAAGTAGGAGTATGGTCAGTCTGCTTCAGAGCTATTTACCAAGACAAGAAATTAAAAAAACAAGACTGATAAAAACTCAACTAACTTAGCATGGATGCAGCCATTTTGAAGTG
>NW_006399766.1:5333423-5335262 GCF_000299155.1 Elephantulus edwardii | reverse complement strand
GCATCAGAGAGTTGGACAATGACTAGGGATGATAGAAGGAGAATTGATGCCTTTGAGCTGTGGTACTGGAGAAGAGTATTGAAGATATCATGGACTGCTGAGAAAACAAATAGATTCACACTAGAGAGGATTAGACTGGGCTGCTCCTTGGACGCAAGGATTTTGAGGCTTCATCTGACATAGTTTGGACATGTTGTAAGGAGGGACCGGTTTTTGTAGGGGGACATCATGCTTGCGAGTGTGGAGAAGCAGCGCAGGAGGGGAAGGCCCTTTATGAGGTGGATTGATTCAGTGACGGGTAATCAGGATGGATTGGAGACAGAGTGATTGGCACAGGACAGAGCGGAGTTTAGGGCTGTTGTACATAGGGCCGCTACGAATCGCAAGTGACTTGATGGCACATACAACAACACATTATTTGGTGCATAGATATTTACTGTTGTTACTTCCTCTTCTTCTACTGACCCTTTAAGCATTATGTAGGACCTTCCTTGTCCTTTTTTATGTTTATTGCAGTGAAATCCATTTTCTCAAAGATTAATATCACTACTCCTGCTTTTTTTTGTGGTTGCCATTTGCTTGGTATCTTTTTTTCCACCCTTTTCTTTTTAGTCTTTATTTATCTTCTCTTTTCAGGTGTGTCTATTGTAGACAGTATATTGATGGGTTTTATTATTTTTTAATCCAATTTACTATTCTTTTTCTCTTTAGTGTTGTGTTTAATCCATTCACATTCATTGTAATTATTGAGAGGATAGCTTTTATTTCTAACAATTTTAAGTTATTTTTGGTGGTATTTCTGGTTACTTTAGCCCGTCTTGCTTTCTGTGGCACCTCTGTAAGAAGTACGTCTCTTAGTGTGTCCTGTAACACTGGTCCTGTTTTTACAAACTCCCTTAGGTTCTGCTTTTCTGAGAATATCTTGATCTCTCCTTCTTATTTGATGGACTGTTTTACTGAGTACAATATTCTTGGTTGCCAGTTGTATTCTGTGAATGTTCAATATAGGTCATTCCACTGCCTTCTTGCTCGCATGGTTTCTGCTGAGAAATTGGCATTGAACCTTATTTTTTCTCCCTTATAGGCCACTCTTTGTTGCCTTAGCTGCTTTCAGAATTCTCTCCTTATCTTTGGTTCTGGCAAATTTTACAATGATATGTCTTGGTATTTTTCCTTTGGGTTCTAGTCTACATTGTGTTCTCTTACCTTCTTGAATATATATTCTCTCATTCTTCATTATGCCTGGGAAATTCTCTTCTAGTAATTCTTCCACTACTTTTTCACTGCCTCTACCTACTTCTTCTTTTCTGAGATTCTGACTGTGTGCATGTTATTCCATTTGTTGGTGTCCAATATTATTCTTAAGATTTCTTCTTTTTTTCTTACTTTTTGATTCTGGTTTTTGTTCTCGCAGATCGGTGGTGAGAATTCTATCTTGTATTTCACTGGTTCTGTGTTCCATCTCTTTAACTTTGTTAATATGTCCCTCCAACATGTTGATATAATCTGAAACCTTTGTCCTCATACTCTGGATCATGGTTTCTAGTTTTTCCAGAGACATTAATGTCTCATTTGCTTTATCTGAATTGTCTTGGCTTTTTTTTCATTCCTCTTGGGTTTTGCCTGCAGAGTCCTGTAATTCTTCAAGTTTGTCTTTCACACATTGAAAATATTCAATCATAGTTCTTTTGAACTCTGTACGGCAGCTACCAGGGCTTGGGTCTGCAGATTCGCTTTCTGGAGGGCATGACTTTTATCAGCCTCTGCCTATTCTTCTCAGGCATTAAAACTTTAAATACAATTTTACCAGGTCTTGAATGGGTGTTTGGGGGCTGTCCT
>NW_006399766.1:5332805-5333323 GCF_000299155.1 Elephantulus edwardii | reverse complement strand
TCTGTTTAATCTTTACCTAGTTCTACCAGCATTACTAAAAAGTAGGAGTATGGTCAGTCTGCTTCAGAGCTATTTACCAAGACAAGAAATTAAAAAAACAAGACTGATAAAAACTCAACTAACTTAGCATGGATGCAGCCATTTTGAAGTGTTTTGGTAGGCTACCAGCCAGCTATGAAAGAGAGAACCCAAGTTCTAGCACTTTTGGCAACAGTATCAGGGGCCAGTCTCAATCCAGGAGATCTTATAACAGCTTTTCAAAGTCTCAGTGGGTCTCTTGATCTTAACTTTTCTGTCATTCTACTTCTAGCTCTTGCCCATATTTCCACTTTCCATTTCCTTTCTAGATCCTTACCTAGCTGGTTCAGTAAATCCTGATCAAACTGTAGATTCAGAACTAAATGAAGAAACTGGTCTACATATTTTTTTAAATTTAATTTAGTTTGGTTATTTTTCATTTCAATGAACATCTACAGAGATTTTGGAATTCCATTCAGTCATTGTTGCACCCTTCTCCC
>NW_006399766.1:5325741-5331523 GCF_000299155.1 Elephantulus edwardii | reverse complement strand
TATTAATCTTAAAATAAAAAGGAAGAGATAAATTTGAAAATATTTTCAGTTCTGAACTGTCTGAAAAATTTAAAGTGGGTAGAAAATGCACTAAACAAAAAGGAAATAAAAGCCTTAAACCAGTTTAGTAAAAGAAAAAGAAAGAAGGGTGTTGTTGGATAGCATTTATATTTTATAGGAATTGGTTGAAAAGTTTTGACAGAGGGTAATATGCTAGAATGGAGTAGGGCTTGGAAGGCATAGGTGTTTGATCTCTTTATCTGTGATGTTTAGTCTGGAGGTTAAGGAAGGCTAAGTGTAATTATTTACTGGGTGGGGTCAGAAAGAGGAGAGTTAATATTTTATCTACAGGTTAGGATTGGAAAAGGAAGGCGATGTTTCAGAAGATTTTTTATAACTGGAAGGTTAGTTAAAAGTTTTGGTTGCAAAAAAAAAAACAAACACAAAAAAACCCAATTTGGTTGCAGTTTTAGGCTGGTGTCTGGAAGAAGCCAGCATATCATCCATGTAACACTTTGCATGTGAAATCTTTTCTCATCTTAATAAATCTACAATTTATGTAATATTTAAAAATCTCAAAACATTTCAAAGCAAAACTACTTTCATTTTCCCTCTTAAACAAAAACACACAAAACTTATTACAAGGTATTCTGTTTTCTTAAATTTCATACTATGCTAAAACTCTCAATTTATATTCTAAAGGTGGTTTTTGTTCAGTAGACTAGATATACTAAGTTATTTCACGTGTATTTACTACTCCAAAATGCTACATTTTAATAACCATAATACTTTTAATTGGCTCAAAACCAGTATGGCTTGGTTTCAGTTGGTAAAGTTAGTATGATTTAAAAATATGTACACTGCATGGTTCAAAATTGAGAGGGGTGTACGCTAAGGATGTGTCCTATCTCCATACCTTTTCAAACTGTATGCAGAGCAGATTATCCAAGAGGCTGAGCTCGATGAGGAGAAGTGTGGCGTTGGTATTGGTGGAAAATCTATCAACAATCTGCGTTATGCAGATGACACAACCCTGCTCGCTGAAACTGAGGAGGACCTCATGCACTTACTGCAGAGGCTCATGGACTGCAGCCTTCAGTATGGACTGAGGCGCAATGTCAAGAAGACAAAGATTCTCTCCACTGGACCAACCAGTAGCATCAGGATGGATGGCGAAGAGATTGAGATTGTTCACAGCTTCAGTTTGCTCTGCTCCACGGTCAACACTCTTGGCACCAGCAGCCAGGAAGTAAAAAGAACGTATTGTGATGGGGAAAGTCTGCTGTTAGGGACCTCTCTAAAGTACTCAAGAGCAACGGTGTCTCTCTGGAGACTAAGGAGCGCCTGATACAGGACATGGTCTTTGCAATCACTTGTTATGCATCAGAGAGTTGGACAATGACTAAGGAGGATAGAAGGAGAATTGATGTCTTTGAGCTGTGGTGCTGGAGAAGAGTACTGAATGTTCCATGGCCTGCCAACAAAACAAACAGATCCATCATAGAGAGGGTTAAACCAGGCTACTCCTTGGAGGCAAGGATTCTGGGGCTTCGTCTGACATACTTTAGACATGTTGTAAGGAGAGACAGCTCCTTGGAGAGCGACATCGTGCTTGGTAGGGTGGAAGGAAAGCACAGGAGGGGAAGACCCTCTATGAGGTGGATTGATTCAGTGACTGGGGTAATTGGGATGGGTGTGTCGGAGGCAATGCGATTGGCATAGGATAGAGCAGGGTTTAGGGCTGTTGTACATACGGTCGCTATGAGTCACAAACAACTCGACGGCACCAAAAAACAACAACATATGTATACATGCACATAACTACACTTTTTAAATCATGGAAGAACAATACTTTCAAAGTAAAGAAAGAAAAGCAAATACTAAAAGTTACTTTACCATGGGCTAAGAGAACCTGCACAGGTTGGCAGAGAGAAAGATGGGAGTGAAACCGAAAGGAAGCTTAGATGGGGTTTCTGACCATCCTTGAGTCCATTGGCAGAAATTGTCCAGATCTCGAAGGGTATTAAAATGAAAAGTACCGTTTTTCAGGCTATTGAGAATTGTTATCTAGCTGGTATTGCAACAATGCTTGGTTGCAGTAAAAGATTAGTCTCTTGGGTTGGAGGTCCTCAGCTAGGCCCAAATTTAAAAGACATTTAACTACCCATGGTGTTCAGGTCTGTGGGTGAGGGCAGCCGAGATTTCAGAGCATCCTCTGAAAGTCGGAAGCGTTAGATTATGGGAAAGGCTGAGAGATTGCGTGGGCATCCCCAATAGCCATCAATAGCCTGGAAGGCCTGGTGCTTGGGTTGGACTCCTGACGCAGGCCTGCGGATTTTGGAAATATTGGACGGATATATGCACAGGGAGGAGTCCAGTGTGGACAGCCGTGAATCCCAAGGGAGTTCAAAATGCCTGGAGGCAAAATGCCTGGGGTCGGTACTGAACAATGCCTGGAAATTTTATGAGCAAATGGGCCTTTCTGAAGAAGAAAAATCTTTTCTGAGTTAGAAAAGGAGTCTGAGAGTACGGAGGAAGAAGAATAGGGAGAGGCAGAAATCATTAGAATAGGGACAAAAGTCTCCATGGGAAGAGATGCCAGATAACTCCAAGCAAGAACACTTCCAGAACAGAGGTGGCAGTAGACAGGAAGAATGAGGGGTTCAGGGAAAGTGGACAGTACTGACACCCAGATATAAACACAAAATGGATGGAAATAGACTACAGAGGGTCTGTCCCCTCAGTCCATGCAGACGTCCTCCTGGATATGCCCCTCGTGGGGTAAAAGTGTGTCTTAGCAATAGGTGTATCCTTATCAAGCCTAGGCACGGTTGGGGTCCCTAGAGGATCCCCAAATTGCCACTAAGCCATATGACAACACCACAGAACCGCAGGGGGGGGACCCGATCAAACTCCGTGGCTTCAGAATAGAGTCAGCTGTGGAGAATTTTCACTAGCACTCAAAGCGTTCCGTCAGCAAGCATACACACAAAACAGGAGGAGAGGAGAGAAACAGGACCAGTTCTGTTATGTTACCATTCGATGTCTTGACACCATGTAAATTGGTAGGGGCACTCTGTTCATGTTTCTCTCCATTATGTTGACAGCATCTGAAACATTGGACCTCATATTTTGGATCATGGTTTTTTGTTTTTCCAGTGCCGCTAATGCCTCGTTTCTTTTATCTTTGGATTTTTTTTTTAGCTCCTCCTCGTTTTTGCTTACAGTGTCCTATAGTTATTCAAGTTTATCTTTCATATGTGGAAAATATTCAATCATTGTTCTTTTAAATTCTGTGTCAGAAAGTTCCATCAGACTTTCTGGCTTCAGGAAATCCATTGATACTATGTTATGTTTTGGGGTTGACATCTTGCTTTGTGCTTGTGTAGTGTGTGAGATATCTTGCTTTCTTCGAGACATTGATATGTTCTTGATCTGAAGACAATCCTCTAGAAATCAGTTGGGCAGCTACCCCACTTGTCTTTTTCTTTGAATTTCTGAGTCAAGGGAAATTTCAGCCCAGAGCCTGTGAGAATAGCCTCTTGTAGGTTAGTCAGATCAGGGTGCTGCAGATTAAAGGCAAGTTGATTGACTGGAGGTGTAGCCACAGGTGTGGAGCCAAATGGGGATGAGGCAGGCACAGGGGTGGAACAACCACAGGGGCAAGTCAATTGCTTTGGTGACCTGACTCAGACCTCAGCTGTCCGGGTGTGCTCAGGATTGGGGTCCCTACCCAAATTCCAGTTGTCCATCTCCCACCCAATAGTTCTCACTCAGCTGTCCCTGCCCAGTGGCCCTTACCAAGGTGCCCTCATGCTGTGGCTCCTGTCCCAGCAGGGCCCTGGGTGCAGCGGGACCCAAGAAGTCTCAGTAAAATTCCCACCACCCCACTCGCCTCTGGCTGTTCTGCAGTGTCCACGAAAGTTCAGTCAAATTCCCACTGGCCCACTCACTCTTGGTTACTCTCCGAGGAAGTCGTTGGTGCCCAAGAAACCTCAGATGAATTTCCACCAGCCTACCCATTCCTTGGGAGTTGGCGTGGCCCAAGAGAACTCAGCCAAATCCCCACCAGTGGCCTCACTCTTGGGTGCTCTCCCAGGCAATCAGCAGTGCCATAGAAAACCCATTCAAATTTCTACCAGCCCACCCAATCATGGGCAGTCTGCAGGTGCACAAGAAAACTCAGTCAAATTCCAACAGACCCACTCACTCGTAGTGTGGGTTAAGAGAACTCATTTAATTTCCGGCTAACATTTCTCCTGTCGGATGGGTCCCACAGCAGCTTGACTGGTAGCTTCCAGCTTTGGCTGGGCCAGTGGCATGGTCTGCGGTACAGCTCTACGTTCCTGTAGCTCCAAACCTAATTGTTCCAACAAAAGTTCCGGTGAAATTCAAACTGTTCACGTCGTGCCATGTCAGTCAGTCTCTGTGCAGCGTGAAAGTCTCTCTAGTGGCCCATCTCTATGCAGCTTGCTATTCCTCTGGCTCTTCAAGCTGCACTCTCCACCACCACCATCTTTGGATCTGGACCCACAATTAACACCCAGATGTATCTTCGATAACAGGCAATCTGCTTCCTAAAGTTCACAGTCTTAAAAAAACGCATGCAGGCGCGCTTGACGGCAGGAAGTGCGCGATGGCAGGAAGCGTGTGATAGTAGGAAGCATGCAACAGCAGGAAGCATGCTGTCACATTCTTCTTCATACCATCAAGTTTCATGAATGATTTACCCAATATATAGATTTAATAGGTATGAAGAAAGGATATTCCCCTGATGCACTCTTTTCCTGATTTTAAACCATGCAGTGTTCCTTTGTTCTATTTAAACAACTGCTTCTTGGTCTATGTAATTATTAAGTTTCATATGAGAACAATTAGCTGTTCTGGGAGTCTTATTCTTCTCAATGTTAGCTGTTATGATCCCACAGTCAAATGCCCTTCTGACAGGGAACTGTCATTAACTCAAACAGAACTCAGAAAAGGACAGGCAGGAGGGATTTCAATATGAATGTCAGGTGAATCTTTGGTGAAAGCAGACACTATCACAGCACACAGTTATGTTAAAGATTGCATATACTGATGAAATTCATAGTCTAAAGGGGGAAATATATTATCTGTTTAATCTTTACCTAGTTCTACCAGCATTACTAAAAAGTAGGAGTATGGTCAGTCTGCTTCAGAGCTATTTACCAAGACAAGAAACTAAAAAAACAAGTCTGATAAAAACTCAACTAACTTTGCATGGATGCAACCATTTTGAAGTGTTTTGGTAGGCTACCAGCCAGCTATGAAAGAGAGAACCTAAGTTCTAGCAGTTTTGGCAAGAGTATCAGGGACCAATCTCAATCCACGAGATCGTATAACAGCTTTTCAAAGTTTCAGTGGGTCTCTTGATCTTGACTTTTCTATCATTCTACTTCTAGCTCTTGCTCATATTTCCACTTTCCGTTTCCTTTCTAGATACTTATCTAGCTGGTGCAGTAGATCCTGATCAAACTGTAGATTCAGATCTAAATGAAGAAACTGGTCTACATCTTTTTCATTGTTCAGTTCTCACTTGTTACCACTTCCAGGTCAAGATCCAGAAGGCTTCCATCAGGATACAAGGTCAAGTGATTGGAACCTTACCCACTAGTCCACAGGAAGGAATCTGATTACATAGCTCCACCCAGGAACCCCTGCCAATTTCCAAAAGAGGAAGGTGTGTGACCTACTAGGAAAATACCATTGTTCACTTAGTAACCAAGAACACACTTAAGTGGAAGGTGGAAGGAGGAAAAAA
>NW_006399766.1:5324339-5325106 GCF_000299155.1 Elephantulus edwardii | reverse complement strand
GATGAGATGTACTGATTCAGTGACTGGGGTAATGGGGGTAGGTGAGTCAGGGACAGTAAAGTTGGCACAGGATAGAGCAGGTTTCGGGGCTATTGCACGGGTCGCAGTGAGTTGCAAGTACTCGACAGCACATAACAACAGCAACTTAATAGTTTAAGTAAATCTAAACAATATTCTGAATTTATATTTACATAAACACAGATCAGGTAAAAACACATTGTTTTTCAGATTTAGGAATCATTGTTCAAGTGTTCCCCATGTTGTTGTGGACTAAGCACAGTTATATTGCATCTCAGTAATGCTAGGTTAGCTACTAAGGTGATTTTGCAATTTGTTGCTCTTTTTAAAAGATGGCTTGTTACAGAGAAACAAATCGCTGTCTACTTTATTAAAATATCTGACAACTGCACTTCAAGTTACCCATACCTTGCAGAGAAATAACAGAGTCTTCAGAGAACACATCTAGAGGATGCTAAAAAACACACTGTTGTTTTTACCTCTTGCCCACTAAATGGTAAATATGTTCATCATCATTTATGAACTTAAATAAGTGAAATGTTTATGAGATAAATAAGTACTCATAATGTAATATAATGTATTTTCTAATATTTGATCAAAATCTTTGTATGGTTTTAGCTTGAAACATTAAGTTTTTAAGAAAATGATTGGCGTGATTTTTCATGCATAAAATTGTGACTTTGGGATCATCCATTGGAAATGTTTGATACACAATAAATGATTAGGATCATGGACTAACAATCTTCAAA
>NW_006399766.1:5320439-5324239 GCF_000299155.1 Elephantulus edwardii | reverse complement strand
GAACCTTACCCACTAGTCCACAGGAAGGAATCTGATTACATAGCTCGACCCAGGAACCCCTGCCAATTTCCAAAAGAGGAAGGTGTGTGACCTACTAGGAAAATACCATTGTTCAATTAGTAACCAAGAACACACTTAAGTGGAAGGTGGAAGGAGGAAAAAACAAGTCCTCAGTCAATGCAAGAGTTTTTCAAACAAGCCACTAGGTGCTGACAGTTATTTTGTACAATGTTTTCTGACTTTTTACTTATATTTGAGTTTTGCTTCAGGAGTTAAATATTTTACATGGCATTTTACTGGTGTTAGTAAGTCACCATGGAGCTCTGGTGGCCTAGTGGTAAGGAGTTGAGCTGCAAACCCAAAGGTACATGCTTCAAATCCACCAACTGCTCAGTGGGAAAAAGATGGGCAGTCTCCTCCCCTGTAATTTACAGCCTCTGAAAACCCATTGGAGGGCCAACTATGGGATGTTTCTGATTCAACAGCAGGTAACAAAAAGATGGTCAGTCATTAAGGTGAAGGATTTTGTTTTTCATTATTGGTTTGGATATTTAAGTTACATTTTATTTTTAATTATATAATACTAGCTTTATTTTTTTCTTTGAAAAGTAAGATTGGCAGCATAATTTGTGGGCTCCTAATTTAAAGTGTGTGTGAGCATTAATCGTAGAGTAGTAAGTAACAAAAATGTCAAAGATATAGACTAAATGTTGTTTTCATTCTCCAAAATAAAAAAAAACACCAACCAAACCCCTCAGACAACTATAATTCTTCACAGTTGTTTGCTGTGTCAGAGCTGGACAATGACTAGGGATGATAGAAAGAGAATTGATGCTTTGGAGCTGTGGTGCTGGAGAAGAGTGTCGAATATACCATGGGCTGCCAGCAGAACAAATAGATTCATCCTAGGGAGGGTAAAACCAGGCTGCTCCTTGGAGCTAAAGATTCTGAGGCTTCATCTGGCATACTTTGGGCAAGGAGGGACCAGTTCTTGGAGAGGAACATTATGCTTGGGAGGGTGGAGGGACAGAGAAAGAAAGTTAAGACTCTGGATGAGATGTACTGATTCAGTGACTGGGGTAATGGGGGTAGGTGAGTCAGGGACAGTAAAGTTGGCACAGGATAGAGCAGGTTTCGGGGCTATTGTGTGGGTCGCAGTGAGTTGCAAGCTACTCGACAGCACATAACAACAGCAACTTAATAGATTAAGTAAATCTAAACAATATTCTGAATTTATATTTACATAAACACAGATTCAGAGAACACATCAAGAGGATGCTAAAAAACACACTGTTGTTTTTTCCTCTTGCCCACTAAATGGTAAATATGTTCATCATCATTTAGGAACTTAAATAAGTGAAATGTTTATGAGATAAATAAGTACTCATAATGTAATATAATGTTTTGCTTACACATATATTGTATTTTCTAATATTTGATCAAAATCTTTGTATGGTTTTAGCTTGAAACATTAATTTTTATAAAAAATGATTGGCGTGATTTTCATGCATAAAATTGTGACTTTGGGATCATCCATTGGAAATGTGTGATAAACAATAAATGATTAGGATCATGGACTAACAATCTTCAAAGGTCCAAGGCATAAATATGTTAATTAAGCAATCTATAAGCAAAGTTGGACACAACTTTGATCCCAAAGGTTGCCATGAGCTTCCACTGCCTCTGTCCTGAATCTTCTAGAATTACTTAGTATGACTTAATAGTCCATTTGAACTTGCAAGCTTTGAATTAGTACTCTGGGAGACAGTTATTCCTGGTTTGACTTTGGAATTTAGGCCTACTGTGATTCCCTTGCTATTCTTTTATTTTATTTTTTCTTTTAAATTTATTCTTGATTTTAGTAAAAATTTAGAGACTTAGGATTTCCATTCATTCATTGTTGAACTTTTCTCCCCTCCCAAACCTCACCCCTGGTACACTACCCTCCTGGAAAAGTAAAAGAAAAATTATTTGTTTTACAATCGATCCCCCCAGGTCTACTCCACCATGTAGCCTTTGCTCTGGACTCCTGTCATGACAAAAACACCTAATCACATATGCCTTTCAGTTTTCTCCCTCATTTGTTTCAATGCAGTATACATTATTGAACCCATCTTTCTCAGTCTCTCCCAAACGCCAATGTCAGTCCTGTTTTACAACAGTGGCACCATGCAGTATTTGTTCTTTTGTGACTGAGATACTTCACTCAGCATAATATCCTCCAGGGTCACCCATTTTGAACAATATTGCATGAGTTCCTTGTTTTTCAATGCAGTGTAGTATTCCATTGTGTGAATATACTACAGCTTCTTTATCCATTCGTTTGTTGACAGGCACTTAGGTTATTTCCAACTCTTTGTTATTGTGAACGAAGCCGTAATAAACATTTATAAAGAAAACGCTACTTCTACTTGCCCTAACAGGACTGAGGCCATCAAAAAATGTGACTGACAAGTACAACTGCAGCTCTGAGCAATAATTAACTCCATTGTATGCCAATGAGGATGATCCGAAGATTCTGTCCCCCGGCCCCATCCTCACCCCATTCGGGAGGTTCTTCAGGATCAGGGGTGACATGAGGCTCACGCCTTGCTGTTCTCAACAGTGCACAATTGGAAACCTTTTTCCACAAACACACAGGATGGAGCTCTGGGCGTCGCCATGTTGGATGAGCCAGAAACCCCTTGCTATTCTTTTAGCTCAGCATTACTGATACTAATTCTAGCCCTGCTCAATCTTTCATCTTTACTTCATGTATGGCTGTCAATTCAGCACCCGAGTTCATAAGTAATTATTCATTCCCACTTCACAATTCCCTTCATCTGAGTAATTGAGTAACAAAATTTAAAAACAGAGTCAATGATCTCATATTACAGTTTTAAGAAACAGTAGATTTAATGATTAGACAATCATTGGCAGGCTTCAATCTGGGTCCTTTAATTCCCAAACCAGTGTTCTTTGCTGTATTATCTGGTATACTGACTTACGTTTTAGTATATTGAAGTTGGGAGAGAGTGTGTGTATGTGCATGTGTTATTTGGAATAAGTATTATGTAGATGAAGAGGAATCAATGCCATTGAGTTGTGGTGCTGGAGAAGAGGCACCACCTTTATATTAAGCTGTGCAACTGCCTTGAAGCTTTTGCTGTAGAAAGTCAAAGACTGCGTTCTTCAATATGGATTGCATCTCAACATCAAGAGGACAAGTATCCTCACCACTGGACAACTGGAAGTATCACAATGTATTGATAAAAGATCAAGGTTGCTAACAATTTCATCTTGCTCAGATCCACAATCAACACTCTTGGCACCAACAGATAGGAAATCAAAAGAGAAGTTATTTTAGTAAAGTCTGATGTCAGGGACCTCTTCAGAGTATTAGAGAGCAATGATTTCAGTCTAGAGACTAAGGTTTGCCTGATTCAAGCCATAGTCTTCTCAATTGCTTGCTGTGCATTTGAAGGCTTAACAATGACTAAGGATGACAGAAGAGGAATTGAACCTTTTGAGTTGTGGTACTGGAGAAGAGTATTGAACATACCATGCACTGCCAAGAGAACAAACAGATGTGTCCTGGAGAGGATGAAGCAGGTTTGCTCCTTGGAGGCAAGGATTATGACACTCCATCTCACATATTTTGGGCATGTTTCCAGAAGGGACCAGACCTTGAAGAAAGACATCATGCTTGGAAGGGTGGAGGGGGAGCAAAGGAGAGGAAGACCCTGGATGAGATGAATTGATAAAGTAACTAACTGTGGTAGGTAATGTAGACAGGTATGTCAGAGACAGTGAGATTGGCT
>NW_006399766.1:5319354-5320339 GCF_000299155.1 Elephantulus edwardii | reverse complement strand
GGTTTAACCCTCTCCAGGACAAATCTATTTGATTTCCTAGCAGTCCATGGTATTCTCAGTACTCTTCTCCAGCACCACAGCTCATAAAGCTCAGCATTACTGATACTAATTCTAGCCCTGCTCAGTCTTTCATCTTTACTTCATGTATGGCTGTCAATTCAGCACCCGAGTTCATAAGTTATTTTTCATTTCCACTTCACAATCCCCTTCATCTCAGTAATTAACAAAATTTAAAAACAGAGTCAATGATCTCATATTACAGTTTTGAGAAACAGTAGAGTTAATGATTAAACGATCATTGGCAGGCTTCAATCTGGGTCTTCAATCTGCCACCCTCCCCCCACCCCAAACCAGTGTTCTTTGCTGTATTATCTGGTATACTCATTTACGTTTCAGTATATTGAAGTTGGGTGAGAGTGTGTGTATGTGCATGTGTTATTTGGAATAAGTATCATGTAGATGGAGAGGAATCAATGCCATTGAGTTGTGGTGCTGGAGAAGAGGCACCTCCTTTATATTAAGCCGTGCAACTGCCTTGAAGCTTTTGCTGTAGAAAGTCAAGGACTGCATTCTTCAATATGGATTGCATCTCAACATCAAGAAAACAAGTATCCTCACCACTGGACAATTGGAAGCATCACAATGTATTGATAAAAGATCAAGGTTGCTAACAATTTCATCTTGCTCAGATCCACAATCAACACTCTTGGCACCAACAGATAGGAAATAAAAAGAGAAGTTGTTTTAGTAAAGTCTGATGTCAGGGACCTCTTCAGAGTATTAAAGAGCAATGATTACAGTCTAGAGACTAAAGTGTACCTGATTCAAGCCATAGTCTTCTTAATTTCTTGCTGTGCATTTGAAAGCTTAACAATGACTAAGGATGCCAGCTCTGGCAGAAAATCGCCTGTGACTTCATCCATAGCCACTGGTGAGAGTCAGCGCCCAGAGCCATCAGGGGCTTTAAGCTCGTTGCCCACTGCTG
>NW_006399766.1:5316728-5317779 GCF_000299155.1 Elephantulus edwardii | reverse complement strand
TCAGAGTTCTTGTACACAGGGTCTCTGTGAGTCATAGTCAACTTGTCAGCACATAAAAACAACAACAATGGTGTCCCACTGGGTTAAAAGTTGTGCTGCTAACTCAAAGGCAAGCCATTTGACTCCAGTAGCTGCTCTGTGAGAGAGATGGATAGTCTCCTCCTGTGTTTATAGACTTGAAAAACCCTCTGGGAGGGTCAGCTATGAGTTGGTCACAACTCACCACCACAAAACAACAATAACACTAAAAAGCAATACTATTTTAAATAGAAAAGAAACATAATATTGCAGAACCTATATGATTCAGTGGAAACATATTCTCATTTCAGAGGAAGTGTCAAACTCTAAATGAATTAGATCTACTGTTACTAGTAGCTGGACAGTTGCTGCATACTTTTGAATCAGAACTGACCCATAGCTGACACTCCAGAGGGTTTTTGGAGGCAGTAAATTTCTAGGAAGGAGAATGACCATCCTTCTTCCCTGGAGCAACGGGTGGATTAGAATTTTATGCCTTTAGAATTGCAGCGCAGCTTCTCAACACTAGGCCACCAGAGCTAGAAGATAGACGTAAACTATGGACTTGACCAAACATCCTTTAAACTTTTTAAACACTAACACACACATTGCCTCATACTAATTAAGAATTTGCTAAACTTAGGCATCCAACCGTTCCCACCAGGGAGCTAATTGGTCACATAACATTATCTCAGTCTTTATTAAGGTATCAATGAAAGGCATTTCCATTCCCACCAGGACCATTTTCTTTCTTAATATAAACCAAATGTTCGATGGTACTTTACTTCAGAATATTTTCTTTTCATTTAAGAATTAAAGAGTAGTATTGAGCCAAGGTATCAGAAGAAACAAATACAAAAATAAGGGCATTTTAGAAGGACTTCGTGGTATAGAAAAGTAAGTCAATTTATTTAACAGATTGCATATATTATTATATTACCACCCTTAGTTAAAATCAAATGAAAATTGTTTTTCATTTATTTTAACTTAATTATTACTCATGCTTAGAAAGGTGGGGACTCAGGGAAATAGA
>NW_006399766.1:5313505-5314543 GCF_000299155.1 Elephantulus edwardii | reverse complement strand
TTAGTTATATGCTCTAATAAAGGTCACTCGAACCTAAATTGAGACCGAGTTGATGCTCCAACCAGTTTTCTGAGGTAATAAATCCCATGGGAGGAGACTGTCCATTTTTCTCACCCGACTATGCTGGCGGATCCAAACTTCCATCTTTGGCTCAGCAGCACACTCCCTATGGACTAGCCACTAAAGCACCATACGTATTATACTCGAGCTATATATAGGTAGGCTTGTAGCTTGGAGAGCAATCTATAGGAAGGCACAGAGAACTGAGTGACATTTAGTAAGAATTAGGAAATGCACCATAAAGAGATTTCATTTTGATCTGAATTTTTAACTTTTGTGTTTCTACAGTGAAGAGTGGCAAGGGGGGGGGGCACGTTGATGGAGAGAGATCATTTGAAGAGATTCTGTTAATAGTTTAGTGAATTATAAAAAAAAAAATAATTGTGCCCACTCCACTACCACCAGTAGCAGCAGCTGAGGTTTCGGGGCCAGGCTGGTAGGCTGAGAAGATGCCACAGTCCAAGTCCCGGAAGATCACCACCATCCTGGGCTACCAGTCGGTTGGGAAATCCTCATTGACAATTCAGTTCGTTGAGGGCCAATTTGTTGATTCCTGTGGCCGAACCATTGAAAATACTTTCATGAAACTGAAATGAAGTGGACAAGAATATCACCTTCAACTTGTAGACACAGTCAGAGAAGATGAATATTCCCTCTTTCCTCAAATGTACTCTATATATATTAATGGTTATATTCTTGTATACTCTGTTACATCAATCAAAAGTTTTGAAGTGGTTAAAATTATTCACAGCAAATTGTTGGATATGGTGGGAAAAGTCCAAATACCTATTATGTTGTTGGGAAATAAATAAAGAAGGAATGCTTTAGCAGAATCTTGGAATGCAGCATTTTTGGAATCTTCTGCTAAAGAAAAGCAGACTGCTATTGATGTTTTCAGGAGGATAATTTTGGAAGCAGGAAAAAAAATTGATGTAGCAGCTTCACCAGGAAAGTCATCATGCTTGGTGATGTGAATCT
>NW_006399766.1:5310749-5311715 GCF_000299155.1 Elephantulus edwardii | reverse complement strand
CACAAGGACAAATACTGCCCAAAACCATTATTGTAAAATGAGTGTGAGGATCCAAGGGATGGGGGAGGGGGGAAGTAGAGGGCTGAGGATGGGGGGGGAGTGGAAATTAGTAATGGGGTCATACAATTTCATGGGTGAGGGGGTGAGTGAATGGGAGGATATGGTGAGAAAAACAATGTATTCAAATTTGGTAACTAGTATAAAAAAATGTAAAAACAACCCACCTCAGTATTAATGTTTAATGAGAATATCAAGAGGAGGTGTTCTTCCCCCTCTCCTTCCCCTTCTCCCTCTCCACTTCTTTCTTCTTCTTCCTCCTCCTTCGACTTCCTCTTCTCCTTCCCCTTTTCCCCCTTTCTCTTCCTCCTCCTTTTTGCTTTACATTTGAGTTGTTATAATTGGAATACAAAAATATTTGGCACCTCCTTCATTCCACACCTCCACTGGAAGCATTTTCCTTCTTCTTGAATTATTGCATCTCTGTGTTATTGTTATGTATCATCGAGTCAGAACAGACTCATAGCTGACCCTCTAACAAACTTTCAAAGGCAGTAAATCACCCAGGAGGAGATTGACCATCTATCTCCCACAGACCAACTGGTGGTTTCAAACCATGTACCTTTGGGTTGGCAGCACAACTCCTTATCATGTGATTACAAAAATAAATACTACATCCTCTTAAGGATGCTCTGGTGGCATGGTGGTAGGAATCTGCACTTCAATCCAAAATCACAAGATTAGAATCCACTCATTGCTCTGAGGGAGAAGAATGAGTCATCTCCTCTGCTATTAATCGCCTCTGAAAACCCACTGGAGGGTCAACAATGAGTTGGTTCCAACTTCACAGTACACAACAACAACATTCTCTTAAGAGTTTCTCAACTGGTTATGATTTACTTCTTTCATTTCCAGGGTACATTAGGTGATGTCTTTGGATATTCTGATTGCCACAAAGGCTTTAGAGGT
>NW_006399766.1:5307786-5309009 GCF_000299155.1 Elephantulus edwardii | reverse complement strand
TGTTTGTTTTTGCAATAAAGTATTAGAGCACTCTTTCATTATTTTCTTTTTACTCTTTCATTATTGTTCTAATTTTAGCATTTCCTCTCCCCATCCCCATTTTTTTTTTTGTTGTTAAAAGACAAAGACTCATCAGAGGAAGAAATAAATAGAGAATCCCTACTACAAAGGCAGACTGAAAATATGGTAAGATCTGGACAAAGAGGAAAGCAATCTTGGACAGTAGCGAGTGAGACTAACCTTTACAATCCAGAGAATGAATCTGCACCCTCTGCAGGACATTCTAGTGAAGAAATGATGCAAAGTAACACCCGAAGTCAAATGGAAAATCCATTATCTGAATCAAGATATTCAAAGATAACTAGAGCCGAACTAAGCACAATATTAACAGGAGAAGTTCATCAAATTAGGAGTCACAAAAGATCAAGGAGCAGGAGCCCAGAGAATTGGCGAACCAGAGCAAGACTAGAAAGGTCTTCTGTTTATGAAAATATTGAGGATTTGAGAACCTCACCTCCTATAATCCCATCTTTTTCTCCAGAACCTGAGACTGTGCCAAGAACTCAGCATCATAATGCGCCAAGAGAGCAAATCACTGGAACCTATTTACAAAATAGGGGCCTTTTTACAACTTTTGGAGCAAGATATGACCTTCAAGGAGATAATTCTTCAGCCAGAACTTCCACTGCAGTGTCTTGGAGTGGTAGACAGGGAAATCCAAGCGTATTCTTAGATTTTGAAGAAAGACAAGTTCCGTCTGAAGACTATTTGGGGAGAAACACCACAGCTAGTGGAAATATGTTAACATCTCAGCCACAAATCAGCATGGACACTCATGACAGTGAACAAGGAGATTATACATACACGTTTTCACACTCTGATCATCCAGGTATAAGAACGTATGTTAGTATTCTCCGAAACTCTGGTCACAGAAGTGTATATGCTACTGCAAGTGTTACTTCATCTGTTGTAGTTCAACACACTGTAAGCCAGATAATGATGGGATTTGAGCAATCAGAGTTCTTTATCAATAGTGATAATACTTTGGCGCCTAGTAGCTCAGTTCCCATTCACAGTGTAGAATACACAGAAGAAAGTGAGGGCAATTCTGATGATACCAACCATTATGAGAACAATTCCAATCCTGGAATTAATTGCCCTCCAAATACTACTTCAATTCCTAGCTCAAGCTCTAGTGACATTACGAGTTCAAGCCCGATGTC
>NW_006399766.1:5293064-5294359 GCF_000299155.1 Elephantulus edwardii | reverse complement strand
GCCTCGAAAACTGTGTCTTCTGGATTGCAGCACAGCTTCTCTCCTATTGCATACTTGAGTTCTCCTTGGTGTGGCAAGAAGCTGCACTGCAATCCTAGTTCTCCTTGATGCATTGGTTAAGTACTGCTAACAAAAAGGTCAGTGGTTTTAAATCTCCCAAGATTAGTGGCGGGGGAAAAACCTAGGAATCTGCTCCCATAAATGTGACAGGCTAGCAAACCTTATGACACAGTTCTATTCTATCATATAAATTGCCATGCATCATAATTGACTCAGTGGAATAGCATAAGAACAGCAAGTCCCAGTATTCATTCTTGTTGCTCTCTTTAAAAATAATAAATCTTATTCTGTCATGTCTCACACCTTTCTCAAATATTCCAAGTACTTATGGAGCACCCACTCTGGGTAATGCAGTATTCTGGGGGCTATGGGTACGACAATAATTATAAAAAAAACTCACCCATAAAACAAACCACAAATCAGAACTCTTGCTTGCAGAAGTTTAAAATGTTGTTGATCCCTATTAATACTCAGTTTTCTATCTATACTCATGAATAAACACTATGAGCACTATGTCTGTAGTTAACACTTGGCTTTTGAAAGGCTTAATTTTCACATAAATAGATGGAGAGCTTCCAATACTCTGAAGACCTTAAAGATCCTGAAATAATAAGGCTTTGTCTGGGGTAAAACAACAATACTGACAACTGTAGTTATCCCTGGAGAGGGTCTTTTTATTTCTTTAAAGAAAAATACACATTTTAAAGACATAATTAGTATAATTAGACATAATTAATATCACTGTTCTTGCTTTTTCCTGATTGTCATTTGCTTGGTATCTTTTTCCTCACCCTTTTATTTTTAATCTTTCTTTATCTTCATTTTACAGGTATGTCTCTTGTACACAACATATTGATAGAGTTTGTATTTTTATCCTATCTGCAGTCTTTTTCTCATCATTGGTGCATTTAAACAATTCACATTCATTGTGGTTATTGAGAGGCAAGGTTTTATTGCTATCATTGTGTTTAGGTCTTTTAGGTGTTGTTGCTAGTTACTTTTGCCCATCCTGCTTTCTGTGGCACTTCTGTAAGAAGGATGTCTCAGTGTTTCCTGCAATACTGGTTGTTTTTACAAACTCCCTTAGGTTCTGTTTTTCTGGGAATATCTTGATCTCTCCTTCATATGTGATGGACAGTTTCACTGGGTACAGTATTTTTGGTGGACAGTTGTCTTGAGTGTTTGATATATGTCATTCCACTGCCTTCTTGTTTGCATGGTTGCTTTTGTGAAAT
>NW_006399766.1:5285859-5292964 GCF_000299155.1 Elephantulus edwardii | reverse complement strand
GCCCATATCTGTCCCATTTCCTTCCTGCCCCCCACCCATCCACCCAAACTGTGTTTGCAGGTAGCTTAGCTGACAGCCTCACTGCGTTCCTCTTGGGCTCCTCCTTTACCACTCCTTTGGCTGAGCTGACCTTCCTCTTGGATACCTTGGTGACAAGTAGGACTTTTGCCAGGTGCCTGTGGGCTGTAGCTGGTGCTGACAGCCTTTGCGAAGCTGGGTTTCTCCCTTCTGTTCTTTCAACTCATCTCTTTAACAATCCTTTCCCACCTTTCTCCTTTCTCTGATTGCTAAATATGTGTATGATTAAAACAGGAACTGTAAATAGCAAGAAAGGAGAAGGCCTATATATCAGAGGGCCTTTCAGTTAGCAGGACAAGTGGCTACTCCACCAGGGTTCTCTTTGTATAATAAAGGGGAGAAAAGTACACTGTCACCCTTAGAAGCAATGAGATGAAAAATGCTTCAAATTTATTGCCTTTCTCTTAAACTTGTCCTTGTTTGCTATAATGAAAAACAGTTAAGGACAATAGGCAGTAATAGGTATTCCATTACTTTTTGCTTCATGACCAAATTCATAGGTGTATTCAGCTAGTTTTTAAAAAGATTCTTCTTTACTATGAAGGGCTTTATAGCTCGTATAATTGACTCTTCCTCTTGGTGCACATGATCAAAAGCACCTAATTGTTGTTTGGGAGTTTTCCATGTTGTAATCTGAGGTTAAAACCTGAATTTTCTGGTGGTCAATTCTTAAGAAGCTGTGCTGCAATCCCAAAGGCACACAGTTCAAATTCACCCACTGCTCTGCAGGGGAAGGATGGGCAATCTCCTCCCATGTGGTTAACTGCCCCTGAAAACCCACTGGAGGGTCACCTATGGGTCAATTCAGTCTATTTAGCACACAGTAAACACAAACCACTCCAGGTTAATTAAGTTCTAATTGTCCCCAGTAAAACCATCACCCTAAAATAATTGATATTTAAAGTGAAATTTCATGTCCTGCTTCCTTTCCAAACATAATGGATTTTTCTTCAGATTCTAATTCACCCTGAAAACTTGACCTTTTTTCCCCCTGTATATTGACTACTCCAGGAAATTTTGCTTAAAATTCTTAATCCTTACTATGGTAGGTGAAAGGACATTGTATTATAACCTAAAGCATTAGTTGTAGATTTTGTGCAACATGAAATCTATATAAATGGAGACAATACTAAACATCAATCTCTTGTAAGGTTTTAAAATCAGAATCACAACTGACCTTTATTTTCTACTTGAATTACAATCAGCCATAAACATTACACAAAGCAAAATATTAGTAGAATGTAGGGACTAATTGTTTAATTCCGATTTGAACTAACATGGAGTTCATACAAAAGGTATTCTCATGGCCAAGAATGAAAATTCAAATAGATGGAACCTCTGAAATTCACATTAAGTTCTGAAAGTCTTTTGAAGACAATAATTTTTTTCAAGGATTTATGCTACAACAGCTGCTTCATTTTAAGTAAGTAGAATGATTGTAAAAGGTACTCTCTTGATACCTCGATGGGTTTCTACTTTCAACAGGATAACAGCCAGTACATTTATGCATGCCTTCTAAAGTACATAGAATTCTAGCATGATCTCTAAATACTCAGACCCTGATAAAATTTGCACCCCTTTGGTGTTCTTCAATAAAAGAAATCTTTCGATATGGTAGTATATCATTCCTGTGGCTTGGTTCTTTTATATGACATGGTTGACTTTAAGGAATGAAGATTATCTAAAGCAAATCTGACCTAAGCAGGTAAGTCTTAAAAGTCACAGAAGAGGCTTCCAAAACAGATAACTTGGACTCCTTTCTCTTTGTTCCTCTTACAACTCTGTTGTTGTTGTTGTTGTTATGTGCCGTCGAGACTTTGTGACTCATAGCAACCCTATGCACAACCCTGCTCTATCCTGTGCCAGTTGCACTGCCTCTGACACACCCATCCCGATTACCCCAGTCACTGAAGCAATCTACCTGATAGAAGATCTTCCCCTCTTGGGCCGTCCCTCCTCACTCCCAAGCATCATGTCCATCTCCAAGGACCTGTCCCTCCTTACAGTATGTCCAAAGTATGTCATACGAAGCCCCAGAATCCTTGCCTACAAGCCACAGCCTGGTTTAACCCTCTCCAGGATGAATCTGTTTGTTTTCTTGGCAGTCCATGGTACAGTCAATACTCTTCCCCAGCACCACAGCTCAAAGGCATCAATTCTCCTTCTATCCTTTCTAGTCATTGTCCAACTTTCTGATGCATAACAAGTGATTGCAAATTCCATAGCCTGTATCAGATAGACCTTAGTCACCAGAGTGACACCATTGCTCCTCATTACTTTAGAGAGGTCCCTAACAGCAGACTTTCCCATAACAATATGTCTTTTAATTTCCTGGGTACTGGTGCCAAGATTGTTGACCATGGGCCCTAAAAAGTAACATGAACCAACTGAGAGACTTGTTTTTGCCTTGTTATTCTAGTATTTGGATTTGACTTCCATTTTAAGTCTTCTTTTACCAAACCCAAAACTAAATCCATTGCCAATGGAGTCAATTCTGGCTCATAACAGTCTATTAAGACCAAGTAGAATTGCCATTGGGGTTTCCAAAACTTTAAACTGTTGTAGTGGGATTTTTTAAATTTTTGAGTGAATGTTTACAGAATAAAGTGGTTTTTCCATTGAACAATTCACACACATTTTATTAAGTGACACTGATTGCAATGTCCATAGTGTATTATAGTATTCTTCTCAGTTTTTTCCTGGTTCTCATTTCAATTCATCCTTCTTTCCTATAATTTCCTACCTTCTTAGCTTTCTCTCTTTTGATCTCAGATGCTTTATTCCTTCCTGGTGCAACCGAATTCCTTATAGACCTGACTTTTGCTTGGCTGCAAGCTGAGTCAGGGGAGTGACTTCAGTTCCAGACTTGGAAAGTGATGGAAAGACATACTCTTGGGCTTTCCACCAATCTGTATTGAACCAGTAAACTTGGTTGTTCTTACGATTTTGAGGGTTTTTTTTCCACATTTTTGTCCCATTTAATCAGGGATCATCTATTGTGACCCCTTTGAGAGTAATCAGCAGTGGTAGCTGGGGACCATCTATTTCTTCTGGTGTCAGGACCTGGAAACTAAAGTTCACATGGTCTTTTGGGCTATCTTTGTTTTGGTTTTCATTCTGTGGTTCAGGAGAGCCTGATACTTGCACCTTAAATGGCTGTTCACAAGCATTTAAGAATCTAGTCACTACTCACCCAAATAAGATGTAGAACATTGTCTTTGAAGACTATCTTATGCAAATTTTCCCTGATTTCCCCAGAGACCATTCTATCCAGAAGGGAAACCTTATGCTGCTGCCACCAGAGAATGGGGGAGGGGGGAAACTCTCATAGGAGGTAGAACAAAAACTCTATATGGCTGTCACTGGTAGGGGCAAGGGGGGGTTGGGGGTGGTGAGAAAACAAATCCCAAAAACCATAGTAAGAGGCAGACAGAAAGGAGAGAGTAAAATAAAATGGCAACTAAAAGACTCCTTAGGCCGGATTTCATCACATGCAATTTCTGTTGAAATTTAAAGGTCTGCAGGTACACTCACATACTCCTAGACGTGCTAAAACACAAACTTTGTACCTAGGCAAGAGCTATATCCTAATTTACATTTTTGTTTCTTACAAATTCAAATGCTAGCTGTTCCTGGATCCTTTAAGGGATTATCAAAAGCACTTTTTACTACACCAGGTGAGAATAACTATAGACAGTCTTCTGCCAGCAGACTACTTCTTTCTTCTTTAGGGTGGCTGATAGGTTCAGATGGCTGATTATTTTTTTTTAGCAATTGAATGTTTTAACCACCACAATCAGAGTGCCTTTGTATTCCCAAAGTTAAGTATTAATGTAAAATAATGAACTTGAAGCTTTTATAGAAATATCAGGGATAATCTAAGAATATCCCATTCTTTGAATATTTGCAATTTCTTGCTCATTTGAAAAAATAGCATAGTCAGTGATATTATGAGTATATTTATTAAATCCTTTTCAAAGATTTTTCATAATGTTTTAATTATGCATGCTTAATCCTTTAACGTTGAAATATATTCCTTATTTCCCCCTAAAACTATTTTAAAACACTTTCTAATAATAACCAATTTGGATGTGGAATTTTTAAAAATTATTATTAACTTTTATTAGTTTTAATTAACATTTACAGAGATTTTGGCTTCTCATTTCTTCATTGTTACACTGTTTTCTCTACCCTCCTCCCCAGTTTGTTCTTCTTCCCCACCCCCCCTACCCCTGAATGTGGAATTTTAAAATTGGTATTTGTATTTATAGAGCTCTGGTAGAGTAATTTGAATCCACCAATGGCTCTGTTGAACAAAGAGGAGAAATCTGTTCTTATGTGATTTACAGTCTCCAAAATTTTTCTGGAGGTTCAGATATGCATTGGTTCCAATTGAACAGGAATGATATTTTAATTT
This sequence comes from Elephantulus edwardii, assembly GCF_000299155.1. Lineage (NCBI taxonomy): Eukaryota > Metazoa > Chordata > Mammalia > Macroscelidea > Macroscelididae > Elephantulus > Elephantulus edwardii. The sequence continues at coordinate 5,288,469 of NW_006399766.1, read as the reverse complement.
TTTTAGTTATGTATTTGTGTTACTTAAACAAGAACAGGTGTGTGTGAGTTTATCTAGCACTGCTATAACAGAAATATCTCAAAGGGTTAGTTTTAACTAACATAAATTTATTTTCTGATAGTTTAAGAGGATAGAAGTCTAAAGTCAAGTTGCCAGCCTTAGTGGAAGGCCTTCTACATAAGCTTGAAGAGAAGGTCCTTATGCCTTTCCGTATCTGTGGATCTGGCAGTCTTTGGAGGTGTACATGTGTCTGGATATGAGTCTTCCCCTGGTTCTAGATTCTCAGGGCAGCAAACATATGTCCAAAGGACACATTTTGGTCCCACCTCTTTTTTCTTTGTATTACTGAGATTCTCTCTTTCTCTGCTTCCTTTCTTTCCTGTATGCTGAAAGTGTGGTTGAATTAGAGGTGTGGCTTGAGTACTGAGAACTGCCACACACAGTTTCCACTGCTGTAAAACTTTATGGAAGCAGATAACACATTTATCTCCTGTGGTATAACCCACTGACCTTCCTAGTAAGAAGGACGATGACTGAACCACAATGCCACTAACATATAGAGGCTAAGATTTCATTTACAACAGATGCATCACAAAGTTTAGAAAAATTATATCAGATTACAAAATGGGGCACAGCTGCACACATTACATAGCCAAGGTGACAGATATTTTGGTGAAGGGATACACAATTCTTCAATACACGACACTAAGTAGGCACACACTTGTCATAAAAAACACAAAAATAAACTTATCCCTCTTATAAACACCTTCATCTAAAAAAAAATCACTCACATTTCTAATTCCAGTTCCACTTCCTCCACTTTAATCACTGCCAACACCATGGCCCAAAGCTTTTTCAAGAATAGGGATTAATTTTTTCTCAGTGGATACAAAAATATCCTCCTTTCTAACTGAGGCATAACATTCTACATTTTAAGTACAGTGTTGTTACTGTTACATATAGTCAGAACCAATTGACAGTCCACCCTCCAGTGGGTTTTCAGAGGTAGCAAGCTGCACAGGCATGTTCATTTTTTTTCTCTCAAGGAACAGCTAGTGGATTTGAACTGCCAATAATAAATATTACTTAGCTCTTCAAAAACTATGCATATTAATGTGGCTTCTGATAGATTTAAAATCTGAAGTCATATTCCTAATTTCCACTATCTTTCCCTTTTGCTATTTTTATTGTTTTAAACAATCACTTATTTACATTGTGATTTATATAATTATTCATATATACATTGTATTTTGTTTAATTAATGTACGACTGGTTCTTATCTTTCATCACCTCATGTTTTCAAGTCCCCATTGAATTTTTCCTATTCCTTATCAGGAATAACTTCTTTCTCTCATTTCTCTCTGATGTTGTGTACCGTCGAGTCAGAACCAACCCATGGCTGACCCTCCAGTGGGTTTTCATAGGCAGTTAATTGCAAGAGAGGAGACAGCCCATCCTCCTCTCAAGGAGCAGCTGGAGGCCTCGAAAACTGTGTCTTCTGGATTGCAGCACAGCTTCTCTCCTATTGCATACTTGAGTTCTCCTTGGTGTGGCAAGAAGCTGCACTGCAATCCTAGTTCTCCTTGATGCATTGGTTAAGTACTGCTAACAAAAAGGTCAGTGGGTTTAAATCTACCAAGATTAGTGGCGGGGGAAAGACCTAGGAATCTGCTCCCATAAATGTGACAGGCTAGCAAACCTTATGACACAGTTCTGTCGTATAAATTCCCATGCATCATAATTGACTCAGTGGAATAGCATAAGAACAACAAGTCCCAGTATTCTTTCTTGTTGCTGTGTTTAAAAAAAAATAAATCTTATTCTGTCATGTCTCATACCTTTCTCAAATATTCCAAGTACTTATGGAGCACCCACTCTGGGTAATGCAGTATTCTGGGGGCTATGGGTACTATAATAATTATTAAAAAACATACCCATAAAACAAACCACAAAACAGAACTCTTGCTTGCAGAATTTTAAAATGTTGTTGATCCCTAGTAATACTCAGTTTTCTATCTATACTCATGAATAAACACTATGAGCACTATGTCTGTAGTTAACACTTGGCTTTTGAAAGGCTTAATTTTCACATAAACAGATGGAGAGCTTCCACTACTCTGAAGACTTTAAAGATCCTGAAATAATAAGGCTTTGGTCTGGGCTAAAACAACCATACTGACAACTATAGTTATCCCTGGAGAGGGTCTTTTTATTTCTTTAAAGAAAAATACACATTTTAAAGACATAATTAGTAGCCTGGATATGAAGTGTCTTCCTAACCATCATTTTACGTGAGGCAGAAAGGTTCAAATGGAATGACTCTATATTGATTTTTCAGTACACTTCCCTCTTTTGCCAATCTATTCAGTTCTTTTGGGTAGATATGTATTCCTTACATTTAACCTCCTTTCTTCTATCTTTCCTATTTTCTTCTCATTAATATTCCAGTGTGTAACTACTGAGAGTGCAGAAGAAATGACTGAAGCTAGAGTACCTGGATGGTGCCTATCATTACTGAACATTTTGATCAACGATTCCATAAAACAATCCTGATTAAAATAGGAGACATGCAGAACAGAATTTAAAATTCTCGTAAACTAGACTTTCTGG
>NW_006399766.1:5284229-5284764 GCF_000299155.1 Elephantulus edwardii | reverse complement strand
TCAGGGTCCTGGGAGTGTGGGGGTACCCAGACCCCGATCCCAGGCTGGACCCATGGACACTTGGGAACATCCAAGCACACAGTGGACAGCTAGGGCTTCAGACGGGGCAGCACGCATGGCTGGGCCTGCACAGCAGACTGGGCACCAGTGGAAGGGGCAGTTTAGGCTGTGGGAGGCTGGCAGGTAGCCTAGACCACACAGATTCCCTGGGGTTCACAAAAAATGAAAGAAAAGGAGAACCCCCACTCACCCCCCCCCTCATGAGAGGCTTGACTGAGTGTGACTCTGAAGGCAGGAAAGCAGATTTGGGCTGGAGGGGGAGGAACTGGGACAGGACCGGCTCTGACGCGGGAGGCTCTCCGAGGCATGTTTCTCAGACGCCCCAGAGGTGCTTAAGCTGGGATGGGTGCTGGGGAGGCAGGACTGTGACTAGGCACTGTTCCTCCTTTGTCCTGGGAGGTAGCCAGTGCTCAGTTGGCATTTCTCTGGCGGACATTCTTCTCCTTGTCGTTGACATGGTGACTCCCACTTTTTA
>NW_006399766.1:5281225-5282389 GCF_000299155.1 Elephantulus edwardii | reverse complement strand
GTCGACGCTCAGCAGCGTGGCCACCAGCACCATGAGCAGCACCGCCGCCGTGTCGCCTCTCTGCCCTCGGAGCCACCGCCAACCTATTTGCAACTTTTTGAGAAAACACCATACCGCCTTCCACAGTGGTTGCACCATTTTACACTCCCACCAACAGTGAATAAGGGTTCCAGTTTCTCCACAACCTCACTAGCATTTGTTGCTTGCTGCTCTGTTATAATTTGCTAGTCTTGCTGGGGTGAGATAATATCTCATAGTTGTCTTGATTTGCATCTCTCTACGAGCTAGGGATTGTGAACATTTCTTCATGTGCTTGTTGGCCATCTCAATGTCTTTTTTGGTGAAGTGTCTGTTCATATCCTGTGCCCATTTTTTCAAATTGATTATTTACCTTTATCTTGTTGTGGTGCTCAAGTATTTTATAAATTCTAGATATAAGTCCCTTATATGACACGTCATTATCAAAGTCTTTTTCCCAGTCTGTGGCTTCCCTTTTTACCCTGTTGGAGAAGTTTTTGGATGAGCATAGGGATTTGAATCTTAGAAGGTCCCTTTCATCTATATTATCTTCTCCTGGTTGTAGGTTTTTCAGGATACTTGGAAGACAGTTTATGTTGTGGATTAGGACTTCCTATTTTCTTCCAAGCTATTCTTTAATGAAGGTTATAATCCTTGGTTTTAGTCCTAAATCCATGATCCACCTTGAGTTGGTTTTTGTATATGGAGTGAGGTGTGCATCTTGTTTGAGTCTTCTGCAGATAGTTTTCCAATTTTGCCAACACCATTTGTTAAAAAGGCTGTCATATACTCACCTAAATGATTTCATCTCCTTGTGAAAAATCAGTTGACCCTACATAGATGGCCTGATTTCTGGGTTCTGCATTCTGTTCCATTGATCTATGTGTCATTGTACCAGTATCATGCTGTCTTAACCACCACAGCAGAGTATGAGGATTTGAAATCAGGTTGTGAGATGCCTCCTACCTTTCTTCTGTTTATAAGGAGTGCTTTGCTTATTCGGGGCTTCTTTCCATTCCCAATGAAACTGGAGATTACCTTTTCCATCTCCTTGAAGAATGGAATTGGTATTTTTATTGGGATTGTGTTGAACGTGTAAATTGCCTTTGGTGGTACTGCCATTTTCACAATATTGAGTTTTCCTAT
>NW_006399766.1:5276648-5281125 GCF_000299155.1 Elephantulus edwardii | reverse complement strand
TAATTATAAATAAATTTAAAGATTCAGCACCAGGAAGAAAGTTTAAGGAAGTTTATATATGAAATTGAAATTCTAGGAGGAAAATATCTTATGAAATCTTTCTTCATTGTTTCTGGGTTTATAATATACAATAGAAATATGACATGATTTACATACGTAATTTTTAATTTTCCATTTGCCATATAAAAGGGTGAAAGTGCATTTAATTTTAATTATGTTTTATTTAAACCAACATGCAGCAAATTCTGTCATTTCAATATGTAATAAAAATTAAAAATCTGTAAGATTTTTTTAATTACCCTGTCTCATTACCATCCAGTCAGATCGACTAATAGCTGCCCCTTCATGATACCAACTCAAGTCCTTTCCTATTTCTTCACCTTGCCCTCTTCCTACTAACCTCTGCTATCCTCGTGACTTCCCCCTTCCCTTTCTTCACACCTCTTTCTCCCCTTTGCTTTCTCCTTTTGAACATTTATACTTATTTTGCTCAGTTATCCTTCTATTTTGGCATTACTGGTCTTCCTATGTAGTATAGGTCCTTATGAGTTATTTCATTTAGCATAATATTCCCTAGCCTCTCCCATGTTATATAACATTTTACAAAATCATTGTTCCTTAGTACAGCATAGTATTCCATTGTGTGAATGTACCACATTTCTCAATCCATTTGTTTGTTGATGGGCGTTTGGGCTGTTCCACTTTCTTGCTACTGTGGACATATGTGTAGATAACTCCATTCATATCTCAGTCCTTATTTCATTGGGATATATTCCTAGCAGTGGGATACCTAGGTCACATGAGTTTTCTAAGTTAAAGTTTTTGAAGAAATGACAAACCACTATCCACATCAGTTGTATCATTTTACAATTCCACCAGCAGTGCATAAGAGTTCCAATCTCTCCACATCCTTTCCAACATAATTGCTTGCTGTCTTGTTAAACTTTGATACTGCTGCTGGGATAAGATGATATCTCATTCTAGTCTTGATTTACATCTTTCTGATTGCCAGTGGTTTTGAACATTTATTATTGTGTTTCTTAGTCATTTGAATGTCCTCCTCTGTGAAGAGTCTTTGCATAGCTTTTACCTATTTTGTGATTGGGTTATCAGTTCTCTTCTTGTTGAGTGCGTTGTGTGTGGTGTACCGTTGAGCCATAACTGACCCACAGCTGACGCTCCACTGGGTTATCAGAGTCTGTTAACTGCACAGAAGGAGATTGTTCATCTTCTCGTGGAGTAGCAGCTGGTGGCCTCGAACTGCATGCCTTTGGAATTGCAGTGCAGCTTCTTGCCACTAGGCCACCAGAGCTCCCTGGAAGTCCTGTTATTGTTATGTGTTGTCAAGTCACTGGTAGTAGTCTATAAAGTTTAGATATGAGACCCTTGTCTGAAATGATAATGTCAAATGCTTTTTCCCCCAATTTGTGAGTTTTCTTTCCTCTTAGTGGAGAAGGTTCTTGATGTAAACAGGGATTTGATGTTAAGAAGGTCCCATTCATCAATATTATCCTCTCCTGGTTGGTTATTTTGGGCTATGTTTGCAAGCCTATTTATGCCATAAGCCGGAGCTTTTAAATCTGCTCCTATTTCGCCTCATGATCTTTATAATTTTGGATTTTATCCCTAGACCTCTTATCCACTTAGAGTTTATTTTTGTGTGTAGTTGGAGCTTCCTGATTAAAACAACCTTGGAAGCAGGAATGGCATCTACTTCCAAAATAGCTTGCCTCCAGAAACTCTATGAACGTGGTAAAATGATGAAAGTTATACAAGTGTTTAGGTCTTTCATTCATAGGGTTGCTATGAGTCGTTTATGACGACCACTCTACTAAACTAGGTATTGGGTTTAACAGGGCTTTGTTGTTGTTTTTGTTGTTGTTGATTATGTGTACACAATCACATGCAGATAGTGACAGTTTTACAACTCTTTGGCAATTTGGATGACTCTTATTTCCTTCTCTTTCATTATTGACCTAGCTAGAACTTCCAATATAACTTTGGATAGGAGTGATGACAGTGGGCAACGTTGCCTGGTCTCTATATGCAAGGGAAATTTCTTTAGAGTCCCTCCATTGACAATGATGTTGACTTTTGGTTTTCATATATGCTTTTCCTATGTTAAGGAAACACAGCACCCTTTATTTCTATTTTTTAATTTTTTTATTATTTTTTGTGTATGTACCATCAAATCAGATCTGACTGGTACAGGAGGAGATTGTCCCTCCTTCTCCAGAAAAGCATCTGGTGGATTCGAACCATGCACCTCTGGAATCACAGTGCAGCTTCTCGCCACTAGGCAAGCAGAGCTCCCTCTCTATTCCCATTTTTCTGAGTGTCTTAATCACAAAGTGGTGTTTCATTTTGTTGTGGGGCTTTTTTGCATCAACTAATAGGGTCATGTGGCTCTTGTTCATTGTTTTAAAAATAAAATTTTTATTTTATACTGGTTTGCTTACAAAGCTTGTATACATTGTTTTTCACACCAAATCTTTTCCATTCTGTAGACACACCCCTTCCTCTACCCGACAAACTGTGTGACTCTACACTTCCCCTTCACACACCCATTCTCACACCTCTACTCCCAACCTCCCTCCCCCTTAGATCGCCATACAGCTTCTACAAGTTATCCCTCTATTTCTACAATAATCATCTTATACAATATTTGTCTTTATGGGACCAAGTTAGTTCACTTAGTATTATGCTATCCAGTCTCTTCCAAGTTAGGTACTGATTTTTAAAATCATTGTTCCTGCATGCTGCATGTGTTACATTATTTTTCTTACATCCCACTTGCTCTTAATGAATATTTTTATTCATTTTCATGAAAGTTTCCAGAAACTTTGAATTTCCATTCATTCATTGTTGCACTTTTCTCCCTGTCCAACCACACCCCCCACCACCAATGGCCCAGTTTGCTCTTCTCTTGGAAAAGGAAAAGAAAAATTATTTCATTATTATACAATCCCCCACCAAGTTCACTCCACTATGCAACCTTCATTTTGAAAAGTAAAAGAAAAATTCTTTCATTGTAAACAATCCCTCCCCCCAGGTTCATTCCACTATGCAGCCTTCATTCTAGACTCATGCCATGACAATACTACATAATCTTCTGTCTAGCCTTACAACAGTGGTACTATGCAGTATTTATCCTTTTGTGACTGAGATATTTCACTCAGCATAATGTCCTACAGGGACACCCATATTGTATAATATTTAGTTAGTTCCTTGTTTTTCAGTACAGCATAACATTCCATTGTGTGAACATACCACAGCTTCTCTATCCTCACGTTTGTTGATGGGCACGTATGTTGTTTCAAACTCTTTGCTATTGTGAACAAAGCTGTGATAAACATGAGTGTGCATATATCTGCTTGGGTGGTGGTTATGGTTTCTTTGGGGTATATTCCCAGTAGTGGAATTACTGGGTCAAATAGTATTTCTATTTGAAACTTTATGAGCTCAAAAAGTGCCATACAGCCTTCCATAGTGGCTGCACAATTTTACACTGCCACCAACAGTGGATAAGGATTCCAGTTTCTCCACAAACTTGCCAGCATTTGTTGTTTGCTGTTCTGTTAAATTTTGCTATGCTTACTGGAGTGAGATGATATCTCATAGTTGTTTTGATTTGCATCTCTCTTAGAGCTAAGGATTTTAAACATATCTTCATGTGTTTGCCATCTGAATGTCTTTGGTGAAGTGTCTGTTCATATCCTGTGCCCAATTTTCAATTGGGTTGTCTACCTTTATCTGTTGGGGTGCTTGAGTATTTCATAAATTCTAGATATAAGACCCTTATCTGACATGTCATTACCAAATACTTTTTCCCAGTCTGTGGCTTTCTTTTTAACCCTGTCAAAGAAGTTTTTTAATGTGCACAGGGATTTGATTCTTAAAAGGTCCCAAGCATCTATTTTATCTTCTCCTGGTTGTAGATTTTTCAGGATGCTTGGAAGACTGTTGATGTCGTGGATTAGGACTTCTAGAGTTCTTCCAAGCTTTTCTTTAATGAAATTTATAGTCCTTGATGTTAGTCCTAGGTCCATGATCCACCTTGAGTTAGTTTTTGTGTGTGGAGTGAGGTGTGGATCTTGCTTGAGTTTTTTGCAGATAGTTTACCAATTTTGCCCACACCATTTGTTAAAAAGGCTATAATTTCACCCCTCCCTTAACTCATTTCATCTCCTTGTCGAAAATCAGTTGAACATAGATAGATGGGGTGACCTTTGGGTTCTCAATTCTATTCCATTGATCTATGTGTCTGTCATTGTACCAGTACCATGCTGTCTTAACCACCACGGCAGTGTAGTAGGATGTGAAATCAGGGAGCGAGATACCTTCTACCTTTCTTCTATTTTTAAGGAGTGCTTTGCTTATTCAGGGACTCTTTCCATTCCAAATGAAAGTGGAGATTGCGTTTCCCATCTCCTTGGAGAATGGGCTTGGTATTTGTATTGGGATTGCATTAAACGTG
>NW_006399766.1:5274157-5275767 GCF_000299155.1 Elephantulus edwardii | reverse complement strand
ATCAAGGATATGATTGCTTCATAAAATGTGCCTGGGAGAATTCCAACTTTTTCTATTCTCTGAAATAGTTTATGTAGAATCGGTGACAGTTCTTCTCTGGATGTTTGAAAAAATTCACTTGTAAAACCATCTGGTCCAGGGCTTTTGTTGGCTGGAAGTTGTTTTATTATCTTTTCAATTTCTTCTTTTGTAGTAGGTCTGTTCCGGTGTTCAGTTTTGGTTTGTGTCAGTTTAGGTAGGTTGTGCATTTCTAACTATTCGTCCATTTCCTCTAGGTTTTCATAGTTGAGTATAGTTTTTCCATAATATTCTAATGTTAGCCTCTTTATTTTACTTGTTTGTGTTGTGATGTTACCCAATTCATCTCTTATTCAGATTATTTGTGTCATTATTTTTTTTTTTTAGTTTTGCTAGTGGTTTGTTGATTTTAGTGACCTTTTTGAGGAACCAACTCGTAGTTTTGCTGTTGATTTTGATTGTTTTTTCAGTTTCCTATTAAATTTATTTCTGTTCTACTTTTTTAGAAGGTGTTGGGTTTTCTTGCTGTTCATTTTCAATTTGTTGGAGATGTTAGATTAGAGAGTCAACGGTCATTTTTTCCTGCCTTTTGATGTGTTTGCTTATTGCTATAAGTTTACCTCTTATAAGTGCTTTGACTGTTTCCTAGAGGTTTTGGTAAGTGTTTTTTTTTATTATCATTTGTTTCAAGGTAAGTTTAATATAAATTTTATCTCTTCTAGTACCCACTCATGTTCAAGCAAGGTGTTGTTCCGCTTCCAAATGAATGGGGTTTTTTTTTTCTCCTTTATCCTCTCATTATTAATTTTTAATTTTGTAGCATTGTGGTCTGAGTAGATGCTTTGTATTATTTCAATGTTTTTTTTTAATTTATTGATGCTTGTTTTGTGACCTAGAATGTGATCTATTCTGGAGAATGTCCATGAACATTGGAGAAGAAGATATACTGTGCTTTTTGAGCATGCATTAGCCTATAAATATCTATGAGGTTGAGTTGGTTTGTTGTGTGTTTTAATTCTTGAGCATCTTTGTTGTGTTTCTTTATGGTAGCTCTATCTTTTCTTCAGAGTTGTGTATTGACATCTCCATGTGTTATAGTAGTTTTGTCTATTTCCTTTTTCAGTTTTGCCAATGTTTGTTTTTTATATTTTGCAAGTCCTTCATTTGGTGTATAGATACTTATTACTTTTACGTCCTCTTGTTCTATTGGCTCTTTAAATACTATGTGGTGACCTTCATTGTCCTTTGTGATGGTTTTTGCATTGATATTTATCTTATCAGAGATTAATGTCACTATTCTTGCTTTTTTCCTGATTGCCATTTGCTTGGTATATTTTTCCTCACCCTTTTATTTTTAATCTTTCTTTATCTTCATTTTACAGGTATGTCACTTATACACAACATATTGATAGATTTTGTTTTTTATCCTATCTGCAGTCTTTTTCTCATCATTGGTGCATTTAAACCATTCACATTCATTGTGGTTATTGAGAGGCAAGGTTTTATTGCAATCATTGTGTTTAGCTCTTTTAGGTGTTGTTGCTAGTTACTTTGTCCCATCCTGCTTTCTGTGGCACTTCTGTAAGAAGGAC
>NW_006399766.1:5271600-5273303 GCF_000299155.1 Elephantulus edwardii | reverse complement strand
GATCCAGTTTTTCTCAGTTTTACCACAACATTGATGTTAGTCACTTTCTACAACAGTGGCACCATGCAGTATTTGTCCTTTTGTGACTGAGATATTTTACTCAGCATAATGTCCTCCGGGGTCACCCAGTTTGGGTTTGTTTGTTTGTTTTTTAAATTTTTTAAAATTTTAATAATTTGAATGAACATTTATAGAGATTTTGGATTTCCATTCATTCATTGCTGCACATCTCTCCCTGCCCAGCGATCCCCAAACCACACCCTAGTTCACTCCTCTCTTTCAAAAGTAAAAGAAAAACTCCCTCCCTGGTACACAATCCCCCGCACCCCTCCCACTGCACGAAGTACATTCCACTATGCAAACTTAATTGTGGACTCTTGTGATAACCATAATACCCTACCATACATCGCTTTTTAATTATCCTCTCTCTCATCTGTTTCAGTTCAGGATACACAATTTATCAAGTTTTTATCAGTCTTACCCCAACCCTGATATCAGTCCCTTTTTACAGCAGTGGCACCACGCAGTATTTGTCCTTTTGCGACTGAGATACTTCACTCAGTATAATGTCCTCCAGGCTCACCCATTTTCAATAATATTGCATGAGTTCCTTGTTTTTCAATGGAGCATATTATTCCACTGTGTGAATATACCCCAGCTTCTCTGTCCATTCGTTTGTTGATGGGCACCTGGGTTGGTTCCAACTCCTTGCTATTGTGAACAAAACCGTGATAAACATGGGTGTGCATATCTCTGCTTGGATGTCAGTTATGATTTCTTTGGGGTATATTCCCAGTATTGGATTTGCTGGGTTAAATGGTATCTCTATTTGTAGCTTTTTTTTTAAGGTGGAGGAAGTCTTTATTGGAGAGTGGGGTGAAGGTGGTAGGGGCTGGGTTGTGGACAGGTTCGGCTGGCCCCCACCAGTTGTCCAGGCAGCCAGCGCTGGGAGGCCTGAGTTGGCACGTCAGGGTCCTGGGAGTGTGGGGGTACCCAGCCCCCGAGCCCAGGCCCCACCCATGGACACTTGGGAACAACCAAGCACACAGTGGACAGCTAGGACTTCAGTCGGGGCAGCACGAATAGCTGGGCCTGCACAGCAGACTGGGCACCAGTAGGAGGTACAGTTTAGGCTGTGGGAGGCTGGCAGGTAGCCTGGACCACACAGATTCCCTGGGGTTCACCAAAAATGAAAGAAAAGGAGACCCCCCACTCACCCGCCCCCCCGTGAGAGGCTTGACTGAGTGTGACTCTGAAGGCAGGAAAGCAGAGTTGGGCTGGAGAGGGAGGACCTGGGGCAGGGCCGGCTCTGAGGATGGAGGCTCTCCCAGGCAAGTTTCTCAGACGCCCCAGAGGTGCGTATGCTGGGATGGGTGCTGGGGAGGCAGGACTGTGACTAGGCACTGCTCTTCTTTTGTCCTGGGAGGTAGCCAGCGCTGCGATGGCATTTCTCTGGCGGACATTCTTCTCCTTGTCATTGACATGGTGACTCCCACTGTTTAGTGGTGCAGAGAACATGTCTTCATCATCCAACACCTCCTCCGGCTTCCGCCGCTTTTCGTAGACGAAGATGATGGTGACCAGCACGAGGACCTCAGCCCCGATGCCCAGGAACGTCAGAGCGGGGCTAAGCGTCTGCGCACATGCAGGGTGATAGAGGCCTGGTCGGTGCCTGTGGAGCTGGTGCCATTGCACACGTACAC
>NW_006399766.1:5262712-5267917 GCF_000299155.1 Elephantulus edwardii | reverse complement strand
GGGACAGCGCAGGAGGGGAAGACCCTCTATGAGATGGATTGATTTGTTGACTGGGGCAATCGGGATGGGTGTGTCAGAGGCGGTGCGGTTGGCATAGGATAGAGCAGGGTTTAGAGCTGTTGTGCATAGGGTCGCTATGAGTCGGAAACGACTCGATGGCACATAACAGCAACAACACAATTCAGATTCCAGCTCTCCATCTCCCATCCAGTGTTTTTCATTCACTGGTCCCTGTCCAGTGGTGCTCACGCATTTGCCCTTGCACAGTGCCCCCTGCTCAGCAAGGGTCCTGGGCCCAAGGGGACTCACCAAGACAAAGTAAAATTCCCACCAACCCACTCGCCTCTGGCTGGTTTGCTGTGTTCACAAAATTTCAGCCAAATTATCACTGACCCACTTGTGTCTGGGCAGTTGGTATGGCCCCAGAGAGCTCAGCCAAATTCCCACGAGTGGGCTCAGCCTTGGGTACTCTCCCAAACAATTGGCGGTGCCCAAGAAAACCCAATTTGGATCCTACCAGCCTTTCTCGTGGAAGATCAATCCCACAACAGCTCGGCTGGTGGCTTAAGATGATTGCTGGATCCGTGGTGTGCCTTTGTGTGCTGACTCAGAATCGTACTTTCCACAGCTGTTGGGAGGTCTCTGTGCTGCGTGAAGGAGTCTCTAGTAGCCCTGGAGCACTGCCAGGGGTCCAGAGTTGTGGAGAGGCCACCAGGGTGTGCCAAAAGTGTGGGGGCACTGGATGATGGTGGGGTAGTGTCCCTGGACATAGTTCTGTGGTGGGGGTGGGGGTGAATGGCTTGGGCAGCACTGGGAGTTAGAGGTTGCAGTCCATTCCTGGATATTAACCTCTTTTATTGAGATTTTTAACAAAAGTTTACCAGGAACTTTGATTTCCATTCAGTCATGGTTGCACATTTTTCTCCCTAATCCCCTCTCCCAGTTTTCTCTTCTCTTAAAAAAAATAAAAAAATCTTTCATTGTTCCATCATTTCCTCCCTTCCCTCCCCCTCCCCAGTCCACTTTGCTATGCATCTCTTATTCTGGACTGTTTCATGCCAATCATACCAAGTCATATATTTTTTTAGACATTTCTTTCCCTCATGTATTTAAATGCTGTGTTTACTATTTAGCCCCTTTTCTTAGTTCCCCCCAACTCCCATTTCAATCCTGCCTTATAACAGTGGCATTATACAGTATTTGTCCTTTTGTGACTGAGGTATTTCAGCATAATGTCCTCCATGGTCACCCATTGTTTATAATATTGTATGAGTTCCTTGTTTTTCAGTTCTGTGTAGTAAGCCTTTTTGTGAATATACCATACTTTTTCTAAACATTTATTTGTTGATGGGTACTTGGGTTTTTTACAGCTTTTTACTATTGTGAACAATGCCATAATAAACATGTGTGCACATATTTGTTTGGGTGGCAGTTCTGGTTTCTTTAGGGTATATTCCCAGTTGTGACATTGCTGCGTCAAATGGTATTTCTATTTCCAACTTTTGGAGGAAGCACGATCCTGCCTTCCAGAGTGGTGGCACCATTTTACACTCCCACCAATTTCCAAGGATTCCAATTTCTCCACATCTTCGCCTGCATTTCTTGTTTATGGCTCTGTTGAACTTTGCTGTTGTTACTGGAGTGAGATTATATCTCACAGTTTATTTGATTTACATCTCTCTTAGAGCTAAGGATTTTGAACATTTCTTCAAGTGTTTGCCATCTGAAAGTCTTTTTGGTGAATTGTCTGTTCATATCCCATGCCCATTTTTGTGATTGTTTTGTTTATCTTGTCAAGGTGCTGTTATAGTCTATAAATTCTAGATATAAGTCTCTTATCAGAAATGTCATTACCAAATATTTTTTCCCAGTCGGTGTCCTTCCTTTTTACCCTGTTGGAAAAGTTTCTGGATGTTCTTAGAGATTTGATTCTTGGAAGATCCCATTCATCTATTTTATACTCTCCTGGCTGTAGGATTTTTAGGATGTTTTGGAGACTATTCATGCTGTGGATTAGGGGTTCTAGAGTCCTGCTTCCAAACTCTTCTCTGATGAAATTTATCTGCCTTGCATTTACTCATAGTTTCTTGATTCACTTTTAATTGCTTTTTGTGAATTGTGTGACGTGTGGCTCTTGATTGACTTTTCTATAGATGTCCAATGTTGCCAACACCATTTGTTAAAGAGGCTTTTGCTTCCCACCTTAACTAATTTCATCTCCTTGCTAAAAATCAGTTAAACATAGGTAGATGAGCCAATTTCTGGATTCTCATTCCATTCCATTGATCAATGTGTCTGTCACTGTACCAGTACCACATTGTCTTGACAACCACGGGTGTGTAGTGGGATTTGAGATCAGGGAGTTAGATGCATCCTAACTTGCTATTTTTTTAGGAGTGCTTTGCTTATTTAAGGTCTCTTTCCATTCCAGATGAAACTGGAAATAGCCTTTTCCATCTTCTTGACAACTGGAATTGGTACTTGATTTGGGATTGCACTGAACTTGTAGATTGCATTTGGTAGATTTGTCATTTTCACAATATTGAGTCTTTTTATCCAAGAGCAGGGTATATTCTTCCAGTTCTCCAGGTCTCTTTTTGTTTCTTGTAGTAATTTTTTGTAATTTTCTATGAATAGATCTTTTGTGCTTCTAGTAAGATGTACTTCCAAGTATTTAATCTTGTGATTAGCTAATTTTTGTATGTTGATTTTGTATCCTGCCACTTTGTTGAATTACTTGATGACATACTGTTGTTTTCTTGTTGAGTCTTTAGGATTTTCTAAGTATACTATCATATCATCTACATAAAAAGATAATTTTACCTCCTCTTTGCCAATTTGGACACTACTTGTTATTTCTTTCCTTCTCTTATTGCTATCGCTAAGACTTCCGATACAATATTGAATAGGAGAAGTGACAGTGGGCAACCTTGCCTTGTTCCTGTTCTCAAAGCAAATGACATAAATCTCTCTATTGAGAACGATGTTGGTTCTAGGTTTTGCATATATACTTTTAACTATATTGAAAAGTTCCCCTCTGTTCTTATTTTGTTGGTGACAGTTCTGTTTTGAATGTTTGATAAAGTTCTCTTGTAAACCCATCTGGTCCAGGGCTTTTTTTTTTTAGGATTTTTTAGTACCTATTCAATTTCTTCTTTTGTAATGGATCTGTTCAGGTGTTCAATTTCAGTGTGTGTCAATTTATGTAGATTGTGAGTTTCTAAGTGTCCATTTCTTCTAGGTTTTCATATTGTTTGAGTTTTTCCTAATATTCCACTGTTAACCTTTTTGTTTTAATTCGTTCTGTTGTGGCATTGCCTGTTTCATCTCTTATTCAGATTATTTGTCTTTTCTTTCTTTTCGTTTGTTACTTTTGCTAGTTGTGTGTTGATATTGTTGCCCTTTTTGAAGAGCCAACTGCTGGTTTTGTTGATGGTTTCAATTATTTTTCTGTTTTCTATTACATTTATTTCTGTCCTAATTTTTATAATTTCAGGCTGTTTTTTTTTTATTTGTTCGATATGTTGGGATAGAAAGTAAATTGTCTTTTTTTTTCCCCCTTCCCTTCCCTTTTGATGTGTTTCCTTATTGTTTTAAATTGACCTCTAATTGCTGCATTGGCTGTTTCCCAGAGGTTTTGATTAATTGTGTTTCCATTGTCATTTCTTTCAAGAAAATTTTAATTTCATTTTTTTATTTCTTCTAGTACCCACTCATGTTCAGTCAAAGTATTTTTCAGCTTCCAAATGCAGTGGTTGGGTGTTTTTTTTAAATTTTTTTTTAATTAATTTGTAGTTTTGTAGCTTTGTGGCCTGAGAAGACGCTTTGTATTATTTCTATGTTTTTCTCAAAAATTAATTGATGCTTGCTTTGTGTCCTATTCTGGAAAATGTTCCCTGCACATTAGAGAAGAAAGTACACTGCACTTTTGGGAGCGCATTAGCATGTATATAGGTTGTCTATTTCTTGTTTCAGTTTTGTTAATGTTTCCTTTTTTAAATTTTGCAGCTCTATACCATACCTTTTCAACCAGTACTCAGAACAGATTATCAGGGAGGCTGGGCTTTATGAAGTGAAATATGTCATCAGGATTAGTGGAAGATCTATCCACAATCTGCGTTACGCAGATGACATAACTCTGCTTGCTGAAACTGAGAAGAACCTGAAATGCTTGCTGCAGAGGTCAAGGACTGCAGCTTCCCATATGGATTGAGGCTCAATGTCAAGAAGACAAAGATTCTCACCAGTGGATCAATTGGCAGCATCAGGATGGATGGTGAAGAGATTGGGACTGTTCACAGCTTTAGCCTACTTGGCTCTACAGTCAACACTCTTGGCACAAGCAGCGAGGAAATTAAAAGACGTATTGCGATGGGAAAGTCTGCTGTTAGGGACCTCTCCAAAGTACTGAAGAGCAATGATGTCTCTTTGGTGACTAAGGTGCATCTGATACAGACCATGGTCTTTGCAATCACTTGTTATGCATCAGAGAGTTTGACAATGACTAGGGATGATAGAAGGAGGATTGATGCCTTTGAGCTGTGGTGCTGGAGAAGAGTATTGAAGATACCATAGACTGCTAAGAAAATAAATAGATTCATATTAGAGAGGGTTAGACTGGGCTGCTCCTTGGCGGCAAGGATTTCGAGGCTTCGTCTGACATAGTTTGGACATGTTGTAAGGAGGGACCGGTCCTAGTAGGGGGACAACATTCTTGTGAGTGTGGAGAAGCAGTGCAGGAGGGGAATGCCCTTTATGAGGTGGATTGATTCAGTGACGGGTAATCAGGATGGGTGTATTGGAGACAGTGTGATTGGCACAGGACAGAGCGGAGTTTAGGGCTGTTGTACATAGGGTCGCTATGAGTCGCTAGTGACTCGATTGCACATACAACAACACATTATTTGGTGCATAGATATTTACTGTTGTTACTTCCTCTTCTTCTACTGACCCTTTAAGCATTATGTAGGACCTTCCTTGTCCTTTTTTTATGGTTATTGCACTGAAATCCATTTTCTCAAAGATTAATATCACGACTCCTGCTTTTCTGTGGTTGCCATTTGCTTGGAATCTTTTTTTCCACCCTTTTCTTTTTAGTCTTTATTTATCTTCTCTTTTCAGGTGTGTCTATTGTAGACAGTACCACTGGACCAATTGGCAGAATCAGGATGGATGACGAAGAGATTGAGATTGTTCACAGCTTCA
>NW_006399766.1:5244759-5258967 GCF_000299155.1 Elephantulus edwardii | reverse complement strand
TTGTAAATCCATCTTGTCCAGGACTTTTTTTGGTTGGAAGCTGTTGTATTACCTTTTCAATTTCTTCTTTTGTAATGGGTCTGTTAAGATGTTCAATTTCTGTTTGTTTCAGTTTAGGTAGATTGTGCATTTCTAAATATTTGTCCATTTCCTCCATGTTTTCATATTTGAGTATAGTTTTTCATAATATTCTAATGTTAACTTTTTAATTTTAGTTGAGTCTATTGTGATGTTGCCTGATTCATCTCTTATTCGGATTATTTGTGTCTTCTCCTTCTTTTGTGAGTTTTCTAGTGGTTTGTTGATTTTATTGACCTTTTCAAAGAACCAACTGCTGGTTTTGTAGATAGTTTCAATTGTTTTTCGATTTTCTATTTCATTTATCTCTCCTCTAATTTTTATAATTTCAGGTTTTTTTAGAAGCTGATGGCTTTTCTTGCTGTTCTTTTTCAATTTGTTGGAGATGTTGGGTTAGAGAGTCAATGGTCAATTTTTCCTGCCTTTTGATGTGTGTGCTAATTGCTAAAAATTGACCTCTGATTATGGCTTTGGCTTTTTCCCAGAAGTTATGGTAAGTAATGTCTTCATTGTTGTTTGTTTCAAGAAATTTTTTAATTTCATGTTTTATTTCTTCTTGTACCCAGTCGTGTTTAAGCCAGTTGTTGTTCAGCTTCCAGATGTATGATTTTTTTCTCCTTTATTCTCTTGTTATTAATTTCTAATTTTGTGGCGTTCTGATCTGAGAACATACTTTGTATAATTTCTATGTTTTTGAATTTGTTGATGCTTGCCTTGTGACCTAGAATGTGGTCTGTTCTGGAGAACGTTCCATGCACGTTGGAAAAGAAGGTATATTGTGCTTTTTTGGGGTGCATTAGCCTGTAAATATCTATGAGATCAAGTTGGTTAATTGTGTGGTTTAATTCTTGAGTATCTTTGTTGAGATTATCTTTTCTTGAAAGTGGTGTATTGAAGTCTCAAAGTACTATAGTAGTGTTATCTATCTTCTTTTTCATCTTTGTTAATGTGTGTTTTATATATTTTTCAGGTCTTTCATTTGGTGCATAGATATTCAATATTGTTATATCTTCTTGTTTTATTGTCCCTTTAAGCATTATGTAGTGATCCTTCTTTGTCCCTTTTGATGGTTTTTGCATTTAAATTTATTTTATCAGAAATTAGTATTGCTACTCCTGCTTTCTTTTGGTTGCCATTTGCTTGGTATATTTTGTCCCATCCTTTAATTTTTAGTCTTTCTTTATATTCATTTTTTAGATGTGTCTCTTGTAGGCAACGTATTGATGGATTTTGGTTTTTTATCCAATCTGCTACTCTTTTTCTCTTCAGTGTCGGATTTAAACCATTCACATTCAGTGTAATTATTGAGAGGTAGGGTTTTATTGCTGTCATTTTGTTCAATTCTTTTTCGTGTTGTTGCTGGTTACTTTGGTCCATCCTGTTTTCTGTGGCATCTCTTTTTCCAGGACGTCTCTCAGTGTTTCCTGTATGGCTGGTCTTTTTACAAACTCCTTTAGGTTCTGTATTTCTGGGAATATTTCAATCTCGCCTTCATACTTGATGGACAGTTTTGCAGGATACACTATTCTTGGTTGAAAGCTGTGTTCTTTAAGTGTTTGATATATGGCTTTCCACTCTCTTCTTGCTCTCATGGTTTCTGCTAAGAAATCAGCAGTTAATCTTA
Source organism: Elephantulus edwardii (assembly GCF_000299155.1). Lineage (NCBI taxonomy): Eukaryota > Metazoa > Chordata > Mammalia > Macroscelidea > Macroscelididae > Elephantulus > Elephantulus edwardii. The sequence goes on along the minus strand of NW_006399766.1, from coordinate 5,257,265 downwards.
TCTGTTCTCCTTTATAGGTCACTCTTTGTTTCTCTCTCGTTGCTTTTAGTATTCTCGCCTTATCTTTAGTTCTAGCAAATTTGACAATGATGTGCCTTGGTGTTTTTCGTTTAGGGTCTACTCTATATGGTGTTCGCTCAGCTTCTTGAATATATATTCTGTCATTCTCCATTATGCCTGGAAAGTTTTCCTCTAGTAATTCTTCCACAACTTTTTCAGTGCCTTTACTTGCTTCTTCCCATTCTGGGATTCCTATGATGCGTCTGTCATTTCTTTTAGTGGTATCCCACATTATTCTTAAGCTTTCTTCTGTTTCCTTCTTTTTGGATTCTGCTTTTTTCTCGGTCAGATCTGTGGTGACAATTCTATCTTCTATTTCACTGATTCTGTTTTCCATCTCTTCACCTCTATTCATATGTCCCTCCATTATGTTGACAGCATCAGAAACCTTGGATTTCATATTTTGGATCACAGTTTCTTGTTTTTCCAATGCCTCTAATGCTTCATTTGTTTTCTCTGCATTGTTTTGATTTTTTTTTGAGCTCCTCCTGATCTTTGCTAGCACTGTTCTGTAATTCATAAATTTTCTTTTTTATTCATTGAAAATATTCCATCATTGTTCTTTTAAAATCAGTGTCAGAAAGTTTCATCAGGCTTTTTGGCTTCAGGAAATCCATTGCTACTCTATCTTCTTTGGGGGTTGATATCTTGCTTTGGGCTAGTGGGACAAGTGAAGCACTCTGCTTTCTACGGGCCATTGGTGTGGCAGAGTTCTTCGTGTCTGAGGTGGTAGCTGGTTTTTTATTTGATGTCACTGCTCCAGAAGAAGTTTGGGCAGGAACAAGAGTAGATGTGTAGAGGGTGCGGGCACACTCCAACGCTCATGTGAGTGGGGAGGGAGGAAGCACACAGTGATACACGTGGGGAGGGGCTTGGGGTAACCTAAATAATGAAGGAGGAAGTTTGTTGTTCCCTTTCTGGAATATCTAAGGATCTCCCTGTTGTTTGAGTTAGTGGGCCCTATATACTCAGGTCAGAAACTAGTTTGATTCCCCACATAACTTAATCCTCAATGGTACATGAGTATTTTAGGGGAGATTGATAAATCTTATAGATGTGACTGGGTCACAAGCACTGGCCTGGCACTCCCTCCACTGTCCTTGTAGATTTCCCACCAAAGTCCAAGTTTATAAAGATGGAGTTTCCCCACAGACCTCTGGGAACTGTAGTCTGTACCTGCAAATTGTAGGCAGTGGGAGTTGGGAAGGCTGGGTCACAAGCCCTGGCCCAGCACTCTCTCCACTGTCCTTGTCCCAACATTATTCTTAAGATTTCTTCTTTTTCCTTCCTTTTGGATTCTGGTTTTTGTTCTCGCAGATCAGTGGTGAGAATTCGATCTTCTATTTCACTGGTTCTGTGTTCCATCTTTTTAACTCTGTTAATATGTCCCTCCAACATGTTGATATCATCTGAAACTTTTGTCCTCATACTCTGGATCATGGTTTCTAGTTTTTCCAGAGACTTTAATGCCTCGTTTGCTTTATCTGATTTCTCTTGGCTTTTTTTTTTTATTCCTCTTGGGTTTTGCCTGCAGAATCCTGTAATTCTTCAAGCTTGTCTTGCACACATTGAAAATATTCAATCATTGTTCTTTTGAATTCTGTGTCAGAAAGCCCTATCAGACTTTCTGTCTTCAGGAAATCAATACATTAATGCTGTTTCACTTTTGGGGCGTGTTGTCTTGTTTTGGGTTTGTGTAGGATGTGAGGTAGCCTGCTTCCTCTGTGACATTTTGCAGGCTCTTGATCTGAAAACCTTGGCTCAGGAAGTCACTGCTCTAGAGGAGTGTTGGGCAGGTACCCTCCCTGAGTTTCTCCCTGAACTTTTCACTCATGGGAAGACTTGTTTCCGTTGAGGAGAGATATGGCCTTTGAATTAGCAGCTTTCACTCTCAGGCAACTGCCGCAGCTAGGCTACTCCAAGGTGCCTGAGGCTTAAAGCAGCTCAAACTCTGGGAAGAGGGCAAAAATGGCTCCACCTGTGATACTGTTGTCCCTGGCTCAGTTCAGAGGGGAGGCAGCAGGTCATACTCCAGGTTGTTATGGTTGCAATTTCCAGGTGGTGTGCCATGTCCTCCAGATGATGGGTTGGGCTTTCAGGTGGTGGGCAAGAGTGTCCATGGGGCAGGTTCAGGGTTCCCTGAGGTGTGGCTGAGGACTCCAGGCTGAGGGGCCAGCCGGGGCTTCCAGGCATTAGGGTAGCAGTCTAGTGCTCCAGGCAGGAGAGAAGTCCAGGACACAGTAAGAAATTTTTAAGACAGGTACCTAGTTCATCAGTTAGAAGCTGTGGCAGGTGTGACACCTCTCATCTGGTTTTGATATTAGACTTATATTTGCTTCATAGCAAGATCCTGAAAGGATTCCTTCTTTTTCTATTTTTTTTAAATAATTCAATTAGAACTTATGATATTTCAACTTTGAATCTTGGGTAGAATTCATCTATGAATCCACCTGGGCTAGGACTTTTTTTTTTTGAGGGGTGGGGAGTCCTTTAATGACCTGCCCAATTTCTTCTTTTGTGATGGGTATATTCAAGTGTTTTTGCAAAAAACAACCCACAAAAAACAATTTGGTTGCAGTTTTAGGCTGGTATCTGGAAGAGGCCAGCATATCGTCCATGTAACATTTTGCATGTGAAATCTTTTCCCATCTTAATAAATCTACAATTTATGTAATATTTAAAAATTTCAAAACATTTCAAAGCAAAACTACTTTCATTTTCCCTCTTAAACAAAAATACACAAAACTTATTACAAGGTATTCTGTTTTCTTAAGTTTCATACTATGCTAAAACTCTCAATTTATATTCTCAAGGTGGTTTTTGTTCAGTAGACTAGATATACTAAGTTATTTCACGTGTATTTACTACTCCAAAATGCTACATTTTAATAACTATAATACTCTTAATTGGCTCAAAAACAGTATGGCTTGGTTTCACTTGGTAAAGTTAGTATGATTTAAAAATATGTACACTGCATGGTTCAAAATTGAGAGGGGTGTATTCTAGGGATGTGTCCTATCTCCATACCTTTTCAACCTGTATGCAGAGCAGATTATCCGAGAGGCTGGGCTCTATGAGGAGAAGTGTGGCGTTGGGATTGGTGGAAGATCTATCAACAATCTGCGTTATGCAGATGACACAACCCTGCTCACTGAAACTAAGGAGGACCTCATGCTCTTACTGCAGAGGGTCAAGGACTGCAGCCTTCAGTATGGACTGAGGCACAATGTCAAGAAGACAAAGATTCTCTCCACTGGACCAATCAGTAGCATCAGGATGGATGGCAAAGGGATTGAGATTGTTCACATCTTCAGTTTGCTCTGCTCCACGATCAACACTCTTGGCACCAGCAGCCAGGAAGTAAAAAAAATGCATTGTGATGGGGAAAGTCTGCTGTTAGGGACCTCTCTAAAGTACTCAAGAGCAACGGTGTCTCTCTGGAGACTTAGGTGCGCCTGATACAGGCCATGGTCTTTGCAATCACTTGTTATGCATCAGAGAGTTGGACAATGACTAAGGAGGATAGAAGGAGAATTGATGCTTTTGCGCTGTGGTGCTGGAGAAGAGTACTGAATGTTCCATGGACTGCCAACAAAACACACAGATCCATCATAGAGAGGGATAAGCCAGGCTACTCCTTGGAGGCAAGGATTCTGGGACTTCGTCTGACATACTTTCGACATGTTGTAAGGAGAGACAGGTCCTTGGAGAGGGACATCATGCTTGGTAGGGTAAAGGGACATCGTAGGAGGGAAAGACCCTCTATGAGGTGGATTGATTCAGTGACTGGGGTAATCGGGATGGGTGTATCAGAGGCAATGCGATTGGCACAGGATAGAGCAGGGTTTAGGGCTGTTGTACATACGGTCGCTATGAGTCGCAAACAACTCGATGGCACCTAACAACAACAATATATGTATACATGCACATAACTACACTTTTTAAATCATGGAAGAACAATACTTGCAAAGTAAAGAAAGAAAAGCAAATACTTAAAGTTACTTTACCATGGGCTAAGAGAACCTGCACAGGTTGGCAGATTTTACAGAGAGAGAGAGAGATGGGAGTGAAACTGAAAGGAAGCTTAGATGGGATTTCTGACCATCCTTGAGTCCATTGGCAGAAATTGTCAAGATCTTGAAGGGTATTAAAATGAAAAGTACCATTTTTCAGGCTATTGAGAATTGTTATCTAGCTGGTATTGCAACAATGCTTGGTTGTAGTAAAAGATTAGTCTCTTGGGTTGGAGGTCCTCAGCTAGGCCCAAATTTGAAAGACATTTAACTACCCATGGTGTTCAGGTCTGTGGGTGAGGGCAGCCGAGATTTCAGAGCATCCTCTGAAAGTCGTAAGTCTTAGATTATGGGAAAGGCTGAGAGATTGTGTGGGCATCCCCAATAGCAATCAATAGCCTGGAAGGTCTGGTGCTTGGGTGGACTCCTGACGCAGGCCTGCGGATTTTGGAAATATTGGATGGATATATGCACAGAGAGGAGTCCAGTGTGGACAGCCGTGAATCCCAAGGGAGTTCAAAATGCCTGGAGGCAAAATGCCTGGGGATGGTACTGAACAATGCCTGGAAATTTTATGAGCAAATGGGCCTTTCTGAAGAAAAGTCTTTTCTGATTTAGAAAAGGAGTCTGAGAGTATGGAGGAAGAAGAATAGGGAGAGGCAGAAATCATTAGAATAGGGACAAAGGTCTCGATGGGAAGAGATGGCAGATAACTCCAAGCAAGAACACTTCCAGAACAGAGGTGGCAGTAGACAGGAAGAATGAGGGGTTCAGGGAAAGTAGACAGTACTGACACCCAGATATAAAAACAAGATGGATGGAAATAGACTATAGAGGGTCTGTCCCCTCAGTCCATGCAGACGTCCCTCTGGCCATGCCCCTCGTGGGGTAAAAGTGTGTCTTAGCAATAGGTGTATCCTTATCAAGCCCAGGCACGGTTGGGGTCCCTAGAGGATCCCCAAATTGCCACTAAGCCATATGACAACACCACAGAACCGCGGGGGGGGGGAACCAACTAAACTCCGTGGCTTCAGAATAGCGTCAGCTGTGGAGACTTTTCACTTTCACTCAAAGCGTTCCGTCAGCAAGCATACACACAAAACAGGAGGAGAGGAGAGTAATGGGACCATTTCTGTTCCGTTACCATTCGATGTCTTGACACCATGTGAATTGGTAGTTTCAAGAGAGAGACTAAGGGGCACCACACTCACCCCAAAAGAGGGCAGGGGCGCAACATACTTCAACTCCTCTCCCAGGTTTCGGCACTAGGATGTTAGGTCTTTGCACTGGGCCTAAGGCCAAGGACTCAAGGAAGGGACCAGAGAAAGAAAGGAAGCTAAAGAAGCTTTATTAAGGGGTCTCCCAGGCGGGATTCCTTGGTCTGCAGAGAGAGAAACAGGCAGAGGGACAGACCAGGGAAATACTGCCAAATCTTATTTTTTATAAGAAAATAATAGCACTTATCAAAGAAAGTTTGATATCACTTAGATGACAAATTTATGAAGACGTACTAATGTGCAATTTATGCTCGTTTATTATTATTAGGATTGTATTGCTGCCAAAGATCATAAAAAAACCCTACACCATTTTGCTTTCGTTTCAAGTTTTATTTATTTTTCCTTACATAGTGGAATTCACAGAGCTTCAAGGTGAGAAACATTGCTCTAAACCATCTAAATGACAGAATATATGAAAACATGTTGAGTTGAGAAATAACAATTCATTCCTGCATTATTAAATCCTCTGTTTTCCTGTAAGAAACACACAGATTCATTCTTTAGGGATTCTTCCTATCCAGAGTACATGGAACCGGGGAAAAAACAAACAACTTCAACTGATGATCCCAAAGTTCACTATAAAGTCCATGAGGTAGCAATGCATAAGGAAGACAGAAAACCTATTTGTTCTAGTCATTTATTGCTGCTACAACAGAAATGCCACAAGTGGATACCTTTCACAAAGAGATATGTATTCTCTCACAGATTAAGTGGCTAGAAGTGTGAATTCAGAATGCAAGTTCCAGAGGAAGGCTTTATTTCTGTGTGTTTTCTAGGACTTTCCTAGGATAGAGACTTCAAGTCTACTGTAGGCTCTTTCTTCTTGGTCCTTGGGGGGTTTTCTGCTGTATAGTTTTTTTCTCTTCCTCTTTCTCTCTTATAAAATTAAAAGTGACACAGACCACACCCAAGGTAAACTTTTCTTTCCCTTGGGTATAAAGGAATGTGACCTCAGGGCAGCTCTATATATTAAGAATACAGTATCCCACCTTAATATTTTTACATCAGATAAAAGGATGATCACATTATGGGGACAATTATCTAAACTGCCACATTACGTCAATGAATAACTATCAAACCTCTGAGAATCATGGCATAGTTGAGCTGAGGTATATTTGGGGTGAGAGTGGCAGATACAATTCAATCCATGATCTCATCAATCTGGAAGACACTTACATATTTACATAAAATTTGCCTAAAATTAGCTTGAGGTAAAAGGTAATTTGAAGTAAAATAATAATAATCTTAGGGTATAAAGTAAATTTGGCATGTTTCATATTATTAATGAAGTGAAGGAATAAAGACAAATCTTAAGATTTTTAAAAAAAATATTAATAAAAGAATGGACATCATTAAATCTATCAAGTAGGAACTGTAAACATAAAAATAGGCTCACTCAAGTTTGAAACTTTATTAACAGTTTAGAAACACATTAACTTATTCCCACTTCTTAATTTAATTGACTAGTTAATTAATAGTTAATTTTGGCTCATAGCGATTGTCCAGACATGCAGATCTGTCCCTTAGTGTTTCACATAACTTGAAATCTTTGTGGAAGCAGATACATCTTTGTCCTGCAGAACAGCTGGTGGGTTTAAATTGCTGACCTTTTAAATAGCGACCAAGTCCTCTAGCCCATGTATCACCAGAGTCCTTGGACATAACATATCAGATTTATCCAATTTAATAATTGGACAAATAAATGAGAAGGAATGAGAGACTAAAATGAGAAGATCCACATTCATCGAATAAAAGATCTAACAGTTAAAAGTAGAGCAAGTTAATGTGGTTGCACAGTGGTAAGGAGTTGTACTGCCAACTGATAGGCACACTGTTTGAACACACCCGCTGCTCCTTGGGAGAAAAATGGACAATCTCTTCCCATGCAATTTACAGACTCTCAAAAGCCACTGCAGGGTCAACTATGAGTTGGTTCCATTTTGGCAGTACACAGCAACAACAGACAATGTAATAATTTTTTGATAAATCCTTGGTAAGAATTTTCCAGAGGTAAAGTTAGAAACCACTCCTCAGATTGAAGAAATACTTGAGAACATCAGTAAAAGAAAACAAACGTACAACTACATATTCATGCCTCCAGGTTCCAGTGCTTGAAAGATAAACCTTTTACAGACACAACATGACAATTTGGCAATACTCACAAATCTCTTTCCACTACAGCAGTTATTAATGCTGCCCACACTGCCCTCTCATTGCATCTGTATTTGCAGTCAGTAGGAAGTCTCTTTTCTCCACATTATTTTAAGGTCCAGTTTACAAGACTTGTAGGGGTTCCTATGGATTGACGTAGTGAGTATAACAGTGGACTTCAGCAATAGAGATTATGAAGATGGAAAAGAAAAAGGCAAACTTTTGATATGTTGTACACAGGGTCACTATGATGACTCCATGGCACCTAACAACAACCACAACAACAACAGGAGATGCTAGCTAATGCACATGACTGTTAACCAAAAGATTGGAGGTTCAAATCCACCCAGAAGTACATGGTAATCTGTTGTTGATGTTATGTACCTTTGAATCACCTGTGACTCATAGCGAACCTATGTACAACAGTTCTGACGCTGGCCCTGTCCTGAGCCAGTCTCACTGACTCTCATATACCTACTCTCATTGCCCCAGTTACTGTATCACATATCCATCTCATCTGAGGTCCTCCTTTCTTGAGCTGCCCCTCCACTCTTCCAAGCATGATATCCTTCTCCAAGGACTGGTCCCTTCCGGCCACTTACTCAAAGTATGTGAGATGGAGTTTCAAAATCCTATCCTCCATGGAGAAACTTGGTTTCTCCCTCTCTAAGACAGACCTGATTGTTTTCTTGGCAGTATGTTCAATACTCTTCTCCAGCACCACAACATAAAGGCCTTGATTCTACTGTCATCCTTAGGCATTTTACAGTACTCTGATGCATAGCAAATAATGGCGAAGATCATGGCCTAGATTAGGTGCACCTTAATCTCTACACTGACATTGTTGTTGCTCTCTGGAGGTCTCTGACAGCAGATTTTCCCAGTGCAATTCATCTTTTGATTTCCTTACTGCTAGTACCAAGAATATTGATTGAGGAGCCAAGCAAGTGCTATTAACAACCTTAATTTCTTCCACATCTATCATGGTGCTGCCATGCCAATTAAATGGCCCAGTGGTGAGAATCTTGGTCTTGATGTTGAGCTTCAATCCATATTGAAGACTACAGTCCTTGAACACGTCAGATTGTGTCATCTGCATAATGCAGGTTGTTGCTGAGTCTTCCTCAAATCCTGATGCCACATTCCTCCTCATAAAGCCAAGCCACCAGAATGATCTGTTCTGAATATAGATTGAAAAGGTATGGAGAAGGATTGAGCTGGGGAGCACAGGCAATGCTGAGCCATTTTGCAGATGTAGTCCATTTTGCAAATTGACAGTACGTGGAGCCCAATTTCCAGCTCTTGTTTATATCTAGGGTTATCAGCAATCTGGGTCCATTTTTTATGATTATGTCAGTTCATGATGTATAATTTGTAAATATTATTCAGAGAAACTACCTTACAAAGGCAAACAATTATAAGCAAAGTATATGGACCATGAGGTTACTCTATGATGTGTTTGCCAGGACAGTGATAGTGGTGGGGTGTAACTGCTGAATAAGGAAATTAGAGGAGGGGGGATATGGGACAGGATGAGTCTGAAGGATTTGGGACTTATAACATTGGCCTGCATTGTTGTTGTTGCTGTTATGTGTCGAGTCACCTGTGACTTAAAGCAACCCTATGTACAACAGCCCTAAACCCTACTCTATCCTGTGCCAATCTTATTGTCTGTGACACACCTACATTAATTATTCCAGTCACTGTATCAATCCATCTCATAGAGGGTCTTCCTCTCTTGCACTGTCCCTCCACCCTCCCAAGCATGATGTCCATCTTCAAGAACTGGTCTTTCCTTACAACATATTTAAAGCATGTCGGATGAAGCTTCAGAATCCTTGTCTCCAAGGAGCAGCCTGGCTTCACCCTCTCTAGGATGAACCTTTTTGTTCTCTTAGCATTCTATGGTATATTCAGTACTCTTCTCCAGCACCACAGCTCAAAGGTATCAATTCTCCTGTCATCCCTAGTCATGGTACAGCTCTCTGATACATAGCAAGTAATTGCAAATATTATGACCTGGATCAGGGCACCTTAGTCTCCAGACTGCCATTGTTCTTCAGTACTTGGAGAGGTCTCTGACAGCAGACTGGCATGCATAGTTAATTAAAAAGAGAGAGAGAGAGAGAGAGAGAGAGAGAGAGAGAGAGAGAGAAGGTAGGTATGGAGGTATGGACACAGGACGCATCTCTGAGGCACTTCTTTTCTATTTTTTAGTTTATACTGGTTTATTTACAAAGTTCAAATACACTGATTTTCCCATCAGATCTTTCCCATTTCCTTTAATACCCTCCCCACCAAAATATGCGATCCCCACTCCTCTGCTTATCCTTACCCCTTTGCTTCCACACTCCCCCCCACTTGGATCCTCATACTCATTCTGCAATAATGGTCTTATATACAATATTTGTCTTTATGGGATTTAGTTCACTCAGCATAATGCTCTCCAGTCCCTCCCAAGTTAGGTTGTAGTTTACAAAATCACTGCTCCTGCATACTGTGTAGTATTCCATTGGGTGGATGTACCATAATTTCACAATCCATTCGATTGTAGTTGGATGTCTGGGCTGTTTCCATGTTCTTGCGATGATGAATAATGTAGCTATAAACATTGGTATACAAGTCTCCGTTTGTGCCTCAGTTTTCAGTTTCTTGGTGTATATTCCAAGCAGTGGAATAGCTGGGTCATATGGAATTTCTATGTTCAGCTTTCTGAGGAAGTGCCAAACTGCCATCCAGAGTGGTTGTACCATTTTGCAATCCCACTAACAATGGATAAGTGTACCTCTCTTGCCACATTCTCGCCAACATTTATTACTTATGGTTCTGTTAAACTTTGCCACTGCTACTGGAGTGAGATGGTATCTCATTGTGGTTTTCATCTGCATATCCCTTATTGCCAGTGATTTTGAACATTTCTTCATATGTCTGTTGGCCATTTGAATATCTTTCTCTGTGAAAATTCTTTCCATGTCATTTGCCTATTTGTAATTATCAGTCTTTTTCTTGTGGAGGCCCAAGATCATTCTGTAAACTTTCATTATGAGAGTGCTGTGATGGTATTGCCAAGTGTGTGTTCCCAGCCTGTAAGTTTTCTTTTCACCCTGTTGGAACAAGTTTTTGATGCTCACAGGGATTTAATATTTAGAAAGTCCCATGCATCAATTTTATCTTCTTCAGATTGTGCATTTCTGGCTGTTCTTGGCAGTCTCTTTATACCGTAGACTACACTTTCTAAGCTTGATCCTAGTTTATCTCTTAGGAAATTTATGGTTTGAAGCTTTACTCCTAGGTCTCTGATTCACATTGAGTTGATTTTGGTGTATTGTGTGAGATGTGCATTCTGTTTTCAGCTTTCTGCAGGTAGAAATTCTGTTTTGCCAGCATCAGTTGTTGAAGAGGTGCAGTGTCCCCTAGCTCTGTTTTGAGGACCGCTTCCTGGTCTGAGTATAAGTTTAGCATGAGCACCATCAAGTGTTCTGGGATTCCCATTATCCTCAAGGTTAGCCACAATTTGCCATGATCCACACAATCAAATGCCTTTGCATAGTCAATATCAACAAAATAGATATCAATCTGGTATTCTTTGCTTTCTGCCAAGATCCATCTGACATTGGTGATGTCTCTAGTGCTACAACCTCTTCTAAACTCAGCTTGTATTTCTGGTAGTTCTCTGTTGATATACTGTTCCAGTCATTTCTGGATAATCTTCAGCAGGATTTTGCTTGTGTATGTGATATTAGCGATATTGTTCGATAATTTCCACACTCTTGTCTGGTCCCCTTTTTTTTGAATGATAATAAATATTGATCTCTTCCAGTCAGTTGTAAACTCTATGAAATATTGTTTTCCTGATTCACCCAGGGTTGCCCTGAGTAGGAAATGACTCCACAACTTGTTTGTTGATTTTAGTTTTGGTTAAGAGTCAAGTCTCAACTTGACCATGTGTTCTTCTTATTATTAGCTCATCCTGCAAACATGTTTACTTTGTCTGTAATCTTTAATAAAGCAATACTGCATAAGGAATCACTTTCAGCTTTATGGAAAACAAGGATTTAAAGGGGGGGAAAGACTGCTTTTAAAAATCATGGTAATGAAAAAGAAAGGAAACCTAAAAATCAATCTGAAAAAAAAGGTAGACTATTAAGCAAAAATAGTAATGCTGCTAGTACTAGTTGTCTCAACAGTAACAATAGATGCCAGAACTTAAGTACAAAAATATCTGGCATGCAAAAGCAATTCATTAATCTAAGAGTATCATTTAGAAAACAAGTGAGAATAGATATACAATTGTTATGACACCATAAATGCTATCAGAATTTCATTTGAGATAATATTACTAAGTAGGTTACTCACTGTGATAAAAATAAATAAATTTCCTAAGGGTTGGAGGTAGAAAAAAAAAGAATAATGGAAATTTTTACTTTTTATCCCCCACAGAAAAGTAAGAAATCCATGCATTAACAGTGAAACTGAAATGACAAAATAATTTGCATTGGAAATATTTTCCTTCTGTCTACTAGGTACTTCTGTCTACTAAGGTACTCTGAACCAGATTATTTCATTATCTTTTAAATCCATACTATGTATATTATTTGCTTATAATTTCTAAAAGCAATGGGTATATTTTAAAAAATCACTGTTTAAAATGGATAATAATTCTAATATCTAGATGTCACAGTTAACATAGAGAATAAAATACAGAATTGAAATAAAGTGTGGTTATATATAAAGATTCTCACCACTGGACCATCAGGATGGATGGCGAAGAGATTGAGATTGTTCACAGCTTCAGTTTGCTCGGCTCCATGGTCAATACTCTTAGCACCAGCAGTCAGGAAATAAAAAAACATATTGCGATGGGAAAGTCTGCTGTTAATGACCTCTCTAAAGTACTCAAGAGCAACGGTGTGTCTCTGGAGACTAAGGTGCGCCTGATACAGGCCATGGTCTTTGCAATCACTTGTTATGCATCAGAGAGTTGGATAATGACTAGGGAGAACAG
>NW_006399766.1:5237258-5244424 GCF_000299155.1 Elephantulus edwardii | reverse complement strand
AGCCTTGAGCCAATCCCACCAGAATTTAAATATATTTGATGTACTTACATTAATGTTTGAAGGACATATGAGGTGTGAGATCACATTAAGGATACCATCCATGAAGAAGGTAATATGTCGTTACAAATAAAGGGGAGAAAGAAAAAACCAAAATGGATGTCAAAAGAGTTAATTTTTAAAAGATTATAACTTGGGAGAAGCTGGAAGCAGGAGTGGCATCCACTTCCAAAATGGCTTGCCTCCGTAAACTCTATATATGAACAGTGCTCAGGCCTTTCGTTCATTGGGTCGCTATGAGTCATTTATGACTCGACGGCACCTAATAAAAATAACGACGACAGAGAGAGAGCTACGCTGGCCTAGTGGAAAGAAAGTTATGCTACCAAGCCAAAGGTGGGTGATTTTAATCTGCGGCCCTTGGCCAGGTTCAAATTGTCTTCCTGTCAAACATTCTTCTAGGTGGTATAGCACTGGTCTGTGTGTTGCCCTATAGAGGTAACTTGTGGTTGCTGTGATGCTGAGCACTGGGACACTGATGTGCCAAACGTGGCAATGGGCACCCATGGTGGACAGTGTTGGCTGGAGCTTCCCGACTAAAACAAGCCTGGAAGCAGGAGCGGCATCCACTTCTGAAATGGCTTGCCTCCGGAAACTCTACGTACAAACAGTGGTCAGGCCTTTCATTCATAGGGTCGCTATGAGTCATCAACGACTTGACGGCACCTAACAAAAACAACACAACACTATATAACTTGGGAGAAGCTGGAGAACATTATACCAAGTGAACTAAATCAGGCTCCTAAGGACAAATACTGCATAAGATTATTATTGTACAAACCAAAGGATAACTAGTAAGATATGTATGGATATCCAAAAAGGGAAGAGGAGGGGACAGGTGGGCTGAGGTGGGGACTAAATCATGGAGTCACAGAGTTTGGTGGGTAAAGAGAGGTGGTGAAAAAATTAGGAAAGATCCAGTGGAGATCTGAAAATACTGGGTAATAGTGGTCATAGATCAAAAGTTATTAATTTTAGAAGACACTATAGAAGAATCTGTGAAATGCTGCATAACAAAGAAGAATCTAAAGCACAGACTAGTTAATAATATATGTCAGTCACAAAAGGACAATTATGGTATAAGGACACTATTATAAAAAGCTAAGGAACACTATGCAGCACACAGAAGCAATGATTTTGAAAATTACTATCTAACTTAGGAGGGACTAGAGAGCATTATTCCAAATGAATTAACTCAGTCTCATAAGGATAAATACTGTATATGACCATTATTGTAGAAACAGGTAACTAGTAAGACATGTCTGAGGACCTGAGGGGGGGGGAAGAGTTGGAGCACAGGGGTGAGGATGGATGGGGGCCATAATCATAGTTGCATAATTTGATAGGTGGAGGGAGGGGTAGGTTAATAGGAAAGATACAGTATGAAAAACAATGTATATGAACATTGTGAGTAAACCAGTATATAAAATTTTATATATCTATCCCAAAACCAGTAATTCAGAGAACTAATTCTTTTTTAAAAAAAGCAATACTAGCATAGATTATTTAAAATCTGACCAAAAATTGAATCAAAATAAAATGTTATTATCTCAAATTGGTATATGATCTTCAGAATTTATTTTACGTCTCTAACTTTCTTCCTTTTTTAAGAATAAAAAATGTCTGAATGTCAAAAAATGGGGGGAAAGTTAAGGAAAGGTTTACATATAGGCAAAAATCAATCTTGACAGTTAAAAAGAATGGGAAAGGAAAGAAAGAGGAGCAAAGTTTAATAAATCAATAAGTTGGGTGAAGGAAAAGGCAATACACAATGAGGCTTGATTGTTATGTGATATTAAGTCATCTGCAACTCCCAGCGACCCTATGTACAGCAGTTCTGAAGTCTGCCCTGTCCTGAGCCAGTCTTACTGATTTTGAAACACCTAACCCCATTTCCCCATTACTGTATCAATCCATCTCATCTGGAGTCGTCTTCTCCTGCTCTATCCCTCCACCCTTCTGAACAAGATATCCTTCTCCTAGGACTAGTCCCTCCTGGCCATGTGCCCAAAGTATGAGAGATGGAGCTTCAAAATCCTAGCCTCCAGGGAGAAAACTTGGTTCCACCCTCTCCAAGACAGACTTGTTTTCTCGGTGTTCCATTGTGTGTTCAGGACTCTTCTCAAACTGTACAACTCCAAGGCATTGATTCTTCTCTCATCCTTAGTCAGTGTCCAGCTCTCTTATGCATAGCAAGGACCATGGTGTATATTAGGTAATATTTAATCTCTACACTGACATTGTTACTTTTCAGTACTCTGGAGAGATCCCTGACAGCAGATTTTCCCAATGCAATTTGTTTTTTGATTTCATGACTGCTGGTATCAGGAGTGTTAACTGTGGAGCCAAACAAGCTGTAATTGTTAACAACCTCAATCTCTTCTCCATTCATCATGGTGCTGCCAATGGCCCAGTGGTAAGACTCTTTGTCTTTTTTATGTTGAATTTCAATCCATACTGAAAACTAAAGTCCTTGACCTTCTGCAACAAGCGCTTCAGGTCCTCCTCAGTCTTAGCAAGCTATTCGTGCCATCTGCATAATGTAGGTTGTTGGCGAGTCTTCCTCCAATCCTGATGGCACATTACTTTTCATAAAGCCTTGCTTCCCAAATCATCTGTTCTGTATATAGATTAAAAAGGATGCATCCCTGGTACACTCTTTTTCTGATTTTGAACCATGCAGTGTTTCCTTGCTCTGTTTAGATTACTGCTTTCTGGTCCAAGTATGTTGTTGTTGTTGTTGTTGTTATGTGCCGTCGAGTCGCTTGCGACTCATAGTGACCCTATGTATAGGTTTCTCAAAAGCTCAATCAAATGTTTTTGGATTCCTTTTTTCAAGGTTGTATGTTGTGATTCACATAGTCAAATGACTGCATAGTCAATGAAACACAGACAGTCCTCTAGTACTCTTTGCTTTAGACATTGTATTTAATTAGGTCAATTATCAAAGATAACTAATGTTATAAAAAGAGATGCCTATGAACATATGAAAAACCAGTATGATTTGTAAGCCTTCACTCCAATGAATTTATTATTATTTTAAAAGGAGACTCTAAAAATTGCACTAGAATGTAAAGAGGCAAAACAAAGGGAAGAAATGCTGTAGTAAAAGAGATGAACACAGATTTCAAAGGGCAACTCGAGGAGACAAAGTATTTTAATGGAATGTGCAAATAGCTGGGTTTAGAAAATCAAAACTAAAAATATGCGCAGTATTTCTCAAGCTGAAAGAACTGAAATACAAATTCAAGCCTCAAATTTCAACACTGAAGGATTCTATGGGCAAATCTTGAATGATGCAAGAAACATAAAAAAAAATATATGGGTTTTTAACATTTCTTCATGTGATTTTTTTGCCATCAAAATTTCTTCTTCAGTGAAGTGTTTACTCTGTGCCCATTTTATGATTGTGTTGTCTATTTCTTATTGAGATGCTGGAGTATTCTATACATTTTAGATATGAGTTCCTTATCAAATGTCATTGACAAATAATTTTTTCCCCAGTCTTCTGGATTCCTTTTTACCCTGTTGGGGAGAAATGATGCTTTTGAGCTTTGGTGTTGGAGAAGAGTGTTGAGGGTACCACAGACTGCTAAGAAAACAGACAGATTCATCCTGCAGAGGGTTAAACCGGTCTGCTCCTTGGAGGCAAGGATTCTGAGGCTTCGTCTGACATACTTTGGCCATGTTGTAAGGAGAGACTGGTCCTTGGAGAAGGAAATCATGCTTGGGAGGGTGGAGGGCAGGCACAGGAGGGGAAGGCCCTCTGGGAGGTGGATTGAGTTGGTGACTGGGGCAATCAGGATGAGTGTGTTGGAGACAATGAGATTGGCACAGGACAGAGCAGAGTTTAGAACTATTGTACATAGGGTCGCTATGAGTCGCAAGCGACTCAACGGCACATAACAACAACAACAACATATAGAAATTTTAGTTTTTGAAGGTCCCATTCATCTATTTTATGCTCTCCTGGCTTTAAGTTTTGTGTTATACTTCTAGAGTTTTTATCGATGAACTGCATAGTGTTAGGTTTTACTCCCAGGTCCCTGATCTACCTTGAATTGGTTCTTGTGTATGGTGTGAGATGTGAGTCTTACTTGCGTTCTGCAAATGGTTTTCAATTTTGCCAACAACATTTGTTAAAGTGGCTGTCATTTACCCACTTAATTGATTTTGTCTCCTAGTCAAACATGAGTTGACCATAGGTAGACAAGTTGATTTCTAGGTTCTCGATTCTCAAAATCCCAAGCTATCAGAGAGGTGCAAATCAATTAAATATCATCTCACCCTGGTAACAATAACAAAGTTCAAGTCAGCAAACAACAAATGATAGTGAGGATGTGGAAGGATTAGGATTCATTGCTGGTGGTAACATAAAATGGTATAACCACTATGGAAGGTGGTCTGACTTTTTCAAAAATTTGGAAATTGAAATGTCATTTGACCCAGCTATCCCACTCCTGGGAATATATCCTAAAGAAACCTGAGCTGTGACATAAACAGATGTATGCACAGCCATGTTTATTGTAGCATTATTCACAATAGCAAAAAGGTGGATGCATCCCAAGTGTAAACAAACAAATGGGTACAAAAATTCCACACAATGGAAAACACTGAAAAACAAAGAACTTGTAAAACACTACACAATATGGATAAGTCTGGAAGACATTGTGTCGAGTGAAATATCTCAGCCACAAAAGGACAAATACTACAAAGAACCAGTTAATAAAAATAGGATGGACTCAGGGGAGGGGTGATCAGGGGAAGGATTGATAGGTAATGAACACTATACTGGAATGCAAAAAAGGAGGAATTTTCTGTTTGGAATGGATGGTTAGGCATTTTGTGTATGGCAATTGACAATCTGGAATAAGACATGCATTACAAAGTGAATTGAAGAAGGGAGGAGGAGGAAAAGATATGCTAATGAATGACTGAAAACCCATCTTTTCTGAAAAGTTTTACTAAAATTACAATTTTTAAGAAAGAAAAATTAAGATGGAAGGAATGTACAGAATCAATGTATCAAAAAGAATTGGTTGACATGCAATCATTTCAGGAAGTAGCATATGATCCAGAACTAATGGTAATGAATGGAAATGTTCAAGCTGTACTGAAGGCATTGGGGGGGAAAAAGACTTCAGAAATTGAAGAAATACCAATTGAGGAGTTAAAATAAAGAGCTGCCATCCTGGACTTGCTCATTAATCTATGTCAACAAATATGAAAGACCTAGATAATTGACTAGAAGAGATCCATATTTGTTCCCATTCCAAAAAAAGATGTTCCAATAGAATGTGGAAATTATCAAACGATATCACATGTAAGTACAATCTGCCAGAAGGGACATCATGCTTGGAAGGGTGGAGGGAAAGCATAGGAGAGGAAGACTCTGGATGAGATGGATTGACACAATAACTGGGAAAAATGAGGATAAGTGTGTCAGACAGTGAGATGGCTCAGTACAGAGAAGGTTTCTGAGGTAATGTCTATAAGATCACTATGAATCACAGGAGATTCAACCACATATAACAACAACAATAAGTAAAATGTTCCTGAAGTTTATTCAGAAATTACTGGAACAGTAGTACATCAACAGGGAATTGTCAGAAATTCAAGCTAGGAGTATCACTACTGAGAAATGGATCTTGGCTAAAATAAGAAAATACCAAAAAGATGTTTATCTGGCATTTGACTGTGTGAATCATAATAAATTGTGGATAACATTGAGAAGAATAGGAATTCCAGAACAATTAATTAATTGTGCTCATGAAAAACCTATACATAGACCAAGAATCAGTTTCTGAACAGAACGAAGTTTCACTTTTTTTTTTTTAATGAGGAAAGGTGTGCTCAGGGTTGTGTCCTTTCTCTATATATATTTAATTTGTATGCTGAGTAAATTATTCAAGAAGTTGGACTTTATGAAGTGAATGTGGCATCAGGATTAGAGGAAGACTCATAAACAACTTGCATTATGCAGATGATACAACCTTGATTGCAGAAAGTGAAGAAGACTTGACACACTTACTATAGAAGATCAAATACTACCGCCTTAAATATGGGTTACATCTCAACCACAAGAAAACAAAATTCTTCACCACTGCACAAATAGGAAACATCATGATAGATGGAGAAGACTGAAGTTGTCAATGATTTAAGTTTATTTGGATCCACAATCAATACCCATGATAATATCAGTCAAGAAATCTAAAGACATGTTGCATTGGGAAAATTTGCTGTCAAGCACTCCTCTAAAGTGCTAAAGAGCAACACACATTTTTGCACATGCTCACACAAAGTGAGTGTACACACACACACCCCTGATGCAAACTATAGTCTTTTCAGTTACTTCCTATGGAGCTGAAAGCTGTACAATGAATAAGGATGACAGTAGAATAGTCAATGCTTTCGACTTATGTTGAAGAATATTGTATATCCGATGGAATATCAAAAGAACAAACAAGTCTGTCTTGGAGGAAGTGCAGCCAGGGTACTCCTTAGATTCAAAGTGGGTGTAATTCTGTCCACTATACTCTGGGAATGTTGAGAGGTGGGGCCAGTCCTTGGGGGAAAAAACATTACACTGTGAAAAACAGAATCAGTGAATGAGAAGATGACTCAGCAAGATGAACTGACAGAGTGAACAAAAAATAGGCTTGAATGAGCATATTAGAGATGGTGAGGATGGCACAGGACAAGTCAAGTTTCAAATCTGTTGTTCATAGGGTCATTATGCATTGTAGTCAACTAGTTGGCATCTACCAAGATGATGGGGCTCAGGACCAAGGACATCACGGTCAACTGACATAAAAAAATATTCAACCTACATTGTTGCATAACTGCTGGAGTCTTAAAGATTGTGAGCAATCATTTAAAGTGCAACTATTTGTCCTTCTCCATCTGGAGCAAGAAAACGGAAGAAAAATGCACATGGAAATTATTAGTTCAAAGAACTAACAGACCCTGTGAATTACATACTCACCTATCCTAAGACTAGAAGAGCTAGATGGTACTGTGTGCTAAAAGAAATCATAATATCTTTGTGATAGGAAAGAAGATTTGTAACAAGAAATAGGAGCTCCTATTCATATATATATATATATATA
>NW_006399766.1:5227517-5233755 GCF_000299155.1 Elephantulus edwardii | reverse complement strand
TTTACTCCCCACTTGTCAAATAAAGATCTACATTCATTAGTCCAAAGATAACCTTTTCCACATTTTCTATAAAGTCCTTAAGGCATGAATCTTTTCTTTACATTTTTACTCTCCCGTCTTTCTTTCCAACAGTTTCTTTTTAAACGTCCTAATTTTCCACAATTATAACATTTAGTTTGAGACAAATTTAAAGTTCTTTTTAAAAGAGCTTTGTTTCTTAGCACTTAAGAAAGTCTAACCTTTTGGATATTACAGGTGCTTGACTAATGGCATAGCCATGTATAACTTTTTATATCTACTCTGAGAACTAAGTTACATTTTCTCTTTTATCTGCTTCTAAACTTCTGGTTCATCTATCTGTGCAGCTGTGAAAGATTGTCTATCTCTTTACTGTTGGCATTCCGGACTACCAAAAATAAAGAAAAACTAGCCATATTTCAAATGCAGTCTATTTTTAAAAAGTTTATAGTAACTCAGAGATTTTTATCCATGTAAAAATTTTTTTCAGCTGCAGCTTTTAAATTTATCCATCTTTATAACTTCTTTGCTTACTTCATCTTACGAATCAAGATTTTTCTCCTAAGTTAGCTTCATTCTCTTACTTTTCATATTTCACTGAAATTATCAAACTGCATGAGCTAAAAGTACTATTATTACATTAAACCTAATAAGGCAACAAACAACAATAACAAACTTAAAACAATCAACACAAATAGTTACTATTAACATTTACCCCTGAGTTGGATAGTGGTCCTCCGATATCCCTGCATAATTTCAGCCAAATTCCTAAGCCTTTTTTCCTTGTAAGGAGTTATTGCTCTTTTGCACTCTGAGTTATTTAAAAGTGTTTTGTTTCAGTTTTAATCCTCGGGCTTTTAGCAGCTGGCACAAAGCTTCTTCAACTCTCCCTTTACATCCGGTATTACCCATACATTTAGTACTCCGTCCTCTTACCGGGACTTTATTGACCGGTCTCCATCCTGCAACTTCTGAAGAGGGTCCCCGTACGGGCCACCAGATGCCGCGTTCCAACCCCGCCAGCGGGATAAAGGAAAAACACGACACTGGGATTTGCTGCAACTTGAAAGCTTCTTTATTGTGGTAAAAAATGGCGGCCGCGCCGCCCGCACTTCCTCCTCCCAGCTCCTTATATACCCTTTACCTCGATAGCTTCTATGCTTAATTTCTATTGGCCTATAACTATCTATTCCTATTGGTTTATAACTATCTATTCCTATTGGTCTATAACTTCCTATTCCTATTGGCCTATAACTACTTATTCCTATTGGTCTATAACTACTTATTCCTATTGGTCTATACTTAACTCTAACTCTCCAATCAATTTTTGCCACAATTGCCATTGCCATTCATGCTTCCTGACACGTCAGCACCTGCAGCTCCTGCAGTAATGGACTTATAATTGGGGCTAGCAAAGTCATTAACAGTGATTGCCACCACCTTGGTTGGATCTTGATGGTGTCTCTGTTATAACTCACCTCAGACTTGTGTCAAGGAATCTAAATTTCTTCAACTAGGCCTGTTTCATTAATATAACAATAACTTTGTTCTCTGAGAAATAGGCAGGTTCCTCTTTTGTCTGCTCTTAGCAAGTCTAAGGCTCACCTGTTTTGAAGACTTACCTTGGCCAAAGAGTTGATCTGGCATTGGAGGGTGGCTAAAGAATTAGCAAAGTAATCTATAGCTATTTGGAGTTTGTGCTCCAGATTGGCTGATACCAGCTAGGCCTGCTTCAACTATAGAGGATGCAAGAGAGATGCCAGCTATAACTGAGGAACACAGCCCTTTGAATTCTATGTTAGTTGGCAGGTGTGAGGAGGGAAGATAATTCTTCTTTCCCATACATCATAAACTAAAGAACTAAGGCAGCCAGAATGCATGGAAAGGGGGAAGATGTATTGACAGTTTTATACAGTGTATTATACCAAAAGAATCCACCAGGGGGAGTGTGTAGAGTTGAAGACACTAATAAAGAAGTATTGCAAGGGGGAGGTGGTTTGGCACTTGAGACATAACAAAAGGAATAGTTGGAGTCAGGGTCTTGCCAAAAAAAAGGGAATGCCATTGGGGGGGAGGTTGGAGGACAACGACATATTGAAGGCAAGTGGAATTGCAAGCAGGGGTGAATGATCCAGGAAAGCACAAATAAAGCAATCAGTGTTATGGCCAATACTAGTATGATTAAGAAGATTAATGCAAGTGCAACAATGAATCAATGAAAACCCAAAATCTCTGTAAATGTTCATTAAAACTAATATTTTTTTTTTAAAAAAAAGATGATTAATGCACTGCCCTGACAGATTAGCTGGAGCCAGGAAAAAGGGTGAGGAGTATGAGGGGTTAAGGCTGAATCTAAAGAAGATTCCTGCTGCAGGATATTTTCTGATATATCAGCTAGCTGTTGGATAACTTCTGGTACTACCCGGGTGTAGACCCAGAAGATCTTGAGGGTAGCTTGGTAGGAATCTTGGTACAAGTTATACAGTTTAGCTTCTACTCTCTGTACCTACCTGCTCTCCCAGGATTCATAGATGGTAAGCAACATGGCTGATTCTAACTCTTAGATCACAGGTTTTGGGCCATATCTACCTTCATTGATTGAATGAATGGATTTTACAAGATGAGTAAGGGCATCCATCATAGGTTTCTGGCCATCATTTGCAATAATTATGCATTTGGTCATAAAGGAAGCAAATAGCTGGAATCAAGAAATGAAAAGTTAAGGATTTTAAGAATTGATAGTAATTAAGAGTAAAGTGAAATGGAGTTCAGCATCCCTCTGGCTAACAATGGCTGTGGGTGTTGTTATTTTTACTCCAGGTTTCTTGGACGTAGAACCTCCACAAATAGGCAGTGATTTTACTTGAACTTTTCTCAAGGCTGAGTTTGGTCAGTTGATCATGGAGAAAGCCATTTAACTGTTCTACTTTTCCAGAGGATTGGGGATGGTAGGGTATGTGTAGTTTCCAGATGATGTTGAGCATTGTTGATACTTGCTGGACAATCTGTGAGACAAAAGCTGGACCATTGTCAGACTGAATATGAATGGGTAACCCAAAGCGAGATAGGATTTGTTCAATTAAAATTGATGCTACTATATCATGGACAATAGGTAATCCTTCACTCCATCCTGAAAAGATGTCTACCATGGTTAGAAGGTAACACCACTGTTTGTGTAAAAAAAGAGTGTGAAAAAGGGATTTTATCTAATACACATGGAAAGGTAGGATTCTTGTGTGAGTAAGTAGGCTTTCCATAAATTTCCATGACCAGGTGGTGACTGAGAAGGCAGGGAGTACAGAGAAGGTAGCCCCCGTGTGTATTAAAAATGAAACACACTTACCAGCTACCATTATTGTCACCCTGAGCTCAGTGAGAGTAATAAGAGTCTTCCAGTCTGGGCAGCCTCAGTCCTCATCCAATAGGCTGAGGAGCTCAAGAGGCACATAGAGGCACAGAGGATGAGCTCAACACCAGGGGGCAATCGCTTTGCCAGTGACTTGGTTGCTTGCAGGCTGGGCAAAAATTTGTTGGCTACCGGGGGTGTGGGCATTGCTGTGCCTAGTGACCTTCTAGGCCACATTTGAAGCATGAGCTCAACAGAGTAGATTTTTAATGGAGATCCTGCTGAGGTCCCTTTTTACCTTAAGGTAGCAGCTAAAGAGCAGCTACAATGGCTTGAGTCTTGAGAGCCGACTTTTGATGCATCCAAGCCTGTTTTATTGCTTTAGCTATGTCCTCCTTGGAATTAAAATCTTTAAAAGCCGTGTTTACCAAATTGTAGATGAGTGTTTGTGGTCCGTCCTAGGCTTTGTGGGCTTTTTTTCCTTACGTCAGGTGCAGATTGTGTTATGAAATGGGTGGATAAAACTATAGACCCTGGTGCAGTTGAAGGGTCTATGTAGGTGTATTGGGATAGAGCTTCAGTTAGTCTATTTAAAAAGACTGCTGGATTCTCATTGGGTCCTTCTGTTATTTCTTCCCCCCCCCTTTTTCCAATTACATTATTTCTTTAAGTTTATTATAATTAATGACTTTCTGGGTGGTGCCTTGCATGTCTGCTAAGAGACACTGAATCATATGGTTGTGCCTGCGCCTGCCTTCTTGGCTATGTTGATAGTCCCAGTTGGGTTCTGAATTTGGGATCACTAATGAGCCTACAGGCATTGTCTGGTCTGTGAGTAGTGTCCGGTCTGTGTATGTGCATGCAGCTGCTAAAATGCAGTCTTTTTTTCAGGTGTGAGGGTAGAGGTAAGGATAATGTGGAGACTATGCAAAATAAGGTCATAAGCTTGCCTTAGGGAGAAGAGAGGGGTTAGAAGAAAAGGAACCGAGGCATTTTTCACTAGCGGACAAATCAGATAGAGAGTAGGGAACATGGACATGAACAACTCCTTCAGTGCCTGCAACTTTCCATAGGGAGCAGAGTAACTCAGGAAATGTGGAAAGTAAACAGTATTTAGATGGTAGGTTAGGAGAACATGTATGAGAGCTAACGGGAGAAGAAAGAGAGGGTACTACAGTGGGAGATGATGATTTTGGGTATGGAGGGAGTTGGAGATGAGACGGTGGCTCAGTGGGTGCAACTGATCATGGGTGTGGGGGGAGGCTAAATCTTCAGGAGAATCTGGGTCAGGGGGGTAGGTCTGAGGTTGGAGCGGCAACTGGAGGAGAAAAAAGTTTTGGATTTTTCTGAGCAGTGGAAACAAGGTCTGGATTAGAGCGATGGAGCCAAAAGGCCTGGATATAGGGGACCTCCAAGTCTTTGTCTAACCTGTAACAATAGTTGTCTAAGGCCATGAGGATATTAGAGTCTAAAGAGCCATCAGGTGGCCAACTAAGGCGGTTATTGAGTGGGTATTGAGGCCAAGAGACAGAGCAGAAAAAAATAAATTTATTTTGCTATATGTCTGTGATTTTGTACTTTATGCCAGTTAGAATTTTACCAGCCTAGCAGTGATTTAGGGTCAAATTTAGACACTTGTGATCCTATCATAAGTCCTGTCTCTGAACAATGTTTGGAGGGATGCCAGTGTCCCAACGATCAGTCCACACAAAACAGGAAAGACGGAGGGACACTGAGGCCCAGGACTAGACCTGGTCTAGCAAAAATGGGAATCCCTGACACAGCCACAACTGCAGAAAGGGAGCCTAGAGACAGAACAGGAGGGAGGGATGGGGGGATCATGTGGACTTACTGCTGACAGAAGAACTCTGGACTCCAGAGGGTCCCAGTCCAAAGCAAAGAACAGCCTAGTGGGTACACACTCCTCCTGGGTTTGATGCCAGATGTTATGTAAAACAGGTGCAGAAACAAAAAGTAAGCAAAGAAGCTTTTATTGGGGGCTCTCGACCGAGTTTCACTAGCCCAGGGCAGAGAGGGGAAGGAGGGGTTAGAGAAGTCGCACATGGCTTGAAGGTGAACTGGCTTTAAAAGACTCAGTGGGAAGGGGCCTTCTCTTGGTAGAGGAAGTGGTTGTGTAGCTCACTGATTAGCTGCAGCTACTGGTGCTGTCGGGTGACGGGGCTGATGATACTGTTAAGTGGACAGTCTCTTGGCAGAGGAAGTGGTCTTGTAGCTCGCTGATTGGCTGTGGCTGCTGGCGGTTGCTGCTGATGCAGTGGGGTAGGAACCAGCTGCTGTAAGCGAGGTAAGACTGTGGCATCAGATGGTGAGGTAGGTTGGAGCATCAGATGACTTGGGAAATCTTTGGAGCTTCCCTTTCCTTGAGGCTGTGCCACAGGATTCATGAGTAGGCCCTGCATGCCTATCAGAAATGACAAACACAGGAAGGAACTGGGAAAATTACTGTTGAGGTTGAAATAAATGTCATAAATAAAAATGTGTATAATTGTTGAGTGGGAAGTCACCTCAGACAATAAGGAAGAGGCGTCTTTCAAAGGTACCCAAGAAAAACCGCGGGAAGAGGCCCTCGGGGACAGCGAGAGCGTGCTCCTGGGCAGAAGGGAAGCTTGGGAGTGGCGCTCAAGGGGAAGTTACCTCAGGCAATAATTCAAACCTAGAGTTGCTGTAATCAAGGATGCTTTGGGCAGAATATTAAATGATTCAGGAAATATTAAAAGTACATGGAAGGAATATACTGAGTCACTATATAGAAAGGAATTGGCAGATACAGAGGAATTTAAAGAAATAAAATATGAGCAAGAGCCTATGGTGATGAAGGAAGAAGTTCAAGCTGCTTTGAAGGAAATAGCAAAA
>NW_006399766.1:5226428-5227417 GCF_000299155.1 Elephantulus edwardii | reverse complement strand
ATAAATACTAATGGAACTCTCTTCATTACAGAAAGTGATCTCACAGAAATAGTTCAACTTTTTCCCAAACAATAGGTAGGCCAATAAGGTGAACAATATCACCGTAGAGGTACATATTCCTTAGAACAATCAAATAAACTATCAAAAGAGCAGCATTTGCCCAGGAATAAAGCTCAGAAGGTAAGAATGGACAGAGAAGAAGATTGAGTGGAAATTGTTAGTAAAACTGGCATGGAAATCTAAAGTAAGCAAACTTTTATTGGTGCCTCTCAGGACAAAGTTCACTGTCCCAGGCCAGAGAAGGGCAGGAGGGGTCAGAGAAGTCACATGTGGGTTGAAGGTGAACTGGCTTTCAAAGACTGGGTGGGAAGAGGCCTTCTCTTGGCAGAGGAAATGGTTGTGTAGCTCGCTGATTGGCTGTACCTGTTGGCACTCGCCTGTGGGGCCGGAACCATCTATTTTGAGTGAGGTAGATTGTGGCATTAGATGGCTTGGGAAATCTTTGCAGCTTCCATTTCGTGTCCCAAGATTCATGAGTCAGCCCTGCAGGCCTATCATCTCAGCCTTTTTGGTTATATAGGGGTGATGTATTCTCTCTGAATGCTTCCTGCTGAGAGGAGGCATCCTGGAAATGGGGGAGAAAGGCTGGGAGATGGCTCACTGCGCAGCTGGGCATAAGGATGGAGTAACAGCTGGTTAACTGCTACACAAAAAATGTCACAGATACGAGCTTGCCAAATTTTTAGTATGCATGGTGCTACTAATATAAATAAACAGATTATTAGTAATGTGTCGCGTTCCAACCCCGCCAGCGGGATAAAGGAAAAACACGACACTGGGATTCGCTGCAACTTGAAAGCTTCTTTATTGTGGTAAAAAATGGCGGCTGCGCCGCCCGCACTTCCTCCTCCCAGCCCCTTATATACCCTTTACCTCGATAGCTTCTATGCTTAATTTCTATTGGCCTATAACTATCTATTCCTATTGGT
>NW_006399766.1:5225027-5225907 GCF_000299155.1 Elephantulus edwardii | reverse complement strand
GGGGAACGGTATAGCCAGGCTACATTTGTCACTGGCGCAGACCAATATTGCTCATTTTCTGGATACGGTGGCTGTCTGGGTCTATCAGCTTGTGGGGTTTACTGCTTGTCAAGCATACTGAGCAATACAGCAGGTGAAGACTGTTCTTGTAATGCAGTCATGGCTTGTATCATGACCCTTTGCGTAGTTCTCTGTTGTCTCCATAATTTACAAATGCCCCATAAACTAAATAAAGCTGCAAAACAAATTATCAATAATAAAGACCCCATTCCCGCCCATTCCTATATTCCAGTAAAAATTGAAGAGAATCATCTGACTAGAGTCTCAACAATGGGCAGGGTCACTCTTGATGAATTCACCATTAAGACTTCTTCCCGTAACTTCTTCAGGTTTTCTTCAAAGGTCTTGGACCAATTTCCCTGTAGGTGAAGACTTAGAGATCTAGACAGGTTAGCAGCCTTGGTGTAATTGTCATATGGAATATTAGTGACACAACTCCTTCCTAAGGGCAACCATCCTGAAATAGCAGTCAAATTGGCCAACTCTATGTTACCATTAGTCTGAGGTGGGTAAAACCATCCTCCAGTTTGGTTTGAAAGCGCTATACAAGGCCAGATTTCAGAATTATTAATCTGTTTTGTAATAGTAAAGCATGGGGTTCCCGTTAGATTCCAAGATACATATTCCAATTCAGTTCTGATTTTTCATAAATAATTTTGGGAAAAATACTGTAAATGTGGATATAGTTCCACTATTCCTCCTCCATGCCATGACATAGTATTAGCATGAGCAGTTATAAACAATTGCCTTCCTTACTCTAACTTAAATTTTTGATGTTTCTATGCTGACGAGCAGAACTAACAAGGCTCCAATCAATGAT
>NW_006399766.1:5221822-5224133 GCF_000299155.1 Elephantulus edwardii | reverse complement strand
AGGCCATGGTATTTGCAATCGCTTGTTAGGCATCAGAGAGTTGGACAATGACTAGGGAGGACAATAGGAGAGACATCATGCTTGGGAGGGTGGAGGGACGGCGCAGGAGGGGAAGACTCTCTATCAGACGGATTGACTCGGTGACTGGGGTAATCGGGATGGGTGTGTCAGAGGCAGTGTGTTTGGTGCAGGATAGATCAGGGTTTAGGGCTGTTGTGCATAGGGTCGCTATGAGTCACAAACCACTTGAAGGCACATAACAACAACAACAATTGTTGAGTGGCAAAATAATTTTCTCTGTAAGCTCTCAAATAAAAAAAACCCCAAGTTTTAAAAATAAATAAATAAAATCAGGAAGTCTTTACATCAGAGTTAAATCTCTTGTGCAGTGAAATACCTAATGTAATCCAGCCACTGGCCATGTAATTCCCAATAACTAACCTGGTAAAACACTTATCTCATTGTCATTATGTCAATTCTTACTCATAGCAATTCTCTGTTGTGTTTTCAATACTGTTAATCTTTACAGAAGGTAGACTTTATGGTTCATCTTTCTTCCAAAGAACAGCTGCCAAGTTAGAACTGCTGACCTTTCAATTATAAATAACTTGACAGGACTGTGTATATGTAAAGTATTAGTGGCCACCTAGAGGTATAGAGATCTTTCTAATAATTCAGGGTAGGGCAATGCAAATAAGGTTACTAGTTTTGTCACTCTATGAGGCTTAAAATGAGCCATCCCACAACCATCAACAAAGATGAATCAAGAGTGTAGCATATTATTTGAAAACAGAATCCTGCACTGATAATCTTCATTTCTGTGACATCAGGGATGACTCAAAACTTTGAGAAGTAGCAACAGTAAGTGTTAGCTGAGGCAGCAGAACATAAAGAATGGCAAGACAGCGTGGTACAATAACTGACACATAGGTCAATGGAATAGAATTGAGAACCCGGAAAGTATGGTCAACTGATTTTTGACAAGGAGATAAAATCAGTTAAATGGGGCAACAACAGCCTTTTTAACAAACGGTGTTGGCAAAATTGGAAAACTACCTGCAGAAAACTCAAGCAAGATCCAAACCTCACTCCGTAAACAAAGCCAACTCAAGGTGGATCATCGAACTAGGACTAAAACCAAGGACTATAAACTTTATTAAAGAAAAGCTTGAAAGAACTCTAGACATCCTAATCCACAACATCAATAGTCTTCCAAGCATCCTGAAAAATCTACAACCAAGAGAGGATAAAATAGATGAATGGGATCTTCTAAAAATCAAATCCCTATGCAAATCCAAAACCTTCCCCAACAGGGTAAAAAGGGAAGCCACAAACTGGGAAAAAGTATTTGGTAATGGCATGTCAGATAAGGGATTTACATCTAGAATTTATAAAAAGCTCAAGCACCATAACAAGATAAAGGTAAACAACCCATTTGAAAAATGTGCAGAGGAGATGAATAGACATTTCACCAAAGAAGATGGCCAACAAACACATGAATAAATGTTCAAAATCCTTAGCTCTAAGAGAGATGCAAATCAAAACAACTATGAGATATTATCTCACCCCAGAAAGAATAGCAAAATTTAACAGAACAGCAAACATCAAATGCTGGTGAGCTTGTGGAGAAATGGGAACCCTTATTCACTGTTGGTGGGAGTGTAAAATGGTGCAGTCACTATGGAAGGCAGTATGGCGCTTTCTCAAAAAGTTGCAAATAGAAGTACCATTTGACCCAGCAATTCCACTACTTGGAATATACCCCAAAGAAACCATAATCACCACCCAAGCAATTTATGCACACCCATGTTTATCACAGCTTTGTTCACAATAGCAAAGATTTGGAAACAACCTAAGTGCCCATCAACAAACAAATGCATAGAGAAGCTGTGGTATATTCACACAATGGAATACTATGCTGCATTGAAAAACAATGAAATAATGAAATATTATTCAAAATAGGTGACTCTGGAGGACATTATCCTGAGTGAAAAATCTCCGTCACAAAAGGACAAATACTGCATAGTGCCACTGTTGTAAAACGGGACTGACATAGGAGTTGGGGTGGGGGTGAGACTGAGAAAGATGGAATAAATTACATATACTGCATTGAAATAGATGAGAGAAAACTGTTTAAAAGGTATACATGATTAGGTATTATTGTCATGACATGAGTTCAGAATGAAGGCTGCATAGTAGTGGACTTGGTGGGAGAGATTGTATAACAATGAAAGAATTTTTCTTTTACTTTTCAAAGAGAAGAACAAATGAAGGGGAGGGGTGGGCAGGGAGAAAAATGGAACAATGAATG
>NW_006399766.1:5212473-5221722 GCF_000299155.1 Elephantulus edwardii | reverse complement strand
TATAAAAATTTTTTAAAAGAGTGGCATGAGACAGTGAAGTGGGTTTCTAGACCCAACAAGTGAAAAATAGGTTTGCTGACCTATGTAAATAGAGTCAAGTGCCTTTAGGTAAGGCTTACAAAAAGCATGTGGTGTGACTGGTTACTTAAAAAAACTCATTGCCATCCAGCCAATTCCAACTTATCTTGACCTTCCATCTGGTTTCTGAGGCTGTAAATTTTTTTGTTTGTTTTAAACATTTTATTGCAAACTGAGTAAAAGTTTATAGAACAGAATGTTTCTTACACTGAGCCATTTATGCACATTTCAAGATTTTTATTACAATGCTCCCATTCTAACAGCACTTGTATCACTTCCTTCCTGTGCTATTTTCATTAATCCTTCTTCCATATCCTTCCTATCTTATAAGATTTATTGCTGGAAAAATGATTGTCTTTTGATCTTGTATGGTTGATTTTTCTAAGAATGGAGTAACTCCAAGGTGTTAGTGTTCACTTTGTAAGCCTATTGTTTGGCTAAAAGTCATGCCGCAGGAGTGAGTTCAGTTCTAGAATCAGAGTGGCCAAGTTTTGTAGTCTCAAGGGTTCCAGCAGTAAGCCTGGCCACTTTTATGTTTTTGCTATTTGTTACACATCTATCTCCCATTCTATCCAGGACCTTCTAATGTGAAGGTCAGCAGGGGTAGCCAGGCATTATCTGGGTCTAGCCTCTGGGTCATTACTTGAGATTTGTACATTCCTTTGATACAGTGAGCTAATTGTTTTCATGTGTCTTTGATAGTCTTCATATTTCTTTGCTCCAAACAGGAATAGATCAATACTTATATCTTAGATAACAACTCACAAACTTTTACTATTCCAGTTGCTAGCCACAAAAATAAGCTGTAGAACATTTTCTTTGTGTTGTTATGTCAGCTAACCTAGATATTGCCACTGAATCCCTTTCCCCAGATTATGGTTCAGAGGCATCATGACCAGGGACTTTTTCCCTCAGGGCGTTTGGTGATTAAAAAATTGACACAACTTTACCTCCTGGTTCCACTATAAATGTGTAGATATATTAGCAGCACATACAACTATGGATCTAGCAATATCATCTGCCAAACTTATATATGGTCATAGACGCAATCCCTTTCAGTCATCTTGCTTACCTGTCTTTGAGGTTGTTTATCTTCGCTCTCTTTGAGGCTAAAAATAGTTAGTGTGTTGTTTTTTTTTTCACATTTTAACCCCTTATCACTAACCCATCAGTAATATGTTAGTTTCATATTATGTTATGTTGTTGTTATGTGACTGTGATTCATAATGTCCCTATGAACAATAGTTCTGAACTGTGCCCTCTCCTAAGTCAACCTAATCATCTCTAACACACCATATTATTATTATATTATTGTTGTTCTTGATTGCCTTTGAGTTGAGCACTACTCATAGCGACCCTGTGAACAAAAGGCCGGAAACCCCTCTACAACTATCGACGTTTATCAAAGTTCATAGAGTTTCTAGAGGTATATTATTTAGGAAGTGGATGCCATTCTTGCTGTCAGTTTCTATATTCCTCGATTCATCAGTTGCAGAAGGCAAATCTGCTTCAAACAATTTAATTATCATAAAATAAGAACTTTAGTTTGCTTGGCTCCATGGTCAACACTCTTAGCACCAGCAGCCAGGAAATTTAAAAAAACCATATTACGATGGGAAAGTCTGCTGTTAGGGACCTCTCCAGGGTACTGAAGAGCAATGGTGTCACTCTGGAGACTAAGGTGCATCTAATACAGGCTATGGTCTTTGCAATCACTTGTTATGCATCAGAGAGTTGGACAATGACTAGGGAGGATAGAAGGAGAATAGATGCCTTTGAGCTGTGGTGCTGGAGAAGAGTATTGAATATACCATAGACTGCCAAGAAAACAAACAGACTCATCCTAGATAGGGTTAAAGCAGGCTGTTCCTTGGAGGCAAGGATTCTGGGGCTTTGTGTGACATACTTTGGATATGTTGTAAGGAGGGACAGGTCCTTGGAGAGGGACATCACGCTTGGGAGGGTGGAGGGACAGCGCAGGAGGGGAAGACCCTCTATGAGGTGGATTGATTCAGTGGCTGGGGTAATCGGGATGTATGTGTCAGAAGCAGTGCGATTGGCACAGGATAGAGCAGGATTTAGGGCTATGAGTCACAAGTGACTCAACGGCACATAACAACAACAACAACAACATCATAAAATGGATTAAGGTACACCTGACCCAAGTAATAGTATTTGCATTTGCCTAATATGCATACTTCCAACCTTTGCATTTTAGTCACCAATTATCATTCATGCATACTATTGTATATTTGGTCAATTTTGGGCTATAAAACTTGGTAAAATCTTCAATTTCCTCATTTTTTATTTTAGCTGTTGGTGTATATATTCATATATTTGAATAACAGTGGTATTAACAGGTCTTCCTTGTATGTGTATAAATAAAAACCTGTCACTCACAACATTGTACTTCAGGATAGAACTTAAAATTTGTCTTTTTTTTTTTTTGGTTGAGTCAAGTTTTATTTTTTAGAACATACAGTTTGGTTGAACCTGTTTATGCATCTTCTCCAGCAGCTGGGGCATCGCCACCTTTGGTGTTTCTGGTGTAAATAACTTGAGCTCTGTGTTTTGAAACCAGCTTGATAAGCCCTTTACTTAGCAGCTCCTGAAGGGCTGCCCTGGCCAAGGAACTCCCGAATCTTCAGTCTCTCAGAGACAACAGCTAGGGTTATAAGCTTATAGTTGGGAACTTCTTTACAAAGTTTGTCATATGTGGCTTTGTCAAACAAGCCCAGGTTATTGAGCTTGTCCCGAATTTTGTCTTTGGACCACTTCTTCTTCTTGGCCTTGCCCCCAGATTTGTTCACTGGGTCTTTGTCCTTCTTGGCTGACTTCCCGGCGTCTTTCTTCTTCTTGTCGTCCTTGGGCGGCATCGCGAAGCTCGGAGAAGAGCTACCACAAGTGCAGCATTGTTAAGATGTCTGAGAAAAAGGAAGCGAGGCACCGCCACACGCCCAGAAACCTCAGTCAGCGGTTAGTACTTCCAGGGCAGTGGGTGGAGCAATGCGGAAGAAGTTCCAAACACGCTCTTGCCCGACCAGAAAAGGAATTAGACCATAATTCTCCTGTAGCACACTTTTAAAAGTGCCATCCCGCAGTGTCCACTCCAGCTGGAAGCCTTTATATTTAAGTGTGAAACAGTCACACTTGGGGATTTTCTGGCTTAGGATGAGAATGAGAAAATAATTTACCAGGAACGGAACTCACCTAAAGCATGGTGTTGAAACCACGCTAACACTGCGGGCCTAAAATTTGTCTTTTAAACTATGACCACACCACCATTCTTCTTCTGTTTTTCATTCCGGGCAGAGTATATTATGTAGTTGTCTGACTGAAAGTGTCCAAAGTCGGCCCATCTCATCACAACAATGTCTACAATGCCAGTGTGCATGCATTCCATTTCATTTTTCACTTCTAATTTACCAACATTCATATTCATAGATTCCAGGTTCCACCTAGTAAAGGATATTTGCAGCTGTTTCTCATTTTTATTGACTTCCAATAATGGAGGAGGAACAGTAGTTGGAAGGTGTGGAGTTGGATACAGAAATGAGGCCAGAAAAAGAATAATTTTATATGTTCAATGGTTATTTAATCACAAATATCTTTTTTAAAAGAACACAGTGACTTTACACATGGACCTCACCTCATGTACTACATAGGAATCAGATTGACTACATTTGTGGGAGAAATCATTTAAAAAGCTCTATATAAACATCAAAAACAGTCCAGGTGCTGACTGTGGAACAGATCAATTACTCATGGGCAAGTTAAAATTGAAGCAGAAGAAAATTGAAAAAAATCCATGAGAACAAAAATATAATCTTGAGTCTGTCACATGGGAATTTGAAAATAATCTTAAGAGTAGAAATGAAGCACTGAACACCAGTAATCAAAGACCAGATGAGGTGTGGAATGACATCAAAGATATCATCCATAAAAAAAAAAACCATAAAGGTCATTACAAAAACAAAAGAGAAAGAAAAAACCAAAATGGATGTTAGAAGAGACCCTGAAAATTGCACTAGAGTATGACAGGTGAAGAATAGATGCCTTCAAGTTATGGTGCTGGAGAAGAGTCTTAAACATACTACTGACTGCCAAGAAAATGAATCGGTCTGTCCTGGAGAGGGTGAAACCAAGTTTCTCCTTGGAGGCTAGGATTTTGACGTTCCACCTCACTTACTTTGGGCACGTACGTGGTCAGGAGAAATTGGTCCTTGGAGAAGGACATCATGTTTGAAAGGGTGGACAGACAGCACAGGAGAGGGAGACCCCGGATGAGACGGATTGATACAGTAACTGGGGTGATGAGGGTTGGTGTGTCAGAGTTAGTTAGACTTGCTCAGGACAGAGAAGGGTTCGGAGCTGCTGTACATAGGGTTGCTATATATCGCAGGTTACTCAATGGCGCATAAAACCAATAACATACTATGACAGGTTTGGAAGCAGGAGTGGCATCCACTTCCTAAATAACATCTCTGTAAACTCTATGAACTTTGATGAATGTCAATAGTTGTAAGAGGGGCTTCAGGCCTTTTGTTCATAGGGTTGCTTTGAGTCATGCCCGACTTGAAGGCAATCAACAACAACAACCAAAAAACATCAAGAAACCAAAACAAAGAAATGTTGAAGTAAAAGAGCTGAACTTGAGATTTAAAAGGGTAACCAGAGAAGACAAAGTATCATAATGGAATGTGAAGAAAGCTGGAATTAGAGAATGAAAACAGAAGAACTTGCTCGACATTTATCAATTTGAAAAAAAAATGAAAACCAAATTCAACTCTTAAGTTACAATACTGAGAGAGGGTATGGGCAAAATCTTCACTGATGCAACAAGCATCAAAAGAAGATAGAGAAAATACACAGAATCACCATACCCAAAAAGAGTTGCCTAACATGGAAATGTCTGAGGAAGTACCATATGATCAAGACCAGCACTAAAGGCACTGGCAAAAAAACAAGACCCCAGAATTGATGAGATATCAATTGACATGTTTCAACTAAAAGATACAACTTACCAGTCTTTGCCAGAAAACTTGGAGGACAGCTGCCTGGCTGACTGACTAGAGATCTGTATTTTTTTTTCCATTTCCAAGAACGGCGATCTAACAGAATGTGGACATTATTGAACAGTATAATCAGTATCACATGCAAACAAAATACTGCTGAAGATCATGCAAAAAGACTGGAACTGTAAATAGGGAACTGTTACACATTCAAGCTGGATTTGGAAGAGGCACCAGGGATGTCATTGCTGGTATCAGATGAAAATAAAGAATACCAGAATAATATGTATTTATGTTTTATTGACTATGCAAAGGGATTTTACTGAGTGGATCATTACAAATTATTATTAACATTGAGAAGAATAGGAATTCCAGAACACTTTATTGTGCTCATGCAAAACCAATTCCTAGACTGAAAGGCTGTTGTGTAAACAGAACAAAGGAACACTACATGGTTTAAAATTAAGAAATGTACATCCGGGTTGCATCATCTTTCCATACCTATTGAATCCGTATGCTGAGCTAATTTTTCATGAAGTTGGACTCTATGAAGATGAATGTGTAGATTCAAGATTGGAGGAAGACTATGTAATAGAATATATAACGTACTTTGGACATGTTGTAAGGAGAGACAGGTCTTTAGAGAGGGACATCATGCTGGGTAGAGTAGAGGGACAGCGCAGGAGGGGAAGACCCTCTATGAGGTGGATTGATTCAGTGACTGGGGTAATCCGGATGGGTGTGTCAGAGGCAATGCGATTGGCACAGGACAGAGCAGGGTTTAGGGCTGTTATGCATAGAGTCGCTATGAGTCGCAAACAACTCGACAGCACATAACAACAACAACAATATATAACATTATGTTATGCAGATGACACTACCTTGCCTATTCACTTGAAGCATTTGCTGAAGATCAAAGAAAATAGCCTTCAATATGTACTGAATCACAATGTTAAGGAAACAAAAATTTTCACCACTGGACTGAGGGGCGATATCACGTCTTGCATGGATCCACAATCAACACACTTGTCATACACTAGCAATCAGGAAATCAGGAGACATATTGCACTTGGAATATCTGAAGTCAGGAAAGTCCAAATTATTGAGGAGCAATGATATAATTTCAAGGACTAAGGTGTGCCTAATGCAGGGCATAGTCTTTTCAGTAACTTTCTATCCATCTGAGATCTGGATGATAAATAAGGATGACAGAAGAATTGATGCCTTTGAACTATGATTTTGGAGTAGAATACTGAACATCTCATGTACTGCCAAAAGAACAAACATATATGTCCTTGAAAGGGTGCAGTCAGAGTGCTCCTGGAAGGTAAAGACAATAAAGCTTCATCTCACATACACTGAGCATATTGCTAGGAGAGGCTATTCTTGGAAAGGGACATCATGCTTGGAAAGGTGGATGGGGCTGCAAAAGGGAGGAAGACTTTTAATCAGACTGATTACACAGTCACTGTAGTAATGGGGTCAAGTGTGTCAGAGACTGTAAAGATAATACAGGATAGGATAGGGCTCAGTTCTGTTGTTCATAGGGTCACTGTTAATCATAATAAATGCAAGTGCACTTAACAATACCAACAACAATATGCATATGAAACCTGGACAGTAAATAAAAACTCAAACACCCAAATTCAAATTCATTTTCATAAAAAAAAAACCCCAAACAAAACTGACTCACAACTGACCTTCCAGTAGGTTTTCAAAGCTGTAATCTCATGGGAGGAGATTGCCCACCTATCCTTTTCGGAGCAGCTGGTGAGTTTGAATTATCCGCCTTTTGTTTGAGAGTACATCTCCTTATCCACTAGGCCATGGACAAGGAAGACTGATGGTTTCCTCTGTTCTAGAATGGTTTGCCTGATGTTTTTACCCTGATTATGTCTTAATAAAAAGAATAACCGTAGAATATATTCAAATTTTGGGGGTGTCCATTTCCCCTGTAAAATCCCTCAATGAGGTTGATATAAAGATTGCAAGAATACATATGACTCAAGATGAAAGATCGAGCAAATTTTTAAGTGTTGCATACATGGTCGCTATGAGTCAGTATCAACTAGGTGGTACCTAACAATAATAAAAGAAAACATTTTTTTAAATTTATTTTTAATTTCTTTTTTGTTTCTGTAATTAAAAAGTTCAGAGCAACAAAATTAAAAACAAAAGTAACTAATTTGTGTCAGAGGAATAAGCCTTGCTAAAATTGAGCATAAAGTTACTGTGAATCTTATAATAAAATTAGATTGTATGCATGTTTAAAATATTTATGCTTTTTGAATAAAGAAGGTAATTTTAAAATGTAAATAGAATATATAATAATAGCAAGTATAAAATTATTTTATTCAGACTTGGGAATTTCTGTAGGAAAAGGGTAGTTTTAAATCCTAATCTTTCCCATATATCCTCCAAAAACT
Organism: Elephantulus edwardii; assembly: GCF_000299155.1. NCBI lineage: Eukaryota > Metazoa > Chordata > Mammalia > Macroscelidea > Macroscelididae > Elephantulus > Elephantulus edwardii. The sequence continues at coordinate 5,214,206 of NW_006399766.1, read as the reverse complement.
ACAGAGAGGAGCAAGGAAAGTAAATAAAACCATAAAAAACTGTGTGCCAGGAGCACAACTAGAAGCCAAAGAATACTACAATTTGACTTTACATATAATAGGAAAAAGATAAGCATCTGAAAAGAACAGAACATTCCCTGGAGCGAGAGTGGGAGGAAAGAGTCAGAGGTGATTTCTTGGAAACAGAGAACATGTGCTAAAATAATGGAGATGACAGAACACAGAGAAATTTTCCTTAGAATACCTGTCATGCTCTGAGTGAATTTCCTCAGTTTACTCATTAATTAATGGTTTTACAATGGAGAAAGCTGACTGTAATCTCATCAATCACAAAAAGTAATTAAGATCTGGCACATGTGCTTTCTGGTAAGATACAGTGGGACTTTTATAACATCTTATGTACTGTCCTTGCCAGAAAGATTTAAATTTTAACATGGCTAAGTACTGTTGATTAGGAACTGACCTATGGCTGACACTTCAGCAGGATTTCATGGATGCATATTTTTAAAATCTTGAATAAGACACATACTGAAGAACAAATGGTCATTGTCGCTGAAATTGGAGCAGCATAATTTTTCCAGTTTATGGAAGCCTTTCTCCAGTCTTGTCTAGCCTATCATCCCCTCACCCAGGGAGAACAAATCAGTTTGATGGCCCAAACTCTAGGGCATTGCAGATTTTGTGCCTCTATATCTCAAGGAGCTTCAGATCCTTGCACCATGGTATCTATATGTTTGCTTGTCCTTAATGTTTGCTCTTAGGAGTATAATTACTTATAAGTCAGTTTTTTATATAGAGAGATGTGATCTGCATGTTGCTTCTCTTAATAGCTTAAATATGTACATACTTGCCTGTTTATTGTCTGCTCTTATGGGTACAGCACTTGCCTGTTAGATGCAGTACTACAGTGGAGCTCCTAAATTAGGACAGACTAGAAATAAGGATTGGTCATCTACTTCTGATATTACAGGCCTTCTAAAACTAAACAATAGAGTTAGATATAGCACTGGAGGTAGTGACCTCAGATTAGAAGAGAGTCAAAACGAGGAAGGATGGTAGGCAAAAATCCACTAATAATTAGAATGTGGGACATATGATGTGTGAATATAGAAAAACTGGATATTGTCAAAGGTGAAATGGAATACAGAATGACTGACATACTAGGCATTAGCACGCTGAGTTGGACTGTCATTGGCCATTTGAATAAGACAATCATATAATTTACTATTTCAAAATGAGAAATTGAGGAAGAAATTCATTCATCCGTACAGTACTATGAGTATCAAGATGTAATCTGAATGCATACAAGGAAGATTTGTTGTTGTTATGTGTCTAGATCCGTCTTGAAGTACAACATTGTGAGTGATAGGATAATATCCATATGCGTACAAGGAAGCCCAGTGAATACCACTATCATTCAGACATATGCACCAACAACCAGAGCCAAAGAAGAACAAATAGATGATTTCTACCAACTTTTACAGTCAGAAATCAATCGAACATGCAATCAAGATGCTTTGATAATAATGGGCAACTGGAATGCAAAAGTTGGGAAGAGAGAAGAAGAATCAGTAGTTGGAAAACCTGGACTTAGTGGCAGAAATGAAGCTGGAGATAGAATGATGAATTTTGCACAATTACCTATTCATTGCAAATACGTTTTATAAGAAACATAAATGCAGGTTATACACATGGATTTCACCTGATGGTATGCATAGGAATCAGATCGATTA
>NW_006399766.1:5210206-5212056 GCF_000299155.1 Elephantulus edwardii | reverse complement strand
TGGAGTCGGAAAATCAAAAGGGCCGAACTCGCTCAGCATTTCTTAAGCTCAAGGAACTGAAGAACAAATTTAAACCTCGTGTTGCTATAATCAAGGATGCTTTAGGCAGAATATTAAATGGTCCAGGAAGTATTAAAAGAAGATGGAAGATCTGTTAGTATCACTAATATTTACATGGAATATATGGACTAATATCACTAATAATCAATTGGAAAATATAGACTTGGTGACTGACAGAATGAATGACTAGATTTTGTACATTCATTGATCTATTCACTGCAAGTACCTCTTTTGTTTCTTTTAAATATTTATTTGCATATAAAATTCACATACATTGTGTGTTATTCATTTATATACATTCACATACATGAAAGGGATGTGAGTATGGGGGCAAACACCTTTTATGAAGAATCAAACTGCTACTAGTCACACTGACCTCACCTGATGGACTGCACAGAAATCAGATTGATTACAACTGTGGAAAGAATCACTGGAAAAGCTCAGTATTAGCAGACACAACCAGGCCAGATGCTGACTATGGACAGATCATTAATTACCTATGTGTAAGTTCAAACTAAAGCTGAAGAAAATCAAAGCAAGCCCAAAAGAATAAAAAATACTGCCTTCAATCCATCCCACTTGAATTTAAAAATTATCTCAAAAACAGGTTTAAATATTAATAATCAAAGATGAGATGAGTTGTAGGATCACATCAAGGATATCACCCATGATGAGGGCAAAAATCACTTACACACCTCAATGAGAAAAATATAACCCAACAACAAAATGGGCACCAGATATAAAAAGACAGGTCATCAAAGAAGACAATCAGATGGCAAACAAACACATTAAGAAATATTCAAAATTCTTAGCTATCAGAAAAATGCAAATTAAAACAACTATGAGGTATCATCTCATGCCAATAACAATAGCAAAGTTCAACAGAGCAGCAACAATAAATGCTGGAGATGATGTGGAAAGATTGGAAAGTATATTCACTTCTGGTGGGAGTGTAAAATGGTGCAACAACTATGGAAGGCAGAATGGCACTTTCTCAAAAAGTTGGAAATAGAAATACCAATTGACCCAGCAATACCACTACTAGGAATATACCCTAACGGCACCATAACCATTATCCAAACAGATATATGTACACCCATGTTTATTGCTGCATTATTTACAAGAGCAAAGAGATGAAAGTAACCCAAGTGCCCATCAACAAATGAATGGATAGAAAAACCATGGTATAACCATACAATACAGCACTCAAAACCAATGAATTTTTGAAACATTACACAAGATGGGGGACTAGAACACATCATACTGAGTGAAGTATCTCAGTTTCAAAAGGACAAATACTGAAAATCACCACTGTTATAAAACAGGTCTGACATGGGGAGTTGGGAGAAGAATAGGCTAAGAGGGGATAGATAATGACCATTGCATTGGAACAGATAAATAAAGAACTATGTAAAATGAATATATGATTCAGCATTATACGTATGACAACAGCCCAGAATAAGAGATATATCATTGCAAAGGAAACTTGAAGGGGGGAAGTAATTGTGCAACAATTAATGAATATTTTTTTAAAAAAATAACTGAGGAAAGGACAAGGGAGGGCGATGGGGTAAATGTGTAACAATGAATGAATGAAAATCTAACTTCTCTGTAAACGTTAGTTCATAGAAGTCTAGCTTTGATAATTGTTTCCCTATATCTCCGTTATGCAGATGACACAACCCTGCTTACTGAAACTGAGGAGGACCTCATGCACTTGCTGCGAAGGGTCAAGGACTGCAGCCTTCAGTATGGACTGAGGCTCAATGTCAAGAAGACAAAGATTCTCG
>NW_006399766.1:5206777-5209791 GCF_000299155.1 Elephantulus edwardii | reverse complement strand
TGCCAGGAGGGACGGGTCCTTGGAGAGGGACATCATGCTTGGGAGGGTGGAGGGACAGCACAGGAGGGGAAGACCCTCTATGAGATGGATTGATCCGGTGACTGGGGTAATCGGGATGGGTGTGTCAGAGGCGGTGCGGTTGGCATAGGATAGAGCAGGGTTTAGGGCTGTTGTGCATAGGGTCGCTATGAGTTGGAAAGGACTCGACGGCACATAACAACAACAAGAACAACATATATCATAATTAGAAGACGAATTAAAATGTTTTAGTGGTCCAGAAAAAATATCCAAACATGATTTTGGGATGAACATTCTTTTAAGGGGTACAGTGTTCTGTATATTCACTGTACTGAAGTAACTTGGGGTTGCTGTGATGCTGAATGTTGTGCTATGGGTGAATCAAATGCCATAATAGTTACCTATAGTGGACAGTGTTTGGAGCTCCCAGATTGATTCATGTTTGGAAGCAGGAGTGGCATTCACTTTCTAAACTACATGCCTTTGGAAACTCTATGAACATAGAGAAAGGATGATAGTTATAGAAGAGTGTTCAGGTCTTTTGTTCATAGGGTCAGGTGAGTTGTATTCGACTTGATGGCACTTAACAACAACATCAACAAGAACAACTAGAATTCTTATGAAGGAAAATTGAAAACAAGGTCTGCAAGGCAGAAGGCATGACACAATGTTAAGTAATTAGTAATTAATTGTGGATAGTAATTAGAAAGCAATTTTTCAGTAAAGACATGCTATGGTCAGAATCAATCTTAAGAAGATTATTCTTAATTCTTATGGAGTATGGCAATGTGAAAACAGGCTTGCTTACTAGCAAAACAATCATGTTGTTGTTGTTCTTAAGTGCCGTCGAGTCGCAGGCGTCTCATAGCGACCCTGTGAAGGAGAGTCCTTGACGCTTGGGTGCCTTTCATCCTCTCTCCAAGTTCATAGGGCTTCTGGAGGCAAGCTATTATGGAAGTGGACGCCACTCCTCCTTCCACACTTGTTCAGTCGGGGAGCTCCACCCCACTCGCAGTCCGCATTGGGTAGCCAACCATTAATGCATTTGACACATCCGTGTCACAGGGTTCAGCCTCACAGCAACCACAAGTGACCGCGGTATGGCAACTTGTATGGAATGTCTGAACAAAAACAATGAAAGCCTGGCCTGAGGGCCGCGAACTAAAAGTCACCCACCTTTGTCTTGGCCACATCAACTGGTGAAAATATAATTTAATAAAATATTAAACATATATGTAAGTAAAAGTTTCAACACTGAACAAGGACTTTACCCAAGATGCTAATATTGAAGTCCCAATTTCCTTTGTTCCAGGCTGCTCATAGAGTAGAGGCTTCATATAAGTGTGGAGAATATTAAGTGGAGAACACCAGACATGATTTCCCTTTCACTTACATGATCATAAAGCAGGGGTGGTGCATATCACTTCCACACCAGAGTAGTGACTCAGAAATTTTGCCCAACAGAGAGCCTAAGAATGCAGATCTCTGAAGCTCTCACTAAAGAAATAGATTGGACCTCAAGTAGACATTGAGTGTTTAAGCCTGAGGGCACTCTAAATGAAGATTTTGATGACAATCAATTAAGAGAGTTCTAAGCTCTACAAGAGCTTTAACTAAACCATAGGACAGATAGCTTTCCAGAGCAATAAAAAAGGAGAGAAAACTTAAGAAGAGCACCCTTAAGGTCAGAATAAACCTTAAAGTCTATGAAAACTATAGAGTCCCAAATGTAATTGGGATAGACTATGGAGCAATTTATGCCACAGAACATTTGGGGGGGGGTGTGGGGCGGGGGGGGGGTTTGATCACCTAGGGAGCTCTGGTGGCCTAGTGGTAAGCCTAGTGGTAAGAATCTGCACTGCAATCTGTAGAGAGGTAACTCACTGTTGCTATGATGCTAAACACTGTAACAATGATGTGTCAAATGTGATGATGGTTACCCATAGTGCACAGTGTTTGGTGGAGCTTCCCAATTAAAAGAAACTTGGAAGCAGGAGTGGCAGCCACATCTGAAATGGCTTGTCTCTGGAAACTCTATGAATGTGCCATGGAGTCAAATCCCTATGCACATCCAAAAACTTCTCCAACAGGGTAAAAATGAAAGCCACAGACTGGGAAAGAATATTTGGTCATGACATGCCTGATAAAGGACTTATATCTCCAATTTATAGAATACTCGAGCACCATGACAAGATAAAGAAAACAACCCAATTGCAAAATGGCACAGGATATGAACAGGCACTTCACCAAGGAAGACATTCAGAAGGCAAACAAACACATGAAGAAATGTTCAAAATCCTTAGCTCTAAAAGAGTTGAAAATCAAAACAACCAACTATGACATATCATCTCACCCCAGTAAGAATAACAAAATTCAACATAATAGCAAACAACAAATGGTGGCGAGGTTGTAGAGAAACTGGGATCCTTATTCACTGTTGGTGGGAGTGTAAAATGGTGCAACCACTCTGGAAGGCAGCATGGCACTTTCTCAAAAAGTTGGAAATAGAAATACCCTTTGACCCAGCAATTCTACTATTGGAAATATACCCTAAAGAAACCAGAACTGGCACCCAAGCAGATATATGCATACACATTTATTGCTGTGTTGTTCACAAAAGCAAAGAGATAGAAACAACCGAAGTGCCCATTAACAAACAAATGAATAGAGAAGCTGTGGTATATTCACACAGTGGAATACTATGCAGCATTTAAAAACAAGGAACTTATGAAATATTATACAAAATGCCTGATCCTGGAGGACAATATACTGTGTGAAATATCTCAGTTACAAAAAGACAAATACTGCATAATGCTACTGTTACAGAACAGGACTGATATGGGGTTTTGGGAGAAACTAGGAAAAGAGGGGATAAATAATATACACTGCACCCTCAATACTCTCCTCCAGCACCACAGCTCAAAGGCATCAATTCTCCTTCTATCCTCCCTAGTCATTGTCCAACTCTCTGATGCATAACAAGTGATTGCAAAGAC
>NW_006399766.1:5199840-5205752 GCF_000299155.1 Elephantulus edwardii | reverse complement strand
CAGGAGGGGAAGGCCCTCTATGAGGTGGATTGATTCAGTGACTGGGGTAATGAGAATGGGTGTGTCTGAGGAAGTGTGTATGGCACAGGATACAGCAGGGTTCTTGTACACAGGGTCTCTATGAGTTGCAAGTTACTCGATGGCACATAACAGCAACAACATAAGGACAAATTCTGTGTAAGATCATTATTGTAAAAATAGACAGATAACCAGTAAAACGTGTATGAGGACCCAAGGTGGGAGTTGGTAGGAGCAGAGGGGTGAGGATGAGTAGGGACGAAACCACAGGGTTTCACAATGTGGTGGGAGGAGGGAAGGGGTAAAGAAAATGTAAAGATCTGGTGGGACTTGAAATACAGGGTAATGGTGGGCATAATGCAATAATGATCAATTGACTAAAACATGATAAATGGGAATGATTGTATTAAATAATGTGAAGAATAGTATGAAACACAGTGTATATGGACTTTGTATGCAAACCAATATAAAATAAAATTTAAAATAAATACATTTTATTGGGCAAGTTTGCAGACAAGAATCTCTTTAAAGTACTAAATAGTACATAGTTTTTAAATTTTAAAGACCAATATGTCCATGACTCAAGCCAGAGTATTTTTGATTGTTTCATATGAAGCCTCTGAATGTTGGAGGAGAATATTAAATATATAATGAATGGCCAAAAGAATAAACTAATGTGTCTTCTTATAATAAACATATCCAGAATGCTCCTTTGAAGTGAAGATGGTGAGAATTTATCTCACACAATTTGCGCATGCTATCAGAAAGACAAAGTACCTGCAAGGGACATTATGCCTGGAATGTAGAGGGTAAGCCAAGTAGAGGGAAAGCTTCAATGAGATGTATTGGCACAGTGAGTGCAACAGTGGACTTAAATATGGCAGAGATTTTGAGGATTGGGCAGGCTAAGATAGGGTTTTGTTACATTATACACAGAGTGACTCAGTGGAACAAAACAAGAGTAGTTATAGTATCAAATATGTCTAACACCGAGGGGGATAATAAACAGAAAGAGTTCAAACCTGATTTCCTTGATACTGACGTCAGACATACTTCCACCCTCCAATCTTTTTAACAGTTCTGACATTGGCTATTTCAATTCCGACACAGCATTCATTATTCCACTTCTGGGATATTACAATGGCCCTAAAGAACTCAGAGAGCATACCTATAGTCAAGTCGTCTATGAAGGAACAGAGCACAATTTGGGAATGGGAACAAGATGTTACAACTAACCATCAGAATCAGGAAAAACTTTGAAAAGTCTTCTTCAGACCTGGATAGCTCTCTTAGCTCCTATAAGCCTCCTTTGGATAGATTCTTCTTGGAACTGCCATCTGTCCCTACCATCTCTTTTGTTCTGGACCTCTGACTGTCTTGAATGTCACAGGCTATTTTTAGGAGGTTCCTTGATTCCATTCTCACTCTTTCTTCCTCTCTGCTTCTTTTCTATTCACTCTTCTTTCTTCCAATTGTTTCTTACTGTTCTCTGTCTCACAAAAGTCTCTGGTGGCTGACTGATATGTGTGTGTGTGTGTGTGTGTGTGTGGTATACACACACACACACACACACACACACACACACACCCTCATTCTCCAGCAGGTTTTCAGAGACAGTTAATCACATAGGAGGAGATTGTCCATCCTTCTTCCATGGAGCAGTCTGGTAGATTCTAAGTGCCTACCTTTACATTTATAATGCAATTCCTTGCCACCAAAGCTCAAGCCAAATCTACTATTGCTGAGTCAATTACAATTGATGGGACCTTCCATTGGGTTTCTGAAGTGTAAATGCTTACAAAAGGAGACTGCTTATCTTTTCCCTGCAAAGCAGTTGGTGAATTTGAGCCACTGGCCTTTCAGTTAGCAGTTCAATATATAACATAATCTGCATAAATATCAAAGGATGGCCTCTTCACCAGAGGCACAAACATACAAACCTCAAACAGGTTGTACCTCAGGGTCAGATAAGAAGTATCAAGCCACAAATTGTTTATAATTTATCCATTTAATTGCAATTCACCTAGCCTACAAGAGCAAATCTGGGATTTAAAACAAACACAAACACACCAACTATGACAAAGGTAATAACTTCTAGAGGTTTAGAGGAAAAAACCCCTCTCAAGCTTTTTTCCAAGTAATTAAGGTAAATTGTGATATCGTCGCCTTCGTCGTCTTTAAGTGCCGTCGAGTCGCAGGCAACTCATAGCAACCCTATGAAGGAGAGTCCTCAACACTTGTGTGTCTCTCATCCACTCTCCAGGTTCACAGGGTTTCCGGAGACAAGGTATTATGGAAGTGGATGCTATTCCTGCTTTCAAGATTGTTTTAGCCAGGGAGTTTCACCCCACACTGTCTGCCATGGGTAACCAACCCTTAACGCATTTGACACATCGGCGTCACAGTCTTCAGCCTCACAGCAACCACAAATGACCACGGTACAGCAAGTGAACACACCAGGTCTAAATGACCTAGAGGAATGTTTGAACATAAACAATGAAAGACAGGCCCGAGGGCTGCGGATTAAAAGTCACCCACCTTTGGCTTGGTTGTATCGCTTTCAGTCCACTGGGCCAGCTGATCACTCTCTATGTTGATGTTATTGTTAAGTGCCATCAAGTCTCAGGAGACTCATAGCGACCCTATGAAGGAGAGTCCTCAATACTCATGTGTCTCTCATCCTCTCTCCAGGTTCATAGGGTTTCCAGAGGCAAGCTATTGTGGAAGTGGATGCCGCTCCTACTTCCAAAAAAATGTGATATAAAGTGAATCAATTCAACACAGACACAAACACAGGAAAAATGTCATGTGATGATGGCCAAGGCAAAAATTTGAGTAATTGCTAGCAACACTAGAAGCTAAAAGTAAACCATAGATCAGATTCTTCTACTCTAGATCCTTAACTCCAGAACATGATTCTATCAACATCTTGATTGTAGGCTTCTGTTCTCCATTAAACAGAATAAAGTTTTCTTATTTATGCCACCTATACTGAAAAACCTAAGCAAACTCATTGCTATCAAGTCAGTTCCTACACACTAAAGCCCTGAGAAACTAATACAAAAAGACATGAAACAATAAAAAAAATCCCAGGTGGAAGGGGATCCAACAACAGACACTGGCAATAGGATCAGCCAACTGCTAGACTTCTCCAGTGCATTTTATTTCTGTGAAAATACACACAGCAAAACATATACCAATTCAACAATTTACCCATGTACAATTCAGTGACATTGATTACATTCTTCAAGTTATACAGCCATTTTTGTCATACTGTCCCATATTATTTTACTACAGTTAACATTAACTCCTTGGACCCTAAGTTTTTCATACATCCTTTAGAATTATAGTTGTCAATCTGATCCTACTTAGATAATTCTTTAAAAGAGCACATGTCCTTTCAGAAAGACATTATTCCTTAAATAAGACAAGCAACTATTTGGCTTAATAAAAAAAATAAGAGGATAGTTAGGATTTAAGGTTTAAAGGTGATCTTAGGGTAATGATTTCAGGAATCAGCTTCAATGGTTGTAGAATGTCTAGGTTCCATGGCAATTTTGAATTTTCTTCCAACCTCTTCCACAGAATCTTTGATGAAAACATACAGCAATGGTATCGGGATGACATCCAGTTATTCTGATCTTGTATATATTCCAGTTTCTCCTCTAACTCCTGATTTGCTTTCTTCCTCTTCTGTTCTAAGCATGCTGTTGTTATATCCCATTAGACTGGAACTGACTAAAAGATGACCCTCAAGTGGGGATTCAGAGGCTGTAAATCACAATGAGTAATATTGCCCATCTTTCCCCCATAGAGCAACTGGTAAATTTGGGCAGCACAACTCCTTAACACTAAGTAACAAGAGCACAGAGACCTTAGATGGCCATTTACAAGCACTGAAATCCTATGATACTACAAAATGAACTAAAAAAAAAAATCTCAAACTCATTGCCATTAAGTCATAACCAACGCATAGCTGATCTTCCAGCAGGTTTTCCATGCTGTAATTTGCACAAGAGGAAATTGACCATTTTCCCCCATAAAGCCATTTCCCCCAGAGAAGCATGGCCTTTGCTATATCAACAGAACTGTGCAAAGGTTCAAGTGTCAGGAAAGGGATTCAAAGCTATGCCTCCAGGAGAGACTGTGACCTGAAGGTACAACCATAGAAAACTCAACTACCCTGCCCATTAGGCAATAAATTAGAATGTAAAAAGAAACACTGAAGACAATGATCCTCTAATTTCCTGGGGTTTCCTGTGAAGCGATTACCCCAAACTTCCAAACCAAGAAAAATCACATCAGCAGGTGCATTTTACTCTCTCTCTCTCACACACACACACACATGTCATATATCATGCCTAAATTTAAAAGGCTTGAAACTGTGAATAAAGAAGTAAAATTAGAAATAAATACAAAAATAGAATACTAATACATTCTACAACTTAGATGAGCCTTCATTATAGTGTAAACTTAAGAACTCAGAAATAAAAGAGAAAACGGTTCACTATTCCACTTAACATGAAATGTCCAGAATAGGTCAATTTACAGAGGAAGAAAGCAGGTTACTGTTTGCCAAGGGCTGAGATAATTGTAGGAAAATATGGGAGGGACAACCACTAAAGGACAGAATGCTTCTTTAGGTGATGAAGGCAATGCTAAAAATTGATAGTGATGAAAGCCACATAAAAGTGTAAATACATTAAAAGTCATTAGACTACTAATTAAATTGGGTTAATTGTATGCCTATGTAAATTTTATATCAATAAAACTATTTTTTAGAGAAAATAGGAAAGTGTTCCATATGAGTATAAATAGATGAGAGAAGGTAGACTGAAGACAGACCACTTGAAATATACTGTTTTAATATAATGAGTTGTTGTTGATATGTGCCATTGAGTCGCTTACAACTCATAGCGACCCTATGTACAAGAGACCTAAACCCTGCTCTGACCTGTGCCTCCGACATACCCATCCCAATTACCCCAGTCACTCAATCAATCCACCTCATAGAGGGTCTTCCCTTCTTGCACTGTCCCTCCACCCTCCCAAGCATGATGTCCCTCTCCAAGGACTGAAAACATGACCACAGAAAATATAAGCAAAATGTAATACATCAGACTTAAAGGATATATGATAATCAATAGAAAATATATCTCCTTTGGGAGTTATGTTGGCATAGTCCATAGGGAGTTGCATTGATAACCTAAAAATGTGAATCTTCCAGCAGCTCCATGAAAGACAGATGGACAATTTTCTCCCCTTTGATATCTATCCTAAGAAAACCCAATGAAGGGTCAACTACAAGTCATTTTAGACTCAGTGGAAAAGAATTTAAGATTTTGAGGAATCCGGAATAAAGTTTTGTCCTTTGGTATTTTTCCTACACTAAAATATTGCATTACTACTGAAAATAATCTCTAACTCTCATGACTACTGGGGGCTAAATTTCATCTTTTGACTCTTTGTTGTTGTTGTTGTTGTTGTTGTTGTTACCATCAAGCTGGAATAGATTCACAGGTGACCCTTTCGTGGGTCTTCAAAGGCAGCAAATTGCATGAGAGGAGTTTCTCCGACTTTCTCCTGTGAAACAGCTGGTGAATTCGAGTTATATTTTTTGGGAGTGGGCATTGGCAGCACAAATATTTATCACTAAGCCATCAGAGTCCCCTTTAACTCTTTAATATTAAAAATTCTCCAAAGATTTGGTATTTGATTATTGCATTATACTCACAATGTTTTAATGTCTGATTTCTTTCTGTCACAAGTCTGTTGTTGTTGTTGTTATGTGTCATCGAGTCGCCTGCGACTCATAGCGACCCTATGTACAACAGCCCTAAACTCTGCTCTGTCCTGTGCCAATCGCACTGTCTCTGACACTCCCATCCCAATTA
>NW_006399766.1:5189086-5198140 GCF_000299155.1 Elephantulus edwardii | reverse complement strand
TCAGCTAACAGATGCTGCCCTGGACGTGCTCACCAAGTTGTGCCAAGAAATCTGGAGAACAACCACTTGGCCAACTGACTGGAAGAGATCGATATTTCTTCCTATCCCAAAGAAAGATCACAAGTCTATATTTACACAATCCAGAATCTTGGCTGAATTTCTTTTTGCCAGTTCATATATAAATTTAACTTTTCAGAAGCATTTTTAATTAATTTGTAATAAAATAAGAGAATTCTTAATATTTCAGTAAAAACGCCCATTAGATCAAATGGAATTTAGTGAAGATGAGCAGAAACAATACAAACTCAGAGTATTTTATGAATAAATATTAAAAAAGACCGAATATATTTGGAAAGATTGACAAAACAGATGTCTAAGTGGTAACATCACTCACACTATGCTGTCAAGTCTAGCTGACCTCCACTGGGTTTCTGAGATGAAGCTTCACCGTCCTCTAGGGAGCATCTGACTGCACTTCTTCCAAGGCAGATTTATTCATCATGTAAAACAAAAGGAAAACAAATTTGCTCTTGAATAGGGATCTTTGTGAAGGATGCTGGATATACCATCAATGGCCAGAGTTACCAATAATCTTTTCTGAGTGGTGGGGGATAATTAGCCTTAGATTGAATAGTGTTTCACTTATGCCTAACAACTCTTGGAAAGAACTAAAAGGATAAGCCATTCTTAACAATAGCATTCTAGAGGGGACCAAAGCAAAAATGATCATTAAATTATAAAATATTCAACATTCAGTAAAATATAAATTGTCTAGTATCATCAGTGAGTTATTAGGAATGCAAAGGAGCAATAAAATATCCCTCATAATGTGAAGATGAATCCATCAATCAAAATCAATATAGTACTGACACATATGTTAGAATTAGTAGAAAATTACATTAAAATATTTATTATAACCATAATCAAGATGGTCACAAAAGTTATGCAGAGATATAGGAGATATTTTTTAAATCTAAATAAAAAGAAAAATTCTAGGGATTACAATTTCAAACTGATAAAAACCATATGGAATGACATTTATGAAAAATGAGACATTGCAGAAGATAGATAAATGTACTTGAAAACACAAACTCAAAGTCACTGCTTTTGGAATGACTAGACATCTGGGCTGTTTTCATGTTCTTGCTATGGTGAATAATGCTATTATGAACACTGGTGTACAAGTCTCCGTTTGAGCCTCAGTTCTCATGCTGTCCTGTACATGCTCACCAAGTCGTGCCAAGAAATCTGGAGAACAACCACTTGGCCAACTGACTGGAAGAGATCTATATTTGTTCCCATTCCAAAGAAGGGTGACCCAACAGAATGTGGAAAGTATAGAACAGTATCACTGATTTCACATCAAAGCAAGATTCTACTGAAGATTATGCAAAAACGACTGAAACAGCACATCAGCAGAGAACTGCCAGAAGTCCAGGCTGGGTTTGGAAGGGGTCGTGGTACTAGTAATATTGTAGCTAATGTTAGATGGATCTTAGCTGAAAGCAGGGAATACCAGAGGAATGCCTATCTGCGTTTCATTGATTATGTAAAGGTGTTTGACTGTATGGATCATAACAAACTATGGCTGACTGAGAAGAATGGGAATCCCGAACACTTGATTGTGCTAATGTGAAACCTATACTTGGACCAAGAGGTAGTCATCAGAACAGAGCAAGGAAATACTGCATGGTTCAAAATTGGGAAGGGCGTGCGCCAGGGATGTGTCTTGTCTCAATACCTTTTCAACCTGTATGCAGAACAGATTATCTGGGAGGCTGGGCTCTATGAGGAGAAATGTGGCGTCAGGATTGGTGGAAGATCTATCAACAATCTGCGCTATGCAGGTGATACAACCCTGCTTTCTGAAACGGAGGAGGATCTGAAGCGCTTTCTTCAGAGTTTCAAGGACTACAGCCTTCAATATGGATTGAGGCTCAATATCAAGAAGACAAAGATTTTCACCACTGAACCAATTGCCAGCATCAGAATGGATGGTGAAGAGATTGAGATTGCTTACAGCTTTAGTATTTGCTTGGCTTCACAGTCAACATTCTTGGCACGAGCAGCCAGGAAATTAAAAGATGTATTGCAATGGGAAAGTCTGCTGTTAGGGACCTCTCCAAAGTACTGAAGAGCAATGGTGTCTCTCTGGAGACTAAGGTGCATCTGATACAGGCCATAGACTTTGCAATCACTTGTCATGTGTCAGAGAGTTGGACAATGACTAGGGAGGAGAGAAGGAGAATTGATGCCTTTGAGCTGTGGTGCTGGAGAAAGTATTGAATATACCATGGACTGCTAGGAAAACAGATTCATCCTCATCCTGAAAAGGGTTAAACTGGGCAGCTCCTTAGAGGCAAGGATTCTAAGGCTTCGTCTGACATACTTTGGACATGTTGTAAGGAGGTACCTGTCCTTGGAGGGGGACATCAAGCTTCATAAGGTGGGGGGATGGCACAGGAGGGGAAGGCCCTCTATGAGGTGGATTGATTTAGTGACTGGGGTAATCAGGATGGGTGTGTTGGAGACAGTGCGATTGGCACAGGCAGAGCAGAGTTTAGGGCTGTTGTATATAGGGTCGCTATGAGTTGCAAGTCACCCGATGTCACATAACAGCAAACAACATATTCCAACCTGGACAATGACTAAGGATGACAGGAGAATCGATGACTGAGTTATGAAGCTGGTGAAGAGACTTGAACATATCATGGACAGCCAAGAAAACAAATTGATCTGTAGTGGAGAGGGTGAAACCAAGTTTCTCCTTGGAGGCTAGGATTTTGAAGCTGCATCTCACATATTTTGGGCACATGGCCAAGAGAGACCAGTCCTGGGAGAAGGACATCATGCTTGGAAGGGTGGAGGGATAGTGTGGGAAAGGAAGACCCTGGATGAAATGGATTGATACAGTAACTAGGGCAATGGGCGTTGGTGTGTCAGAATTAGTGAGACTGGCTCAGGACAGGGAAGGCTTCAGAGCTGCTGTACATAGGGTCACTATGGGACACTGGTGAATTGACGGCACATAACAACAACATACCATACATGGAACATTAAAAGACTTCCTTTAGGCAGAAGGACTATGACTTCACAGAAATACAGATCTTTGCAAAGTAGTTAAGAGTAATGAAACGAATAGCTATACAGTAAATATATAAACTATTTTTATTGTGTTTCATTCATGTACATTGCACTTTTTCATAAATATCTTTAACAGTAATGCAGTGTTTAAGTAAAAGTAATTTTACAAAGTTGTTGTTGTTGTTGTTGTTGTTATGTGCCGTCGAGTCGCCTGCGACTCATAGCGAACCTATGTACAAGAGCCCTAAACTCCACTCTGTCCTGTGCCAATTGCACTGTCTCTGACACTCCCATCCCAATTACCCCAGTCACTGAATCAATCCACCTCATACAGGGCCTTCCTCTCCTGCGCTGTCACTCCACCCTCCCAAGCATGATGTCCCTCTCTAAGGACCGGTTTCTCCTCACAACAAAGTAGTGTGAAATAAAATATCAAAGCAAAATAGCTATCAGAGTAAATCTGGAAGTAAAAAATAAGAAGACAAAAACAACAGAAAAAATCAATGAAAATTGAAAGTTGATTCTTCAAGATAAAGAATATATTAAAAAGTCTGAGCAGTTTGATCAGGGAAAAGAAAAAGTATTTGAAATTTTAAAAATCAGCAATTACTTCTCTCTTCAGATTCCACAGATGTTTAAAAGATAATAAGGGAATACAATGGATACTTTATAATAATGATTCTGACAACATGAAATAGATATATTCTTGAAATATACAAACTATGTATCTTTATTCAAGAAGAAATAGAACTAAACCAACCCACTGTCAACAAGTCAATTCAGACCCATAGCAGCTATCCTCCATTGATTTTCTTCCAATGATTTCTGATCTTTAAGGAAATAGACTATCCTGCTCCCACTGAGTGGTTGGTGGATTTGAACTGCTGGCCTTTAGGTTAGCAGCCTGATACATTATATACTATATCACCAAGGGCAACATTAGTATCCCTATATATAATTTACAAAAATAGGCTTTTAATTAATAAATCTTCCCATGGAAAAAATTTCAAGCCATAGCGTCAATGATTACTTCTAAAGAACATTTAAGGAACAAATGACACTTGACTATACACAATTCCAGAATATGAAGAGGATGAGATATTTACCAAATAAGTCTATGAACCCAACATTGCCCTGGCAAAATCAAACATATTAAAGGAAAAATGTCTCTAACATAGATGCCAAAATATTTTTGAAATATGTTAGCAAAGATAATTGAACAATTTACCCAAAGGTTGTTGTTGACTAAATGTAGTTTCTCTCAATCTCAATCTCAGAAATATAAAGTGTATTTAGTATCTGAGCAATTGGAAATAACATCTCAGTGGGTACAGAAAAAGTATATGAGACAACTTATAAAGTGTATTATGAAAATTATAAAGCTAACATCACACCTAATGATAAAAAATTAACTATTTCCCCTTAAATATAAAATAAGGCAAAGATATCCACCATCAAAATTTCTATTCACCATTATACTACAGATTTCACCCTGTGCCATAAGACCTGGAAGTAGAGAGATACTCAAATCAGAAAGAATGATATGAAACTTAATCACCAATAGCTTGATCAACTATGCAGAAGCTCCAATTGATTCTATTTTTAAAAAGGAATTAGGACAAAAAATTGAGTTTAATAAGGTTGTATAATACAAGTTCAATATATAAAACAGTTCTATTTATATTTACTAATAAGAAATAACTAGAAACTTATATTTTAAAAGTATCACTTAAAATAGTATAAAGACATTATTTGGGGGAAAACTGTAGAGGAGAAAAAACATAAAAGAAAGCCTTATATACCAAAAATTACAAAATATTGCATAGATAAATTAGGGAACACATAAATAGACATATTTTTCATAGGTCAGAAGACTAAATATTGTCAATAATCCCCAAATGATCCTCTAGATTCAACAGAATCTTAATCAAGATCTCATCAAGAATCCCAGAACAATTTGTTGAAAATGTTATCTCTGTCCATTAATGGATTTGGCACACTTGAAGTCATATATCAATGGGCTTATTTCTGGATTCATAATTCTATTCCATTGGTCTCTATCTATCTTGGAGTCCCTAGGTAGTGAAAAAAGTTAGTTACATTCTTAACTACTCTCCAAAAGGCTGGTAGTTCAAAACTACCCAGAGGCACTTTGGAAGACAAGCCTGGTGATCTGTTTCTAAAAGGTGACTGAATGTAGTTCCATTCTACACATATGAAGTTCACATGAATAAAAATTAACATGTTGGCAACCAGCTTGGGTATACATACCATTATGCCAGAGAGCTTTGATAGCCTAGCTGGTAATGAGCTGTGCTGACAACTGAAAGCCACATGGTGTGAATCCACTAGCTACTCAAAGGGAGGAGGATGGACAATCTCCTCCCATGTGATTTTTTTTTTGCCTCAAAAAAACTGCTAGATTGTCAACTATAAGTTGGTTCTGACACAATGGCACATATAGCAAAGAGAAACTGATAAGAGAAAGCAGATAAGATTAAGTGCCAATTTCTCAGTGGAAACCATGTGAGAAAAAAGACAGTGGAGTGACATATACTGAACATACAAAGAATACAACTGTTAACCAAGACTACTATACCCAGCAAAATTGTCCATCAAATATGAAGGACAGATCAAGATATTCCCAGAAAACAGAACCTAAGGGAGTTTGTTAAATCAAGACCAGCATTGCAGGAAACACTGAGAGATGTCCTTCTTACAGAGCTACCACAGAAAGCAGGATTGACCAAAGTAACTGGAAAAAATACCAAAAATAACTCAACAAAATGATAACAAAACCTTGTCTCTCAATAATCACACTAAATGTGAATAGTTTGAATGCACCACTGAAGGAAAAAAGAGTACCAGATTGGATACAAAAAACAAACCCCAAATCCAGAAATATGCTGTCTACAAAAGACACACCTATAAAGTAGAGATAAAGAAACATTAAAAATAAAAGGTTGGGGGAAAAACAAATACCAAATGAATGGCAACCAGAAAAAAAGCAAGAGTAGTGATATTAATCTCTGATAAAATAAATTTCGATTAAAAAAATCACAAAGGACAAGGATGATCACTACATAATGCTTAAAGGGTCAGTAGAACGAGAGGAAATAACAAGAATAAATATCTATACACAAAATGAAAGACCTGCTAAATAATACATGAAACAAACAATAACAAAACTGAAAAAGGAAATAGACAACACTACTATAGTACTTGGGAACTTCAATAACCACTCTCAAGAAAAGACAGAACTACAAGAAAGAAACTCAACAAAGATGCTGAAGAATTAAACAACATAAGAAACCAACTTGATCTCATAAATATCTATAGGATAATGCACCCCCAAAAAGCACAGTATACCTACACCTTCTTCTCTAATGTGCATGGAATGTTCCCGGAGAATAGATTAAATCTTAGGTCACAAGGCAAACATCAATAAATTCAAAAACATAGAAATAATAACAAAGCATCTTCTCAGACCATAATGCTACAAAATTAGAAATTAATAACAAGAGAATAAAGGATAAAATGCCATACATTTGGAAGAAGAACAACACCTTGCTTGAATATGTGTGGGTACGAGAAGAAACAAAAAAAATGAAATAAAATGTTTCCTGAAACAGATGACAATGAAAACACCACTTACCACAACCTCTGGGAAACAGCAAAACCAGTAATCAGAGGTCAATTTATAGCAATAAGCAAACACATCGAAAGGCAAGAAAAAAAAATGATTGTTGACTCTCTAACCCAATATCTCCAACAAACTGAAAATAGAAAAAGATGGAATCCTCTCAGGTTCATCCTATGAAGCAAACATATCCTTGATACCAAAGCCAGGTGAAGACACCACAAAAATAGAAAACTATAGGCCAATATCTCTCATGAACATATATGCAAAAATCCTGAATAAAATCCTGGCCAATAGAATCCAACAATACATCAATAGAATAATTCTCCATGACCAAGTGGCATTCATAACAGGTATGCAAGGATGGTTCAACATAAGAAAAACAATCAATGTAATCCATCACATTAACAAAGCAAAGAACAAGAACCGCATGATCCTATCAATTGATGCATAAAAGGCTTTGACAAACTCCAACACTCAACAAAATAGGATTAGACAGGAATTTCTTAAACATAGTAAAAAGTATGTATGCAAACCTGAGAGCCAACATTGTGCTCAATGGAGAGAGGTTAAAAGCATTCCCTTTGAAAACAGGAACTAGACAAGGATGCCCACTATCACCTCTCTTATTCAATATTGTATTGAAAGTCTTAGCAATAGCTATAAGACAAGAGAAGGAAATAAGAGGTATCCAAATTAGCAGATTGGAGGTAAAATTATCTCTATGTGCAGATGATATGATATAATACTAAGAAAACCCTAAAGACTCAGCAAGAAAACTACTGGACATAGTCGAACAATTCAGCAAAGTGGCAGGATACAAGATCAACATACAAAAATTTCTCTACAGTAACAAAGAGAATATAGAGCTGGAACCAAGGAAAAACAATACCCTTCACAATAGCTAATCACAAGCTTAAATGCTTCGAAGTAAATCTAACCAGAAGGACTAAGGATCTATTCAAAGAAAATTACAAAACATTACTACAAGAAACAAAAACAGACCTGGAGACATGGAAGAATATGCCTTGCTCATGGATAGGAAGACTCAATATTATGAAAATGATAATCCAACCACAGGCAATTTACATGTTTAATGCAATCCCAATAAAAATACCAATTCTATTCTTCAACAAGATGGAAAAGGCAATCTCCAATTTCATTTGGAATGGAAAGAGGCCCCAAATAAGCAAAGCACTCCTTAAAAAGAGAAACAAGGTAGGAGGCATCTCACTCCCTGATTTAAAATCCTATTATACTTCCGTGGTAGTCAAGATAGCATGGTTCTGGTACAATGACAGACACATAGACCAATGGAATAGAATTGAGACTCCAGAAATCAGCCCATCTACCTATGGTCAACTGATTTTTGACAAGGAGATTAAATCAGTTAAGTAGGGAAATGACAGCCTTTTTAACAAATGGTGTTGGAAAAATTGGAAAACCATCTGCAAAAAACTCAAGCAAGATCCACACCTCACTCCATACACAAAAAACAACCCAAAATGGATCAAGAACGTAGGACTAAAACCAAGGACTATAACCTTTATTATAGAAAAGCTTTGAAGAATTTTACAAGTACTAATTCACAACATGAACATCTTCCAAGCATCCTGAAAAACCTACAACGAGGAGGGGATAAAATAGATACATGAGATCTTCTAAGAATGAAATCTCTTTGCACATCCAAAAACATCTCCAACAGGGTAAAAAGGGAAGCCAAAGACTGGGAAAAAATACTTGATAATGACATGTCTGATAAGGGACTTATATCTAGATTTTATAGAATATGCAAGCGCCACAACAAGATAAAGGAAAACCAACCAACTGCAAAATGGGCACAGGATATGAATAGACACTTCACCAAAGAAGACATTCAAATGGTGAGGAAACACATGAAAGAGTGTTCAAAATCCCTAGTTCTAAGAGAGATGTAAATCAAAACAACTATGAATACCATCTCACCCCAGTAAGAATAGCAAAATTCAATAGAGCAGCAAACAACAAATGCTGGTGAGGTTGTGGAGAAACTGGAACCCTTATTCACTGTTGGATAGGAGTTTAATATGGTGCAACCATAGTGGAATGCAGTATGGCACTTTCACAAAAATTGGAAATAGAAATACCATTTGACCCAACAATTCCACTACTGGGAATATACCCTAAAGAAACCAGAACTGCACCCAAGTAGATATATACACAGCCATGTTTATTGCTGCTTTGTTCACAATAACAAAGAGTTGGAAACAACCCAAGTGCCCATCAACAAAAAAATGGCTAGAGAAGCTTTGGTATATTCACACAATGAAATACTATGCTGCATTGAAAAA
>NW_006399766.1:5187394-5188600 GCF_000299155.1 Elephantulus edwardii | reverse complement strand
AATTTTTAAAAATTAAAAAAGTTTAAAGATAAAGCAACAACAACAAAAACTGGATTGCTACCTGCAGAAAGCTGAAACAGGATCCACATCTCATACCATACACAAAAAGCAATTCAAGGTGGATCAGAGGCCTGGGAGTAAAGCCACAAATCATAAAGTTCATAAGAGGCAAACTGATACCAAGCTTAGAAGGCTTAGCCTATGGTATAGAACGTCTGCAAAATAAAGCGTGAAATGCACAATCTGGAGTGGATAAAATTGATGAGTGGGACTTTCTAAAGATTAAATCTCTGTGCTTATCAAAAACTTTTTCTAACAGGGTGAAAAGAAAGCCTACTGAACAAACATTTGGCAATTTCATCTCAGATAAAGGTCCTATAACAAAAGTTTATAGAATACTCCTGAACCTCCAGAAGAAAGAATGATAACCCAAGTACAAAATGGGCAAAAGACAAAATGGAAAGACTTTTCACAGAGGAAGACATTCAGGTGGTCAACAGACACATGAAGAAATGGTAAAATCACTGACAATAAGGGATGTGTAAATCAAAACCACAGTGAGATACCATCTCCTCCCAATAGCAGTGGTAAAATTTAACAGGACAGTAAGCAATAAATGCTGGAGAGGATGTGGAGAGATTGGAACTCTTGTGCACTGTTGGTGAGACTGTAAAATTGTGCAAACACTCTGGAAGATAATTTGGGATTTCCTCAAAAAGTTGAATATAGAAACTTTATATGGCCCAGCTATTCCATTATTAGGAATATACCCCAAGGAAATTCGAAGTGAGACACAAACAGAGATTTGTACACCAGTGTTCATAGCAGTACTATTCACAATCACAATAGCATGAAGTACTATTCACAATCACAATAGCATGGAAATATCTCAAATGGAAATAGTCCAACCACAACTGAATTGATTGAGAAATTGTACACAAATCATAAAATGAAATACTAAGAATCTAGAGACAATTATGCTGATGATGGCTAAAGCCAAAAGCCTGACTCATAGCTGGCCTTGAATGCCTGTAGAGTCATGGTTTTTTAACCAGAATTCATAACTAATAAATTAATTTATCTTATAAACTCCCTCTAAGATTCTGTGTAAGTTTCCTGGTAATCAAAGTTAGATAATGTCAAATCTCATGTTTATAACTTATTCTCTACTCTCAGCCTTTCTGTACTTTCTGAATAAAAAAAAAA
>NW_006399766.1:5185580-5187294 GCF_000299155.1 Elephantulus edwardii | reverse complement strand
CCTCACACAACAGCCCCTGCTCCAGCAGGGTCCTGGATCTGACAGGATCCGAAAAGTCAAGGTCAAATTCCCACCAACCCACTAGCCTCTGGCTGGTCTGTAGAGTTCACGTAAGCCAGCTGGCTGACTTGTTCCAACTAGTGGGCACGCCCTTAGGTGCTCTCCCAGGTAATCAGCAATGCCCCAGTAAACACAACTAAAACCCTACCGACCTTTCTCCTGCCAGGTTAGTTCCACAACAGCTTGGCTGATAGCTCCGGGTGATGGCTGGATCCGCGGTGATGCGCTGAGGTCACAGGGCTGTGGTGGGGGCTGGGGTGCGTGGCAAATCTCTAATCTGAAACTTAAGTTTGTATCACAATGGTTTTAATTTAAGAAATCTTGTGGTTCTGTGGGTAAAGCATTCACATGCTAGCCTACAGGTTAGTGGTTCAAAGCCACTGGTCACTCCACAGAAGAAAAGATGAGATAGTCTGTTTCTGTCATGAGTGACTATCTTGGAAACTCTATTCAGTCTACTTTGTCTTGTCACGATAAGTTAGAATCAATTCAATTGCAGTGGGTTGGGTTTGGGTGTATGGTTTCATTCATGCAATAGCTCCCAAACTAGTCTCTCCTCTCCTTGACTATATTTTTCTAAAATGAAAATCTGGTGAAATTCATACCCTGGAAAAAATCTGGTGAAATTCATTCCTCTTGTTTTTTGTGTGCTCTCAAGTCAGACCTAACCCATATCTGACCCTCCAGTGGGTATTCATGGACAGTAAACTGCACAGGAGGAGACTGCCCATTCTTCCTGAAGCAGCAGATGGTTTAGAACTGCATTCCTTTGGGATTGCAGTGTGGCTTTTACTCTCTCTCTCTCTCTCACACACACACACAAAGTACAGTGGACATATTCAGTTAAAGTCACCACACTCAAGAGTTATATTGTTTTTTATTGGTTTTTTGGTTCAATTGTAATTTTCAAACAAAATTAAGCTTTAATGATATATCCCATTATTACAAGCTTTCCTTGGAAGCATCAATAGAATGTTAACCTAAGGTTAAAAAATTTGCCATATAAAAATATCACAGTTTGTTCCATCTTTATTGACATTTTATCATAATATAAATTAGTTCAGAATGAAGGTAGCATAGTGGAGTGTACTCAAGGGAGGGGGATTTGTATACCAATGAAAGAATTTTTCTTTTACTTTTCAAAGAAAAGAGTGAACTGGGGGAGTAAGGGTGGGCAGAGAGAAAAATGCAACAATGAATGAATGGAAATAAAAAATCTCTGTAGATGTTCATTAAAATTAATAAAATAAAATTTTAAAAAGAAGAAAAAAAATTAGGGTAAGCCAGCAGATATAATGTCACTATATGACTCATAACAATAACGGTTTATTTCCTTCTCAGACTGTAATACATGCAAGTCTATGGAAGGCTCTGCTCCTTATAATTATTACTGAACCCAGGCTTCTAAATCTGACCAATAGTGAGTGAAAAGAAATAATATAAACAAATATATAGGATACTTTACAAGACATTTCTAGAAGAGGTTTATTTCTCTTGTGTTCCTTGGACAATAAATACATAGTCTCCTGGTAATATACAGATGTTAAATAGAGCTGGAAAGTAGTCTCATAATATGTCAGGAAAAATATGGCAATAATATACAATAATGAGCACTCATAGAACTCTTTATTTCAATGTTCTATTGTGTTGTCTG
>NW_006399766.1:5181200-5184437 GCF_000299155.1 Elephantulus edwardii | reverse complement strand
GAGGAAAATTAAACCAAATCCACAGGAGCCAAAATATGACTTTGATTTCATCCCACCTGAATTTCAAAATCATCTCAGAAACAGGTTTGAAGCCTTGAACACTAATGAGCGAAGACCAGATGAGTTGTGGGAGGATGTCAAATGTATCATCCAGGAAGAGTTCAAACGGTCATCACAAAGACAGAAGAGGAAGAAAAGACCAAAATGGATGTCAGAAGGTAACACTTCATGGTTTAAAATCAAGAAAGATGTGTATCAGGGCTGAATCTTTTCTCCATATCTGTTCAATCTATGCAGATTAATCATTTTAGAAGCTAGACATTATGAGGAAGACTGTGCCATCAGAACTGGAGGAAGACTCATTAACAACCTGCCTTATGCAGTTGACACAACTTGTTTGCCTTTGAGTTGTGGTGCTGGAGAAGAGTACAGAAATATCCCATGGACTGCCAAAAGAACAAACATATATGTCATGGAAAAGGTGCAGCCACAGTGCTCCTTGGAGGTAAGAATGAAGATGCTTTGTCTTTCATAATTTGAACATGTAGTGAGGTAATGCCATTCCTTGGAAAGGGACGTCATGCTTGGAAAGGTGGAAGGTAAGTGAAGGAGAGGAAGATGCTCCAATGAAATGGATTGACACTGTGACTTCAGCAATGAGCTCTAGTGTCTCAGAGATGAAGAGCATGGCAAAGGATAGGGCTTGCTTCAGGTTGCCTGCTCATGGGTTCGCTATGAATCATACTCGACTCAATAGCATCTAATAGCCATCTAATTTACTACATATATGAGTTATAATGAATTTTTTACAGTATTTTTTGAGGGTCATCTTACATACAATGTTGTAACTCATAATTTGCTGATTTTAACATTTTCAGATCTTCATGCATGGGTATTCAATTTTATTATTTAAAAAACACCACTATATAGGTATAATACCGAAATTCTCACTCCAACAGAGTGTGGAAATAATTGAACAATATCACTAATATCACACAAAAGCAAAATTCTGCTGAATATTATCCAAAAATGACTGTAACAGTACATTGATAGAGAACTACCAGAAATACAAGGTGGGTTTAGAAGAGGTCATGGCACTAGAGATATTATCATTAATGTCAGATGGATCTTGGCAGAAAGTAAAGATTACTAAAGGAATGTCTGTGCGTTTCACTGACTATGCAAAGGCATTTTACTATGTGGGTCACAACAAATTGTAGCTAGTCTTGAGGAGAATAGGAATTCCAAAACACTTGATTGTGCTTATGTGAAACTTTCCTTGGACCAGGAAGCAGTCCTCAGAATAGAGGATATGTTTGTCAGAGACAGACTGGCTCAGGACAGGACAGGCATCAGAGCTGTTGCAGGTGACTTGATGGCACATAACAACAACTAGGATTGCACAATTTGATGTGTGGAGGGAGGAGTGGGTTGGGGAAATGCAAAAGATCCAGTGTGAAAAACAGTGTGAACTCTGTACATAAACCAGTATAAAATAAAAATTTTATATAAGAAAAGGTTGATGTATAACCTGACTGCTTATATCCACAAAATGGACACTATAACACAAAGGAACAAGCTATGGGTTTGGTAGGTGGCTTGTGGAACCTTGCTCTGAGAATTCTAAGTATGCCTGGGCTTGGCCACATGATCTCCCAGCAACCAGAATCTTAGCACAATAAACACGGAAGCCCCAGAGCAGGGGACTAGGGCCAATATGGACCACCGGAAGTCGTGGCTCCCGCCTGATGGGCTGGAACCCAGGCCCCTGGGCTTGGACAAATGCCCTTGGTACAAGAACAAATTGCCTTCCAAGTTCTCGGTAAAGTCCAATGGTAAGCTGAAGTTCCGTACTTCCCTGGGCACTCAGAATTGGGTGTTCCTTAAAGATGGGATAGACGACTTCAGGAGAGGCTGCCCACCTTGCACAGAGATGATTACTCGGGTCCCTAAGGACAGTTTCCTCCCCCTGATTAATCGACACACTCCCAAACCAGCCCCAAAAAGCTGTCGGAAGAAGCTTTCAAAAAAAGCAGCCCTGTTTTCCAGGCTCTCACAATCTCAGCTAGAACGGAAGGCCTTTGTGGAGGAGATGGAAGCCCGTGTGAAGCAGAATTTATTGGCCTCCTGTCCAAATCTGGAGGACAGAATGTCCCCAAAGCTCCTACGAGGGGTGCTGAAAGTGCTGGACCCTGATAAGCAGCTCAAAGACACTTGGGCTTACCTCGAGGATGGTAAGAGGAGAGTAGAGAAACACACTGGAGCTTCAAAAACCCCTTCAGTAAGAGCCAGGTTGAACCTTCCCAAGTTGAATCCTACGCCACATCCTGATAAATGGCTTGATGAAATGTTAAGAGTAGAGAATTTGCCAGAACCCTCGATTCCTCAAAGAAACGTATGCGAAAAAATTGCTGACTTCTGTGAGTGGGCTAAGTCTCTTGGATGTGAAGAAATTAATGAAGACTTCATCGCAAGTCAGTTTGACTTTGAAGCGGACTGCAAACCAGAGGTTGACACAGCCCAAATGAAGACTCTAACGCACGTTCCTCCAGCAGTAATATTCACTGAGGGATCAGTTAAGCCAAAACCACCAAAGTCTGTATTCCCAGAACTGAAACCCAACAAGAAATGCAAAGAAGGAAAGTCGCGTGAAAAAAAGAAGCATGTGAAAACAAGATACGGTGCTTGGTACCTGCCCCCCAAAATGTGGGAAAAGTTAAGAGAAGATGAACCTTTACTTGACCCAAATGCCCCAAATGACACTGAAGGTTTTAAAAGATTTGAGAAGGACCCAGATACTCTTGAAGACGTTTATATAACAATTGCCTTTAAGGATTTCATTCTAAGGAAGGGCTATAACATGCCAGGAATAATTGAAAGGTTGTTTACTAGACGTCGATGGAAATATGATACTTTTAAAACTCCTAAAGTACCATCACTAAGAAATAGCTCCAGTGAAAGTTCTTTAGAAGACGTTTAGATAGGGGTGATTACTTCCTTATTATTATATACTTCACTATTTCTCTTTTAAATTTGCAACAAAATTTATAATGCATGTTCCATCATGAATAGAAACCTCTGTTAACAATGCAAATAGACATTTCATATCAATGTCCTCATATATCAATCTTGCATTGTTGCAGATGTGGCTATCCTTGCTATAGCAATCACTTGTAAAGCAAATTAAACCTATAAATAAAATTTTTATTTTTTTTTATGGGCTCATTTTTTTTCTTC
>NW_006399766.1:5166752-5172336 GCF_000299155.1 Elephantulus edwardii | reverse complement strand
GGGTGCGGTGTGGGGGGGAGGGGACGTGGTAATTGTATACTAATGAAGGATTTTTTTTCTCTTAGGAGGGGGAAGCAAGCTGGTGGGGAGGGGTGGGCAGGGAGAAAAGTGCCACAATGAATGAATGGGAAAAAAAAAAGGTCATCACAAGAGAGGAGGACCCTGAATGAGTTGGATTGACACACTGAGATAATAAGGGTAGGCGTGTGGGATATGGTGAGTTTGGCTCAAGATAGGGCAAGTTTCAGAGCCACTGCTCATAGGGTCTCTGTAAGTTGTAGCTGAGTCAACAGTATATAACAACATTGTTTGCTCCAGGTTTCAATTGTAAGAAGTATGAGGATAAGAACCAATCATATTATTTAAAGAAATTACAGGAATAATATGTACTAAATCTGCAAATAGTTGCTGTACTTCTCCTTAACACAAATGGCTCCAGGATATAATGAATAAGTATTACTTATTAAGCTCCTTCCCTTACAAACCCATCATGTCCTATTTACAGCTCTGCCATCATCAGGTCCTTAAACCTTTCAGGTCATTTCTTACCATTTAAACTCTAATCTCTAAGTGTATGTGCACATTTTTCTAATTTGATATAGCTCCAACTAGTCAGTTTCCTGACTTCCTGTTATACTTTTCTATTGTTCTCAGTACTTCAGCAAAATGTTCTCTTGTCTTGAATATCTCAAGATATTCCAGCCACCTCTGTGCTCTATTTGAAAGCAAGTTGCTATGTAATTACCTTTCTTCTAGTATCTCAAAGTAGGTATTCTTTTTCTTTTCCTCTAATTTTCAGTCTATCATTAAGCATACAAATGATGCTTGTGCCATCCGTGCCCCCCCATTGTCACTTCCAGGTCATTTTTTTCTGTTTTCATAAAATATCCTGGCTGCTTCAAAATTCTTATCATTAGGTTGTGCTGCTCATGAATTGCCTTGCTGCAGTCTACTACAGTCTCATCACGATCAGTAAAAACTTGAGATTCCTTATACCGAAATTATTCTCTTTCACTCTATGACTACTTGCATCAACATTCTTGACTAAAGTATCTTCTAAATCTATGTGCAAAAGCCTGCATCAATTTGGCTCTTTGATCTTATTACCTCAATTGATCTTGCCCTTTTACATCACTACAGATATCAACCCCACAGTCTTACTCTAGACCTTGTTATTATCAATACATACCTCAACTTCAAATCTGAATTACAACCATTCAGCTTTTTGATCCTTGCTTCCTATCTTATTGACCACCTGATTTAAAATTCTTTCATTTGCAAATAGTGTTCAAGTAAGTCTCTCATCTTGTCAATATTCAACATATTTTCCGTTTCAACATGTTTTTCAGTTTCAACAGTTTTCAGTTCCTAACTTTCCAAGTTTAGACTCCCTTGCTCATTATCATTTATTTGAGTACACTTTTATCCAACTTCTCTTTCTCTCCTTCTCCCTCTCTCTCCAGGTAAAAGCCTAACTTTAGTTAAACCTTAATCTCTATAATACTTTTGCCAGCATTTAAACATTTGGACATGATTAAAGAAAAATACAATGTTTCAGTTATCTTACACTGCTATAACAGAGATGCTGTAAGTGAATGTCTTTAACAAACAGAAATTTATATATAATTTTTATGGTTTAGGAAGATAGAAGGCCAAATTCAGGATGTAAGGGAAAGTCTCCTCTCTCTCTGTGTTCCTTGTTTCTTTCAGCATCTGTAGGGCTGATCTTCTCTGGAGATGGTCATCTGTTCCAGCCTCTCCTGTGGTCAGAGTTTCATAGTGCAGTGGCCCAGACCCAAAACACACTCCACTTTTGGTGATGATTTCTTAGTGGTACTAAAGGTTCCCCTCAGCTTGTTTTCCTCCCTTTCCAACTTTAAGATAATATTACTTTAAGATAACACACCCTAGGGGAACACCACTTACTTATTATTATTATTATTATTATTATTATTATTATTATAATATTAGGAAGTTTTCCCACCCTTGATCCTTCCACAACTATTTGGTTTAGAGAGGTTTTCTATCCTTGATCCTTTAACAACTCTTTGGTTTACTGGGATCATTATCCAGCTAACACATTATATCACTATATATATGTATTTTTAGGGGACACAATGTGATCCATGACATACATACTACACTGACTGAGCACATGTATGGCCAAGCTTTAAGTCAGTCTTCAATATTGTTTGCAAATTGTACTGTTTCCCTCAGCAATGTATTCTACACTTTCCAAGATAACCATTTAACTTCTTCTCTTCTCAGATATACAAAAAATTATTTACATTTCTTCCTCTAAGGTTATTTTTTTATTTCACTGAATAGTCAGAATAAAACTTTCTATCCTTCTATTTACTAAATCTATCAGGTCAATTGCATCACTATTCATATTCCTTATAATTTTTGAAACATGGAGACTTCTCTAAAAAGTTGAAATGTCTCATTTTAAATCAACTCTCACATTTTGCTTAATCAAAAACTTGATGCAGAAATTATTTCCTAATTTTCTTTAATTGCTATTTTCCTTTTTTTCTTTGGGTCATGCTTTCCAGGGGGAAACTCATTTTTTTATCTCAACAAACCAAAATAATTTTTTCCTTACTGTAATATTTTTCTCCAACACCATTCTATTTTTCTACTCAATTTTTTTTCTTTTCTTTTCCCTGCCTCTTTTTAAACAGTCCCTCCGTAAGGACTATCCACTTAGCTTTGTATCCAAAGACGAAATTTGTAGGTGAAAGGAGTTAGCCTTCGTTACAGATTGGTTAATTTCAGGGTCGAAAATATGGAACGCTTCACGAATTTGCGTGTCATCCTTGCGCAGGGGCCATGCTAATCTTCTCTGCATCGTTCCAATTTTAGTATATGTGCTGCCGAAGCGAGCACTCTACTCAAATTTTATAGCAACATTCCTCAAAGGAGTTGTTTACTGTTTCTACTTTTTAATTTCTCACCTCATATTAAATTCATTCCAATCAGAATTTTGTCCTACAATCTTTGTGTATAGTATGCAACCTTTGTATATGGGTAAAATATTGAATGATTCAGAAAATATCAAAAGAAGTTAAAAGGAATACACAGAATCCCTGTACCAAATAGAATTGGTTAACAGTTAACCTTTTCAAGAGAATCAAGAACCAAACGCATTGAAAGAAGTCCAATCTTCACTGAAAGCACAGGTGAAAATTAGGATTCCAGGAATGATCAGAATACCAACTGGGAAATTTAACCAACTAGATACAACACTTGAATGCTTATTCCTCCAACCCAAGAAGTTTGGACAACTGACTGGTAAAGTTCCATATTTCGGCCCATTCTTCAGCTCTTCTTTCTTGGTAGAAATGAGGTCTTTCCGTCTATTTTCCGTCTCTTGTCTGTTCTTTTATCTCTAGTAAGAAAAAAGGTGGTACAGGCTACCCCAGGGAAACTCCTTTTATATCAGATTAGGGCTGTGAGATAATTCTATTATAATTGACTAGCTGATCAAATCAGATCAGTGGGGATGATTATATAATTATATAAATGCCTTTAATCCTGCCTTGGAGAGGGACATCATGCTGCAAAAGAGAGGAAGACAACCAAACAGGTAGCCTGATAGAAGGACTGCAGCAATGGGCTTTACTGAGTTAGGAAATGTGAAAATGACACAGAACAGGGCAGGATTCAGATCTGTTGTCACTCAATGGCACCTAACAACAACAATAACAATACTGCCTTGTTAACATAACAGAGGTTAAGGTTTACAACACATAGGCTAATTATCCAGTACTGATAATTATAACCTAGCCAAACTGACACATTTTGGAGAGCTATATCATTTAATCCAGGACAGAGACACATCAATGCTGATATATCAGATGGGATCTGGCTGAAAGTAGGGAATACTACATATTTACTTGGGTTTACTAATTACTCAAAGGCACAAAACTATGTAGATTTTAGCAAATTACAAAAAATTTGAGGGAGACAGATAATTCCAGGACACTTATTTATACTTGTATAGAACTTGTATATAAATCAGAAGGCACTGATTAATAATTCAAACAGAATGAGGAGCTATTTCATGGTTTAAAGTCAGGACAATTGTGTGATGTGAAAGGGCTGTATGTTTTCATCATACTGTAATGCTATGCAAATATTTCAAGAGGCTAAACTACATAAAGAACTCAGTATAAAGATTGGAAAAAGACTAATTAAAAATCTTTGATATACAGATGATATAATCAACCTTACTCACAGAAACTGAGAAGGACCTGAAGCAATTGCTGCAGAAAGACAAGGACTGTTGATTGAAGCTTAACATCAAGAAGACAAAGATTCTCACTACTGGGCAGTACCATGACAGATAGAAAAGAGTTTGAAGTTGTTAACAATTCTGCTTACTCGGCTCCACAATCAACACTCCTGACACCAGCAGTAAAGAAATCAAAAGATTAATTGCTCTGGGGAAGGCTGCTGTCAGGGACCTCCCTAGAGTACTGAAGAGCAACGATGTCAGTTTAGAGACTAAGGTGTCCCTGATTCAGGCCATGGTCTTCACAATTACTTGTTCTGCATCAGAGATCTGGACCAAAGATGACAGAAAAATAGATGCCTCTGAGTTGTGGTGCTGGAAAAGAATGTTGAACATTCTATGGACTGCCAAGAGAATAAACAGATCTGTCCTGGAAAGGGTGAAACTAGGCTGATCCTTGAAGGCAAGGATCTTGAAACTCCATCTCACATACTTTGGGCATGGGGCCAGGAGGGACCAGTCCCTGCAGGAGGACATCGTGGTCAGAAGGGTAGAGAAAGACTGACTCTGGATGAGATTAATTGACCCAATGACTCGGGTTATAGGGGTAGGTGTGTCAGAGACCATGAGACTGACTTAGGTTACAACAGAGTTAAGAGCTATTGTACATAGGGTCACTATGAGTCACAGGTGATTCGATGACACCTAACAACACTCCTTGCTTACAGAAAGCAAAGAAGCCATGAGTATGGATTATATAAATTCATAAAGAAATTACATAGAAAAATAAAGAAAGTAAAGGTCTTCACAACTGCACTAATATGCAGCCTCATGATAAAGAAGAAAAGAGTCAAGTTTTCAAGGATTTAATTTTAGTTGGATCCACAATCAACTCCCCTCAGTTATATAGTACTTCTATAACAGATAGAACACAAGTGAATGGGTTTAACAGAAATTATTCTCTTGCAGATCAGGACCCTAGAAGTGTAAAATCTGAATGTCCTCTCTTTCTGTCTGTTCTGGAGGAAGGTACTTGTTCCCTTTAGCATTTATTGGCATTCCCTGGTGTCAGTTTCCTTGTAGAGATCTAACTGCAAAAGGTGGCACCCCACCTCTGGAAATTCTTTAGTGTCACTGAAGGCCCTGCTATTTACTTGATTTTCTCCCTTTTAAACTTTTGTGAAATAAATGGCACTACAAGCCACATTCTAGGAAACTTCCCTTAATATTGGATTAGGGCTGTGGTGGGATTAAAAAATGTTGCAGTACACTCTTTTTATAACTATGTTTTTTATTTTTATTAGTGTATATATATATGTGTGTGTGTGTGTGTGTGTGTGTGTGTGT
>NW_006399766.1:5165632-5166652 GCF_000299155.1 Elephantulus edwardii | reverse complement strand
GAGAAAGCGCCATACTGCTTTCCACAGGGGTTGCACCATTTTACACTCCCACCAACAGTGAATCAGGGTTCCAGTTTCTCCACAACCTCGCCATCTAGTGTTTTCAATACGACATCAGGTGGATCTTAAAATAATTGGGTGGACTGAGATACTGTTTACTTTCAGCTTGCATTAACATCTTAATAACACAATCATGAAAATTATCTTATAAACTAAAAGCTGAATTTTATAGCTGAAATAATGCTGGCTCTACTTAATAATGAAATTGATATCCTCCCTTTTAGAATTCCACCGAGCCACTCAAAATGGGCTGGAAACTCCTTACCAAAATTATATTAACTGGAGTTATATAGTCTTATTTCTCAAATGAACATGTTTTAAAATGTTCACCATGTTCATAAAAAGTCATCAGGAAAGAATATTTCCATATCATATAAAACAGAGCTTCAGAACAGCAGGAAGCTTGAAAGTCCCTGGCAAATCTAGTGTAGAAAATAAATCTTTGTGAGCAAAGTTATACAGCAAATTCAAGTATCCTCACATAGATAAGCAAATATAATTAATCTCTGAAGTTCATGAATAGCAATTTTAACATCACTCATAAATTTAAAGTCAGAAATCAAGATATTTCTTAACATTTCCAAAATAACAATTAAACATCTCTGTGACAAAACCGTGTATAGCTAGAAAGCTTAGCAGTATGTATCTGAGGTGCACTTCTAATTCCAAGACTGCAGAAAGCTATCTATAAGTGGAAGTATATTTCATCCCAGTAAGAATAGATATATTTATGTATAAATGATATTTTCAGTGCAGTGTATCTGTGCATATTGTGTGCCTAAAGAAACAAGTATGTTCTGCGATGTTTGGGGGTTTTTTCCCCCTTCTGCATGAGGAGTTAGATTTTCTCTCCAAATCTCTAAGCTGAGTTGGTTTTGTGTATGGAGTGAGGTGTGGGTCTTGCTTGAGTCTTTTGCAGATATTTTTCCAATTTTGCCAACACCATTTGTTAAAAAGGCT
>NW_006399766.1:5157121-5163858 GCF_000299155.1 Elephantulus edwardii | reverse complement strand
CACCTCTGGGATTGCAGTGGTGCTTCTTGCTACTAGGAAACCAGAGCTTGCCAACTATTTTTATTTATATCATAAAGGGTCATTACATAGCTTCCATATTATATCACTACATACATGTACTTTGAGGTGATACAACTCAATTGATGACAACACCCATGGAAGCAGCCATCAACAATCAAATGAAGCCATTACACAATGTGATGGGTGGAGGGAGGAGTGGGTAAAGGAAAGGGGAAAGATCCAGTGTGAAAAACAATTTATACAAACTTTGTAAGTAAACCAGTATAAAATTTTAAAAAAAGAATAACAAAAAAAGAGATTACAACCTCTACATGGGCAACTTTACAATAATGAGAAACACTATGAATAAAATGGAAAAAATTAAATATTATATTGGGCAAATCTGCTGGGAAAATTCTCTTCAAAGCATTAAAAAAGGTATCATTTTGAGGTATCACTATGAGAAAAGATATTACTTTGAGCCTTGATATTTTCAAACACCTCATATGCATATGAAAGATAAACAATGAATAAAGAAAAACAAAGAACTGATGCATTTGGGAAAAGATTCAACATGGCAACTTAGAGTCCTCATAACATCTCTCTTAAGAATCCAGAAAAGAATAGGATATACAAGATAACTTTGGAACCCTGTGCATCAAAGTAAAGGCTGAAGAATTGGATCAAGTTCCAAAGAGAAGAAAGTGCCCAAAACAGAATACATCGAAAACTAGGGATGAGTTACTAGTGTCCTACCAGATGAACCTATATAGTATAGCTGTATTGAATCAAATAAGCTCAGATAAAAATTGGATCATTTGTAGAAAAACAAGAATTTAAGGAATCCATGAAAACAAGACCAACTCTAAAGAAATGAGAAGAAAAGTCCTTCACACAGAGACAGCAGAGGAAAATGGATGGACCAAAGTAACCAGCAACAATAGAAAAAGAATACCAAAAAACCATACAGCAAAATGTCAGTGATAAAACCTGGACTGTAAATAATCACACTAAGTGAATAAAAAAAAAAGCTCACAAATATATTGCCTACAAGACACATCTAAGAAACAAGGACAAAGAGACTAAAAATCAAAGGGTAGAAACAAATATGACAAGCAAATGGCATCAGTGAAAAAGCAGTAGTGGCAATATTAATCTCTGATAAAATAGACTTCAGGACGAAAATCAGAAGGGCACCATATAACAATTAAAGACACAACAGATCAAGAAGACATACCTTGGTTAAGATCTACTAATATATGTGCAAAGTACATAAAATAATGGTAAAGAGAGTTGAAGAAATAAATAGCACTATGATAGCTGCTGTTGTTGTTACGTGTTGTCAAGTCAACCATGACCCATAGTGACCCTATGAACAATGGCTCTGAACCTTGCCCTATTCTGAGCCAACCTCACAATCTCTGGCACACCTGACTCCATTGACACAGTCACTATGTCAATCCATCTCATCCAGGGTTTTCCTCTTCAGTGCTGATCCTCTACCCTTCCAAGAATAATGTCCTTCTCCAGGAATGGTCCCTCCTAGCCATATTCCCAAAGTATGTAAATTGGAGCTTCAAAATCCTTGTCTCCAAGGAGCAAACTGGTTTCACCCTCTCAAGGACAGACCCATTTGTTCTTGTGGCAGTCCATGGAATGAATGTTCAATATTTTTCTTCAGCAACACCACTCAAAGGTATCTATTCTTCTTCTGCCATTTTTATGCATTGTCTGGCTCTCACATAATAGTATGACAACAATAGCAATAGAAGACATCAATACACTACTCTCAACAAAGGACAGGTCAAAGCAAAAGTGATACAATAAAAATGCAGAAAGAACACCCAACTATACAATTAGTCAACTCGACTTCCTAGACACATTCAGGACACTTCACCCAACTAAAACTAAAACTCTCCTCAGAGGAAGATGGCCAGTCTCCTCTCATGCAATTTAATACTTCTGAAAACCCCTTGGTTGGTCAGAAATGAGTAAATTCCAATTCAATAGTACATAACACCACCGCCATATAACTTTTATGTATATGTTGATGTTGTTGTGTGCCGTCGCATGGGAACCAACCTGTAGCTGACCATTCAGCAAGTTTTTGAGGCAGTTAATCACTCAGGAGAAGACTGCCCATCCTTCTTCTGCAGAGCAGCTGGCAGATTTGAACTGTGTGTCTTTGGGATTGCAGCACAGATTCTTACCACTAGGTCACCATAACTCTCTATATTTTCAATAATCAAAGAAAACATGGCAAAATCTTGAAGGATGCAGAAAGTATTTTAAAAAAAAAAGTATAGTGTTAGGGCTTCTAAAAATGGCTTTTCTAACCATTGTCTTAGCCCCCTGAGGTGGCATGTTTTCCAGCTGCCTCAGCTACAGGCACAGGTTTTACTGTTGATCAGTTTCTTCTACATCACCAACAGCTGGGAGGCCAAAATAACAGAAAGCGCTAGCCAGACTGTGGAGAGACTCTTGAGAGGTGTAGCCTGACAGAGCTCTGGACTTGGAGCCAAAGTTAAAGGTTTTACTTGTTGGATGATTGAAGAAAAAGCAGACTTGCTACTGCTATGAGACAAATCTTGCTAGGTGATTTCAGAAACCAGCAGCTTCTTGCATTTGTGTTGCTGAACGGAACTGAACGTAGACTTTCACTTGTTGACAGAGAAGCTGTCTGAACTAACTGAGCAATTTGCTGAATTAAACCTGAAAATTCACTATATAATATCTTTTGCCTCTCCCACTCTCCAATCTATTTCCTTAGTAAACTCTACAACTGTGAGTTAAGTCCAGTCTGTGAGTCATTGTCAAAGAAATTCAAACCCAGTAATTAGTAGAAGTAGGTGTCCTGTAGGGACCTCAGGTCTGTGGCACTCAGGCCAAACTTATTAATTTTAGTAGAATATTCTTTAAAAGACACAGCAATCATTTGTCTATTTGCTGTATTGAACAACTTGGAGTTATTGTGATGCTGAACACTGTTCCATAGTTGTATCAAATACCATAATGGTTAACCATTATGTACAATGGTTGGATGAGCTTCAAGATTGATTCATGTTGGGAAGCAGGAGTAGCACCCACTTCCTAAACTAGATGCCTCTGGAAACTCGACAAACTCGCTTATAAAAGTACAGAAATGATGTTAGTTATAGAACAGAGTTCAGGTCTTTTGTGCAAAGCTTACTGTGAGTCATATTCGACACAACAACACTTAACCAATACTAAATTAAACTAGTGCTGTTGTATCTGGAGGAACACATCACACTTTGCCAATGTGTTGTATGAGGTAACCTGCGTTTACTATGATGCCGTACCTTGTGCTATGGGAATAGCAAATACTAGAATGGTTTCCCATTGTGGACAGTGTTTAATGGAGCTCCCAGTTGTAAAACAGGTTTGGAAGCAGGAGTGGCATCCACTTCCTAAACCACATGCCTCTGGAAACAATTTGAACTTGGAGAAACAATGATACCTATGGAAAGGCATTAGGTCTTTTGTTCAGAAAATCACTGTAAATCTGCCTTGACTTGATGGCAGTCAACAACAACAACAGTGTCAAACATCAGTAACCAATCATATTAACCATTTGACTCACAGAAGGACGAAAAGCTGGAAGCTAGAGAGGCCTAGTGGTAAATAGGTACACTGCCAACCCAAGTCAAGCAGTTTAAATTCCTTGGACTTTAGGATAGCCTTTCACATCTTGAGGAGGGACATGTATGGAATGCTCAGGGCTATTATTATTATTATTATTATTATATTATTATTAATTTTAATGAAAATTTAC
Source organism: Elephantulus edwardii (assembly GCF_000299155.1). Taxonomy (NCBI): domain Eukaryota; kingdom Metazoa; phylum Chordata; class Mammalia; order Macroscelidea; family Macroscelididae; genus Elephantulus; species Elephantulus edwardii. The sequence goes on along the minus strand of NW_006399766.1, from coordinate 5,160,065 downwards.
AGAGACTTTGGATTTCCATTTATTCATTGTTGCATTTTCTCCCTGTCCACCTCTCCCCCACACCCAGTTTGCTCTTCTCTTTGAAAAGTAGAAAAAGAATAAAAAATAAAACACAACACCAAAAAGAACTCAAAACAATGATAGCAATAAAACCTTGCCTCTCAATAATCACATGGAATGTGAATGGTTTAAATGCACCACTGAAGAGAAAAATAGTAGCAGATTGGATAAAAAACCAAAATCGATCGATATGTTGTCTACAAGAGACACACCTGAAAAATGGAGATAAAGAGAGACTAAAAATAAAAGGGTGGGGGAAATACACTAAGCAAAGGGCAACCAGAAAAAAGCAGGAGTAGCAATGTTAATCTCTGATAAAATAAATGTCAATGTAAAAACCATCACAAAGGACAAGGAAGGTCACTACTTAATGCTGAAAGGGTCAATAGAACAAGAGGAAATAACAATAATAAACATCTATGCACCAAATGAAAGACCCGCAAACTACATAAAACAAACATTAACAAAACTGGAAAAGGAAATAGATAACACTACTATAGTACTTGGAGACTTCAACACACCCCTCTCAAGAAAAGATAGAACTACCAGAAAAAACTCAAGAAAGATACTGAAGAATTAAACCACACAATAAAGCAACTTGACCTCATAGATATTTATAGGCTAATGCATGCCAAAAAAATCACAGTATACCTTCTTCTCCAATGTGCAGGGAACAATCTCTAGAATAGATCACATTCTAGGTCACAAGGAAAGCATCAATAAATTAAAAAAAAACACAGAAATAATGCAAAGCATCTTTTCAGACCATAATGCTACAAAATTCGAAATTAATAATAGGAAGATAAAGGAGAAAAAATAGCATTTATTTGGAAGCTGAACAATACCTTGCTTGAACATGACTGGGTACTAGAAGAAGTAAAAAATGAAATTTAAAAACTTTCTTGAAACAAATGACAACGAAAACACCACCTACCAAAACCTCTGGGAAACAGCCAAAGCAGTAATCAGAGGACAATTTAGAGCAATAGGCAAACACATCAAAAGGCAGGAAAAATTGACCACTGACTCTCTAACTCAACATCTTCAGCAAATTGAAAAAGAACAGCAAGAAAACCCGACAAACTCTAAAAAACTTAAAATTATTAAAATCAGAGCAGACATAAATGGAATAGAAAACAGAAAAACAATTGAAACTATCAACAAAACTAGGAGTTGGTTCTTTGAAAAGGTCAATGAAATCAACAAACCACTAGCAAAACTCACAAAAGAAAAGAAGGAAAAGACACAAATAATCTGAGTAAGAGACGAATCAGGCAACATAACAACAGAACCAACTAAAATTAAAAAGCTAACAGTAGATTATTGTGAAAAACTGTACTTAAACAAATATGAAAACCTAGAGGAAATGTACAAATACATAGAAATGCACAACCTACCTAAACGGACACAAACCGAAATTGAACATCTGAACAGACCCATTACAAAAGAAGAAACTGAAAAGGTAATACAGCAAATTCCAACCAAAAAAAGCCCTGGACCAGATAGTTTTACAAGTGAATTTTATCAAACATTCAGAGAAGAACTATCAACAATTGTACATAAAATACTTCAGAAAATAGAAAAAGATGGAATTCTCCCAGACTCATTCTATGAAGCAAACATATCTTTGATACCAAAGCCAGGAAAGGATACCATCAAAATAGAAAACTATAGACTAATATATCTCATGAACATAGATGCAAAAATCCTGAATAAAATACTGGCCAATAGAATCTAACAATACATCAAAGAAATAATTCACCACAACCAAGTGGGATTTAAAACAGGTATGCAAGAATGATTCAACATAAGGAAAACAATTAATGTAATTCATCACATTAACAAAGCAAAAAACAGGAACCACATGATCCTATCAACTGATGCAGAAAAGGCCTTTGACAAAATCCAACACCCTTTCCTGATTAAAACACTCAAAAAAACAGGATTTGAGAGGAATTTCTTCAACATAATAAAAAGTATTTATGCAAAGCCAAGAGCCAACATTGTTCTCAATGGAGAGAGGTTAAAAGCATTCATTCCCTTTAAGAAAAGGAACTAGGCAAGTATGCCCACTCTCACCTCTCTTATTCCATATTGTATTGGAAGTCTTAGTGATAGCAATAAGAGAAGGAAATAAGAGGTATTCAAATTGTCAAAGAGGAGGTAAAATTATCTCTCTATGCCTATGATATGATAGTATACCTAAAAAGCCCTAAAAGACTCAGCAAGAAAACTATTGGACACAGTGGACCAATTCAGCAAAGTAGCAGGATACAAGAACAACATACAAAAATCAGGTGAATTTTTCTACAGTGACAAAGAGAATACAGAGCTAAGAAAAACAATACCCTTCACAACATCTATTCACAAAATTAAATGCTTGGGAGTAAATCTAACCAGAAGTACAAAGGATCTAGTCAAAGAAAATTACAAATCATTACTACAAGAAACAAAAAAGAGACCTGGAGAAGTGGAAGAATATCCCTTGCTCAGGGATAGGAAGACTCAATAGTGTGAAAATGGCAATACTACCAAAGGCAATTTACACATTTAACCTAATCCCAATACAAATGCCAATCCCATTTTTCAAGGAGATGGAAAAGGCAATCTCCATTTTCATTTGGAATAGAAAGAAACCCCAAATAAGCAATGCACACCTTAAAAAATAGAAACAAGGTAGGAAGCATCTCACTCTCTGATTTCAAATCCTACTACACTGCCATCATGGTGTTTTAAGACAATGACCGGCATATGGATCAATGGAATAGAACTGAGAACCTGGAAATCACCCATCTATCTATCTATGGTCAACTGATTTTTGACAAGGAGATGAAATCAGTTAATGACAGCCTTTTTAACAAATGGTGTTGGCAAAATTGGAAAA
>NW_006399766.1:5144447-5156418 GCF_000299155.1 Elephantulus edwardii | reverse complement strand
CCACTGTGGAAGGCGGTATGGCACTTTCTCAAAAATTTGCAAATAGAGATACCATTAGACCCAGCAATTCCACTACTGGGAATATACCCCAAAGAGACCATAACTGACATCCAAGCAGATATATGCACACCTATGTTTATCATGGCTTTGATTATAATAGCAAGGAGTTGGAAAACACCTAAGTGCCCATCAGCAAACTAATGGATAGAGAAACTGGTATATCCACACAATGGAATACTATGCAGCATTGAAAAATCAAGGAACTCATGCAATATTATTCAAAATGGGTGACCCTGGAGGACATTATGCTGAATGAAGTATCTCGGTCACAAAAGAACAAATACTGCATGGTGCCACTGTTGTAAAACAGGACTGACCTCAGGTTTGGGGGAAGACTGAGAAAGATGGGTTAAATAATGAATACTGCATTGAAACAGATGAGGGAGAAAACTGTTTAAAAGGGATATGTGATTAGGTATTTCTGTAATGACAGGAGTCCAGAGAGAAGGCTACCTAGTGAGAGTGGACCTGGGGCAGGGATTGTAAAACTATGAAAGAATTTTTCTTTTACTTTTCTACTACACAAGAGTGTAGTATACTGGGGGGAGGGTTCGGAGGGTAGGAAAGTGCGACAATGAATGAATGGAAATCCAAAGTCTCTGTAAATTTTCATTGAAATTAACAATAAATTTTTAAAAAAATCTTTCATTGTTATACAATCCCTGCCCCCAAGTCCACTCCACTACATTCTGGGCTCTTATGGCTTTGTTTTCATCCCAAGTGGGTGTCAGCAGAGGGGACTTGCCAGATGAATTGGGCATCCATGGCCCAGAGTCCACCAGCATTTTGGCATGCCAAAATGTTAAAATACTGAAATGTCTGGCCATGCCTGCAGGCCAAGGGCTAGTATGTTTTGAATCATTTTTCAAGCTACACCTTAGGATGGCCTCTCTGTTTTCTCTATCAAAATAACATAGGGTTATAATGGACAACTGTGTCAAACATCATACTTGACTACCCATCATGGGCAGTCTGTGTTCAGGTCTTTCATTCATAGGGTCGCTATGAGTCACGTATGACTCAATTGCACTTAACAACAACAAGAGATGTAGGAGTATAGGAAGAGGGCATGTCTGTTTTTGTAGTTACTTGTGACCCAAAAGAGTACAGAAATTATCGAACAATATCACTGATTTCATATCCAAGCAAGATTCTACTGGAGATTATCCCAAAACGATTAGAACAGCACATCAGCAGAGAATTGTCGGAAGTCCAGGCTGGGTTTAGAAGGAGTCGTTGTACTAGGGATACTGTAGCTAATGTTAGCTGGATCTTAGCTGAAAGCAGGGAATACCAGAGGAATGTCTATCTGTGTTTCATTGACTATGCAAAGGCTTTTGACTGTGTGGATCACAACAAACTGTGACTGACTCTGAGAAGAATGGGAATCTCAGAACACTTGATTGTGCTTATGTGAAACCTATACTTGGACCAGGAGGCAGTTGTCAGAACAGAGCAAGGAAACACTACATGGTTCAAAATTGGGAAGGGTATGCATCAAGGATGTGTCCTATCTCCATATCTTTTCAATCTATATGCAGAACAGATTATCCAGGAGGCTGGGCTCTATGAGGTGAAGTGTGGTATCAGGATTGGAGGTAGACTCGTCAGCAATCTCTACTATGCAGATGACACAATCCTGCTTGCTGGAACTGAGGAGGACCTAAAGCACTTGCTGCCGAAGGTCAAGGACTGTTGACTTTAATATGGATTGAAGCTCAACACCAAGGAAACAAAGATTCTCACCACTGGGCCGATTGGCAGCATCATGATAGATGGTGAAGAGATTGAGATTGTTAAAAGCTTTAATTTGCTTGGCTCCCCAATCCACACTCTTGGTACCTGCAACCAGGAAATCAAGAGATTAATTGCATTGGGAATCCAGCTGTCAGGGACCTCTATCTCCAGAGTCCTGAAGAGTAATGACGTCAGTCTAAGTCAGACTAAGATGTGCCTAATCTAGACCATAGTCTTCACAATTACTTACTACATGTCAGAGAGCTGGACAATTACTAGGGATTCTAGAAGAATTTATGCCTTTGAGCTGCAGTGCTGGAGAAGAGTTTTAAATATACCATGGACTGCTAGGAGAACAAGCAGGTTCATCCCAGATAGGGTGAAACCAGGCTGCTCCTTGGAGACAAGGATTCTGAAGCTTCATCTGACATATTTTGAGCATGTTGCAAGGAGGGACCAGTCCTTGGAGAGAGACATCATCCTTGGAAGGGAGGAGGGACAGAAAAAGAGAGGAATACCATTGGTGATATGGATTGAATCAGTGACTAGGGTAATGAGGGTAGGTGTGTCAGAGACAGTAAAGTTGGCACAGGATAGAGCAGCTTTCAGGATTATTGTACATAGGGTTGCCATGAGTCACAAGTTACTGGATTGCACTTAAAAACAGTAACAGCAAAGGTAGATGTTATTAATGGGAACAATTCCCCTTTGTAGAGTTAATAGTGGTTAGACTTTGTTGTGTATATAATGTTCATACTCCTTTTACAGAAGGAATACACGTCATTGTACCGAAAAGACATGGTCACCACTGAAACATTTCACTAAGTAGAATATAATCAAGAACCAAAGTAATGAAGGAAGAAGTTCAAGCTTTACTGAATGGATTGGTGGAAAACAAACAAGGCCGCTGGAATTTATGGAATACCAATTGAGATGTTCCAACAAACAGATGAATCCCAGAAATGTGCTCACTAGCCTTTGTCAAGAAATCTGAAAGACAGCTACCTGGTGAAATGCAAGAGATCTATATTTGTTCCCATTCCTCATTATAAAAGGGGGGGGTGATCCAACAGAATGAGAGAATTCTCAAGCTATTTTGACATCACGTGCAAGTAAAATCTTGCTGTATATTACTGAAAAATGGCTAGAACAAATCTATCTTGGAGGAAGTATAACCAGGATGCTCCTTGGAGTCAAGGATGGTAAAACTTGTCTCACTTACTTTGGGCATATTGATAAAGAGAGCCCAATCTTTGGAAAAACACATCATGTTGGGAAAGGTATAAGGTCAGATAAAGAGAGATCCACAAGATGTTTTGACACAGTGACTGTAACAATAAGCTCAAGCATGTCAGGGATTGTGGGGATAGCACAGCATAGAGAAAGGTTCTGATTTATTGTTTATAGATTTGCTACAGCTTTAGTTTGCTTGGCTCCACAGTCAACAGTCTTGGCACCAGCAGCCAGGAAATTAAAAGGCGCATTGCCATGGGAAAGTCTGCTGTTAGGGACCTCTCCAAAGTACTGAAGAGCTATGGTGTCTCTCTGGAGACTAAGGTGCATCTGATACAGGCTATGGTCTTTACTATCACTTGTTATGCATCAGAGAGTTGGACAATGACCAAAGAGGATAGAAGGAGAATTGATGCCTTTGAGCTGTGGTGCTGGAGATGAGTATTGAGAATACCATGAACTGCTAGGAAAACAAACAGATTTGTCCTGGAAAGGGTTAAACCGGGTGGCTCCTTGGAGGCAAGGATTCTGAGGCTCCGTCTAACATACTTTGGACATGTTGTGAGGAGAGACCGGTCCTTGGAGAAAGACATCATGTTTGGGAGGGTGGAGGGACGGCGCAGGAGGGGAAGGCCCTCTACTAGGTGGATTGATTCAGTGACTGGGGTAATCAGGATTGGTGTGTCAGAGACAGTGCGATTGGCACAGGACAGAGCAGAGTTTAGGGCTGTTGTACATAGGGTCACTATGAGTTGCAAGCGACTTGATGACACATAACAACAACTGTCAAATTGCATCCGAGTGGCACAGGAGGAGATTGTCCCTCCTTCTCCAGCGGAGCATCTGGTGGCTACAAACCATGCACCTTTGAGATTGCAGTGCAGCTTCTTGCCATTAGGCCACCAGAGCTCCCTTTCTACTCTACATTTTGTGGATAAATATGACGGGCAGAGTGAATAATCTTGTAGCATAGGATAGGAGTACAGTAAGTGTGAGAAGTAGCAGAAAGGGGGGGAAGATATATTTTACTGGCCTTTACATTTATTATCTGAGGAGCGCTTGGGGTATGGTAATAGTTAAGCACTAAACTGCTAACTGAAAGGCTAGTTAGTGATTGGAACCTGCTAGCTACTCCATAGAATAAAGATGGGGTTGTTTGCTTCTGTAATGACAGAGGTAATGACTGCAGCTTTGGATCCTATGGAGTAGTTCTACTCTGTCCTATTGCACCACTATGTGCAGGAATAGACCATTTTATATTTAGGTTTGGTTTTATAGGTTCTAGCTTTCAAATTTCTTAAAAACTTGTATTAACAGTATCATCCTGTGCTCTTCATTTCTGATCCTTCATCATATGAGTATAGGAGAGCTAGCTGTGATTCTAATTATACTTTATCAATCAGAATTACTTGTGTCCAAGGGGGAATTAACTAACCTGTAAAAATCACTCCGATCTATTGTACATTGTGTATTGTAATTTCCCCCCCTTAATTTCCTTAAAGAAAAACAAATCCAGCAGTTTGAAATATAAAAATACAATACAGAATACAAATTCTGGTGTTCATTACCTAAAGATACTCAAAGATTATAGGGGTCCTCATTAAATAAAAAAGCTGATGGCGAGAAATAGGCATAATCTAAGGTTTGGATTTTTTAAAGTTAGAGAGATAAGACAGATATACCTAAAATTAAATAGCAGTTTAGGGAAGTAATATAAGAAATATATAAAGTTAATTAGAAATTTACCCATTCTATAAACTACTTTGAAGTTTATCCCCTCCTTCTCAGATTAATTGAGATATATTGATTCTGAAAAGTATTCATATTTTGTAAAATTACTCCCTACTAACACTTCCACCAGAAGTAAGATAAATGATATTTCAATGATTAGCTGGAAAAGGGAAAAATATCATAAAAGAGATACAAAAAGATATAATACTAACCTTCCTAGTGTGCTAACCTTCCTAGTTCCTGTTGAACTCACAACAGGAAAAATCTAATTTAAGAAAAAATATACTTAAGAAACCTAAAGTGAATTTTTATATAACAAATACTACTTTCTCAGTGTCAGGCTATTTTAGAAAGTAATACACAACACATACAAATCGCAAACAATGAGCTAAGTGCCATTTTAGAGTCATCTTAAAGACATTACTTAATTTAAAACTTACACCTTGTATCTTTAGTCACATTTTTGTGATGATATAATCCCAATAAGTGAGTAACCACAAATTGAAAAGGGTGGAGGCTAACTTTCATCTGAAGATGACTAGACACTGAACCTGTCTTTTATAATCTTCTAAAAAAGAAATAAATGATGCTTATTGTTTTCATTCTCTACCTAAACACCTCCCAAAAATTTACTGATGTCCAGTCAATTCTGACTTTACCCAGGTGTCTTTAATGAAGTAATAGTACACTGAGAACATATATCATGAATTATCTCAATTCTCAAGACTGCTATCATATCATACAGTTATTTATAACTTTTTGCCAACTGCCAGAATATTCACTATCATAACTAAAATGAATCTAAAACAAGGACTTCATTTTCCAGAGTTATGTGGTCAGACACTGTAGGTGCGTGGTGACTTCTCAAATTTGGATATTGTTGCCTAATACCTTTTCAATATAATTGTTGCTAAAATGACAGTATGCTGTCAAAAAGTTTTTAGTTATAGGCTATTTTCAAGAGGCAAATGTCTTGGGGATATGTCTCATTTAACTGTTCTTTAGCATAATGCATCCCCAATGGCTCATTTTCCTAGTTAATGATCAACATCAGCAATATGTCTTTTTAATGTGAATATGAAATTGTGCTCCAGAAGATGGTGATGGCAGGAGATACCAGCAAGTATTTCAGTGGTTTTTTTTTTTAAGTCACTTTACCAACAGTTTACAAAATAAAATCTTTGGAGCAAGTACTTTAAAAAGGAAAAGATGAAAAGTTCTTAAAATTCCATTATTTAATGAACTATAGTTAAAGAAACTATATAATACAAAAAATTACATATAATGGAGATTTAAAACTATATGAGTTAAATCAATGACAGGAAATACATTTACAAGGCCTAAGATGACTACACTGAAATGATCTCCAATGTTTCTAAGAATGTTCTGTCAATCTTGTTGAAGAGGGGGAAAGTCACTGCTATAAATAGATGTCTTTTTGTTTCTGTATATTGGCCACAAAATAGACAATATCCAACACACCTCAGAGGTAGGCAGTCAATATGTATTTCATTGATTAATTCTATATTTGTAGAGCTATTTCTATGGCTAGCTGTTTTAGAATAAATTCATTACAGGAAATAATCTTACACAGTACTTTTCTTAAGGCCCTGTCAACAATCATCCTCAATATAGACTGGTCTTGATAGAGTGTTGTTTTCATATTAGATTCAAGGAAGAGAGCCGAAATAGACTTAATCAAGCCTTTCAATAGTGATTGTCTTTCAATTTCCCCTCATTTAAATAATCCAAACCACCTAGAAATAAAGGATAATTAAACTTCCCAACTATTACCAAAATAAAGTAGTAGAAAAGGAGTTTTTAAATTTTAGGGGACATGCAAAATATTTCCTTACCCTTCAACCTAAAAATATGTCTCAATATATGCATTTAATACAAAGGAAATATAAATTTCTTGAAATGTAACACACTACTTTAGCAGTATTCCATTGAAAATAAATACAAAAATATATTCTAAAGTAGCAATATTACATTCTCAAACTATCCTGTATATTGATATGCCTCTTATTTTTTATTTTTGTGGTTTTTTACAATAAAATACAGACCCTGAGAACTCACTGTTGTCAAGTTATTTCCAACTCATAATGATCTTCCATTGGGTTTCTAAGGATACAAATCATAACTGAAGGAAACTGCCCATCCTTCTCCCAGGAAGCTACAACTTGCTATGGACTACACCACTTACTTCCAGATAATTCCTCATATAAATTACTTCTTAAAATTATCCCAATATTCCTGAGATGAATAAACGGTATTTGTAATCATGAAGTCAAGAAACCAATTCAGTATTTGTGAAACAAAGTTTTCCAAGTTCAACAGAATTCAGAATAAAAGTTTTCTTGTCTTTGTTCATTTTGATTTTTTAAACAGTATCCACGGAACTGTCACAAACCAAGAAGAGATCCTTTGAGAAACTTTCAGCTACAAGAATTTTCTCTTAAAAAAAACTTAAAAATGAAGAATTTTCTCTACATCTATTGTTTAAATCAAGCACGTAATATAAATGAGTATCACATTAAATTTCTACAGTACTTTTAAAATAAAAGTAATATAAATAATTATCGCATTCATTTCTATAGTAGTTTTTAAAAAATATGATATCTGAAATTTAAACTTTCTGTCAGGAGATACTTTGAAAATTGAACTAGAATATCAAGAAACTAAAACAAAGGGAAGAAATGCCAAAATAAAAGAGATTAACAGAAGATTGCAAATGGGAACCCAGGAAGACAGAGCCAAGTATTATAACAAAATGCAAATTACTGAACTTAAAAGATACAAAGAAAAGAAACTTCTTGGCTAAAAGAACTGAAAAAAGCAAATTCAAGTCATGGGCAAAATCCAGAATGATCCAGGAAATATCAAAAGAAGATGGAAAGAATAAACTGAATTACTGGACAAAAAGAATTAGTTGACACAGTATCATTTGAAGAAGTAGCTTAAGATCAAAAACCTGTAGTAATTAAGGAAGAAATTCAAGCTATGCTGAAAGCATTGGCAAAAAACAAGTCCTCAGGAACTGATGGAATACCAATTGACATGAATAAAAAAAAACAGATGTAGATATGCAAAAAAAAAAAAAAATGTCCACTAGTCTGTGCCAAGCAAGTTAAAAGACAGTTAGTTACCTGGTCAACTGACTAGAAGAGAGCCATATTTGTTCCCAATTAAAAAAAAAAAAAAAAGGTGATCCAACAGAAAATCCTGCTGAAGATTATTTAAAAAAATACCTAAAACAGTACATAGACAAAGAACTTCCAGAAATTCAGGCTGGATTTATTTAGAAGATGCCTTGGCACCAAGGATATCACTGTTGATTTCAGATGGATCTTGACTTAAAGTAGAGAATACTAGGATGTCTATTTGTATTTTATTGACTACCAAAGGCATTTGACTATGTGGATCATAACAAATTATGGCTAACATTGAGAAGAATGGAAATCCCAAAATCCTTAATTATCTTCCTGTGAAACCTATACCTAGATCAGGAAGCTGTTGTCCAAATAGAGCAAGAGAATACTGCATGGTTTAAAATAAAGAAAGCTATGCAACAGGACTCTATCTTTTCTACATACCTATACAATCTGTACATTGAGCATATTATTGGAGAAACTGGACTATATGAAGAAAAACGTGGCATCAAAATCAGAAGACGACTTATCAACAACCTATGTTATATAGATGACACAACATGCTGTGAGGAGGACTTGAAATGCTTGCTACAGATGATAAAAGACTATATAATCCATCAAAATAGCTATATATATATATATATATATATATATATATATATTCTTCAACCTCATGAAAACAAAAATCTTCACCAATGGACCAACAGGCAACATCATAACAGCTGAAAAAAATGACTTAAGTGATCAGTGATTTCATTTTACTTGGATCCACAATCAACAAGCATGGTAGGAATCGTCAAGAAATCTAAAGATCTTAATGAGCTCGAATAGGAGAAGGGAGGGACTATCTTAAATGGAAGCTATGATTAGACATTATGGGTATGGCAATTGACAATCTGGCACAACACACACATAGCAAATTGAATTAAGGAAGGAGGAGGAATGAAAATGTGTATCAATGAATGACTGAAAACTCACCCTTCCTGTAAACTTTCATAAAAATCACAATTTTCTTAAAAAAAGAAGTCAGAAGACGTGTTGAATGCAGAGAATATGCTTTCAAGGATCTCTCCAAAGTGACTAAAAGCAAGGTTGACAATTTAAAGAATAAGGTGCCTCTAATTGCTTGCTATGTATCAGAAAATTGGACAGTGAGTAAGGATGTCAGAAGAAGAATTTTGATGTCTTTGAATTGTGGTGCTGGAGTAGAGTACTACACATCTCATGGACTGCCCAAAGAACAAACAAGTCTGTCTTGGAAGAAGTGCAAACAGGTGCTCCTTTGAGGCAAAGCTGGTAAAACTTCATCTCACATACTTTGAGTATATTGGCAGGAGTGGCCAGTATTAGCTGGGAAAGGGGGAGTATCAGAAAAAGGGGGTATAACCTTAAAACATGGATGGATTTACTCAGTGAATGTAACAATGTTGGTGAGGGTGGTGGAGGATAGAGAAATATTCCGATCTGTTGTTAACAGGGCTGCTATGAGTTGTAGTCAACTTGATGACACCCAAACAACATGTCAATAAAAAGTCCTAGTGACACAATATTAAGTACTCAGTGGCTAAACAAAAAGGCTCCATGAGACAAAGTCCTGGAGTTATGCTCCTATAATGATTCTCTCTCTGCCAGCAAGTTTAGTCTGATTCATAGAGGACATACCATTGCAGGTTTTGTTCCCCATTTTATTTTTTGTTTTATATTGGTTTGCATACAAAATTTGTATACGTTGTGTATCATCCATTGACATTGTATGTCACATATTCTTACATTCACACTGTGTTTCAAACAATTACTCAAGTATATTGCATTTTATAAAATTAATCACTATTCATTCATCTATGCCTACTATTAATCTATCTTTTCAGGTCCAAATTATCTTTCCTAATTCACTCATCCTTCCCTCTCTACTCACAAAACTCTTCTATCCCAGTGATTTCCACCAATAGCAAGAAAATGGGAACAGCTCAAATGTACCTCAACAAACAAATAGACTGAGAAGTTATGGTACTATAGAACACTAGGGAATAATGATTTTGCAAAATACTATACAACATCAGAGAATCTATAGAACATTATGCTGAGTGAACTAACTCAGTCTCATAAGGACTAATATTGCATAAGACCATTATTGTAAAAATAGGATAACTAGTAAGATATGGACAAAAGTCCATAAAGGTTTTGATTTGTATCTCTCTGACTGCCAGTGATTTTGAGCATTTCTTCACGTGTGTGCTTGCCATTCAAATATCTTCCTCTGAGAAAATTATTTCCATGTTTTTTTTCCCATTTGGTAACTGGGTTATCAGTCTTTTTCCTGTGGAGGCCCAGGAGTATTCTATAAACTTTTGTTATAAGACTCTTGTCTGAGATGATATTACCAAATGTTTGTTTCCAGCTGGTAGGTTTTCTTTTCATGCTACTGGAAAAAGTTTTTGATGCACACATGAATTTAATCTTTAGAAGGTCCCATTCATCAATTTTATCCTCTTTAGATTGTGCATTTCTGGTTGTATTTGGCAGACTCTCTATACCTTGGACTATCGCTTCCAAGACTGATCCCAGTTTGTCTCTTATGAACGTTATGGTTTTGGGCTTTACTCACACTTTGAGTTGATTTTTGTGCATGGTGTGAGATGTAGATCCTGTTTCAGCTTTCTGCAGGTTAAAGTCTAATATTTGTTGAAGAGGTTATAATTTCCCTATTTGGTAGCTTAGATTGGCAAACAGACACATGAAGAAATGCTCAAAATCACTGGCAAAAAGAGATATACAAATCAAAACCACAATGAGGTACCATCTCATTCTAGTAACAGTGGCAAAGTTTAACAGGGCAGCAAGTAACAAATGTTGGAGAGGATGTGGCGAGAAACGAACTCGTATACGTTATTGGTAGGATTATAAAATGGTACAACCATTCTGGAAGACAGTTTGATGCTTCCTCAAAAAGCTGAACATAGAAATTCCGTATGACCGAGCTATCCCACTACTTGGAATATACCCTGAGAATATGAGAACTGAGGCATAGAGACTTGTACATCAATGTTCATAGCAGCATTATTCACCATCACAAGAACATGGAAACAGCCCAAATGTCCAAGCACAAACAAATGTATTGAGAAATTACGGTACATTCACACAATGGGATACTATGCAGTACACAGGAGCAATGATTTTGTGAATTACTACCTAACTTTGGAGGGACTGGAGAGCATTATGCTGCGTGAACTAACTCAGTCCCACAAGGATAAATATTGTAGAAAATCATTATCATAGAATAAGGATCCAAGAGCGGTGGGAAATGTTGGAAGCAGAGGGATGTGGATGTGCAGGAGGAGGGGGTTAATCATGGGGTTGTAGAATTTGATGTGGGGGGAATGAGATAAATTGAAACAATCTGTTCTCAACAACGATGTATTTGAAATGTGTAAATAAACTAGTAGAAAGTTTTAAAAAAGAAACTATTTTAAAACAAAAACAACAAAACCCAAACCAACAATGTAAAAAAAAAAATGTGCAAAATAGGAAGGGGGCCAGGGAGCAATGGGTGGAGAAAAGAGGAAATTCATTGGGTTTTTGAGGCTGTAGATCCCATGAAAGGAATCTGTTCATATTTTTCCCACCGAGTAAGTGGCAAATTAAAAATATCAGAGAAGTATAGCCTTTGGGTTAGCAGTTCAACTCTCTACTGACTACACTATTACAGTCTAGAAAACACTAACAAATAGTTCTACTCTGTCACATTGGACTGTTGAATCTAAATTGATTTACTGACACCTAAAAACAGCATATGCCAATAACACAATGCCTCCACAAAATTATTTTGTATGAGCAAGTTTGCCCTATCAGATGAGCAATTATCTGAAATAAAACAAATGTGCCAACACTAAGGAAGTATTATAGTCATGCATCCATACATAACGGTAAAAATAAATCTGTTTTACAACCCAGTGGTAGATGGAATTTGCTCCAGGACTTAAGAACCATAAATGACATAGCTGAGCCTCTACATCTTGTGGTTCCTAACCTCTACACTATAATAGACAAAGTGCTAGTCT
>NW_006399766.1:5138394-5144022 GCF_000299155.1 Elephantulus edwardii | reverse complement strand
CAGAACTGGCTTTGACAAGCACTGTGGCAATTGGACAATTAAAACAGACATTCGGAGGGAGGGAAAGAAGAATGAACTGGGGAGGAGGGCAGAGAAAACAGTGCAACAATGAATGAATGAAAACCCCAAATCTCTGTAAATGTTCATTAAAACTAATAAAATTTTTTTAAAAATAAATCTGTTTTAGACATGTTAAACAATGGTGGAAGAATATGATCAATATGAGGAACTCAATCACAAATCCACCCACTGCTATCAAGTCAAAACTAACTCACAGATTCCTGCCAGATCTTTTTCATTTCTTTTACCAACTCCTTCCACCCATCAAATTGTGCAACCTGTGATTTTCCCCTCTCTGCTCAAAAGACAGGGTAATGGTGGGCATAGATCAATGGTGATTACTTGCTTGTTTGTTTTTAATTTTATACTAGTTTATTTGATTTATACTGGTTCATTGTTTTTCCCACCAGATCATTCCCATTCCTTTACCTACCCCTTCCTCCACCCATCAAATTGTGTAACACTTTGATTAAGCTCCCTCTCCCCTCCTTGGATCGTCACACTCGTTCTACAATAATGGTCTTATATAGTATTTATCTTTATGAGACTGAGTTAGTTCACTCAGCATAATGCTCTCCAGTCCCCCCCCCCACATTAGGTAGTAATTGACAAAATCATTGCTCCTGTGGGCTGCATAGTATTCTATTGTGTGATTGTATCATCATTTCTCAATCTATTCCATTGTGATTAGGCATTTGGGCTGTTTCTATGTTCTTGAGATGGTGAATGATGCTGCTATGAAAATGGGTCTACAAGTCTCTGTTTGTGCCTCAGTTCTCATTTTCTCAGGGTATATTCCAACCAGTGGACTAGCTGGTTCATATGGAATGTCTATGTTTAGCTTTTTAAGTAAGTGTCAAACTACCTTCCAGAGAGGCTGTACCATTTTACAATCCCACCAACAAAGTATAAGAGTTTCTATCTCTCCACTTCCCTCAAACATTTATTACTTGCTTCCCTGCTAAACTTTGCAACTGCTACTTGGGTAATATGGTATCTTATTGTGGTCTGATTTGCATCTCTCTTATTGGCAGTGATTTAGAGCATTTCTTTATGTGTCTGTTGGCCATTTGAATATCTTCTTCTGTAAAAAGTTTTTCTATGTCTTTTGCCCATTTTGTAATTGGATTATCAATCTTTTTCTTCTGGAAGCCCTGTAGAATTCTTTAAACTTTCGTTATGAGATCCTTGTCTGAGATGGTATTGCCAAATGTTTGTTCCCAGTCCATAGGTTTGTTTTTCAATGGTGATTCATTTTTTTTAAAAAATTTAAACTTGTTATTAATTTCAGTAAAAATTTACACAGGCTTTGGATTTCCATTCATTCATTGTTGCACATTTCTCCCCTTCCAACCCTCCCGCCCAGAACACTACCCTCTTGGAAAAGTAATAGAAAAATTTTTTCATTGTTTTACAAACCCTCCCCCAGGTCCACTCCACCATGCAGCTGTCTCTCTAGACTCCTGTCATGACAAAAATACCCAATCACATATCCCCTTTAAACAGTTTTCTCCCTCATCTGTTTCAGTGCAGTATACATTATTGAACCCATCTTTCTCAGTCTCTCCCCAAACCCAAGGTCAGTACTGTTTTACAACAGTGGCAGCATTTGTACTTTTGTGACTGAAATATTTCACTCAGCACACTGTCCATCAGGGTCACACACTTTGAATAATATTGCATGAGTTCCTTGATTTTCAATGCAGCATAGTATTCCATTGTGTGGATATACCACAGCTTCACTATCCATTTGTTTGTTGATGGGCACTTAGGTTGTTTCCAACTCCTTGCGATTGTGAACAAAGACGCAATAAACATGGGTATGCATATATCCGATTGAATATCAGTTATGGTCTCTTTGGGGTATGTTTCCAGTAGTGGAATTGCTGTGTCTAATGGTATATCTATTTGTAACTTTTTGAGAAAGCACCATACCGCCTTCCACGGTGGTTGCACCATTTTACACTCCCACCAACAGTGAATAAGGGTTCCAGTTTCTCCACAACCTCGCCAGCATTTGTTGCTTGCTGTTCTGTTAAATTTTGCTATTCTTACTGGTGTGAGATGATATCTCATCGTTGTTTTGATTTGCATCTCTCTTAGAGCTAGGGATTTTGAACATTTCTTCATGTGCCTGTTAGCCATCTGAATGTCGTCTTTGGTGAAGTGCCTGTTCATATCCTGTGCCCATTTTTCTATTGGATTACTTACCTTTATCTTGTTGTGGTGCTCAAGTATTTTATAAATTCTGGATATATGTCCCTTATCTGATATGTCATTACCAAATACTTTTTCCCAGTCGGTGGCTTTCCTTTTTACCCTGTTGGAGAAGTTTTTGAATGTGCATAGGGATTTGATTCTTAGAAGATCCCATTCATCTACTTTATCTTCTTCTGGTTGTAGGAATGGTGATTCATTTTATAAGACACAATGTATGGGAATAATTGTATGAAACCAATGTGAATGAAGTAAAGTGTGAAACATTATGCATATGAATTTTGTATTCACACCAATACAAAATAAAAAGTATAACCCAATAACAAACTCAAAGCAGATCCTCCATTGTGTTTTCAAATCTATAAATCATACAGAATTAGATGGTTCATCTTTCTCCTAGGGAGCTGCAGGTGAATTTAAATTACCAGAGAGGAGCACCCTTTGGGTTAGGAGCACAGCTCCTCAGGGAGTATACCACCAGAGTTCCCTTATAAAAGAAAACAAAGCTCAAAAGAATTATTTGAAAACTCTAATTCTGTGGATCCAATTGTAAACCTTGATTTTCTTCTTGAATAATATCAGCTAATAATGCTTATATGTACCAAAATATTTTAATTGTAGTCTAAATCTTAGGATCACATTATATGCAAATATTAAAAACCTTAAAATGTTATAAACCTTAAGAAAATAAAACACACAAGTCAACCATAATTGGTATATGTTAAGTATAGGCATATTGGAGAAAAATATGAGTCAAGTAATTTGTTTACACAGTAGATATTATCTGAAATTGATGGAAGTACTTTTAATCTATTTAAGTACTTTGTAGTGACCTTTTGCTTTTTTCATGGATGAAAATGAATAAAGTAAAAGGTCACTACAAAGAGAGAGAAGAAATATAAGACCAAAGACCAAAATAGGTGTCAGAAGAAACTCTCGTATTTGCTGCAGAAAGGCACAAGCAAAGGGAAGAAATACTGAAGTAAAAGAGATGAACAGATTTCAAAGTGCAGCTTGAGAAGACAAATAAAAAGTATTATCATGAAATGTTCAAAGAGCTAAAAGGAAAAACAAAATTGGAAGAACATGCTTAGATGTTCTCAAGATAAAAGAACTAAAATACAAATTCAAGACTTGAGTCACAATATGAAATATTCCTATGAGAATAATTTTGAATGAGGCAGGAAGCATTAAAAGAAAATGAAAGCAGAGGGATGAGGATGTGTATGGGGCCATGGGATTATACAATTTGATGTGAGTGAGGGAAATTTTAAAAATTTGTCCTTGAAAACAATTTATTAGAATTTTGTAAATTAACTAGTAGAAAATAAAAAATAAAAAATTAAAAAATAAAAATATAAAATTTATTTGGAGAGAGAGAGACACTGAACAAGCAAAACACTTCTGAGAAACAAAAATGAGGATGGAGGCATAGCACTGATCTCAAACCCTAGTACATAGCAGTAGTAACCAAACCAGCATGGTACTGGTACAGTGACAGGCACATAGACCACCAATGGAACAGAATTGTGAACCCAGAAATAGACCCAACTATCAATTGTCAACTGATATTCGACAAGGAAATCAAAGCTATCAAATGGGGAAATGATAACCTCTTCAACAAATGGTGCTGGCAAAACTGGACTTTCACCTGCAGAAAGCTGAAATAGGATCCACATCTCACACCATACAGAAAAAACAACTCAAGGAGGATCAGAAACCTGGGAGTAAAGCCAAAAAACAAAGTTTATAAGAGATAAATGCGATTAAGCTTAGAAGTGCTATTCCAGGGCATAAAGAGAATGTCAAATGCACAACCAGAAATGCACAGTCTGAAGAAGATAAAACTGATGCATGGGACCTTCTAAAAAGTAAATCAATGTCAGCATCAAAAACTTTTCCCAACAGGGTGAAAGGAAAACCTACAGACTGGGAACAAACATTTGGTAACTCCATCTCAGATAAGAATCTTACAACAAAAGTTTACAGAATTCTCTTGGGCCTCCACAAGAAAAAGACTGATAATCCAATTACAAAATGGGCAAAAGACATGGATAGAATTTTCAGAGAGGAAGATATTCGAATGGCAAACAGACACATGAACCAATGCTCTAAATCACTGACAATAAGAGAGATGCAAATCAAAACCATAATAAGGTATCATCTCATTCTGATACTAGTGGCAAAATTTAACAGGGCAGCAAGTAATAGATGTTGGGAGAGGATGTGGGGAGAAAGGATCTCTTATGTATTGTTGGTGGGATTGTAAACTGGTACGGCCACTGTGGAAGTCAGTTTGGAACTTCTTCAGAAAACTGAACATAGAAATTCCATAGAACCCAGCTATTTCACTGCTTGGAATATACCCTGAGAAAATGAGAAGTGAGGCACAAACAGATTTGTACACCAATGTTTACAGCAGCATTATACACCATCACGAGAACATGGAAACAGCACAAATGTCCAACCACAAATTAATAGATTGAGAAACTATGGTATATTCACATATTGGAATACAATGCAGCATGCAGGAACAATGATTTTGTGAATTATTTCCTAACTTGGGAGGGACTAGAGAGCATTATGCTGAGTGAACTAACTCAATCCCACAAGGGAAAAAATGTATAATACCATTAATGTAGAATGACTATAAAGATCCGGGGGGGGGCAGATGGGAGCAGAGGATTGAGGATGTGTAAGGGGAGGGGGGATTAATCATTGGGTTGTACAATTTGATGGGTGGGGGTGAGGGAAATTGGAATAATCTGTTCAGGAAAACAATGTATTCTAATTTTGGAAATAAACTAGTACAATAATTTTTAAAAACAACATGAAAGAAATGCACAGAGACACTTTAAAAAAATGGTGGCCACTGAAACATTTCAAGGAGTAGTATATAATCAACACAGAATGGTAATGAAGGAGGAAAGAATTTCCAGCTATACTGAAAGCATAAGTAAAAAATTAGGTCCCAGAAATGGATGGATGAAGAATCAACATGTTTCAACAAACAGACGGAGCCCTGGAAAACTCAGGGCTGTATGCTAAAAAATTTGGAAGAACTCCTTGGGCAGCTGATTGGAAGAGATCCTTATTTGTTTCCATTCCAAACCAAGGAGATTCAACAGCATATGGCAATTATAGAACAATATCAGTAATACCAGACCCAAGTAAAATTTTACTTAAGATGGCTGAAAAGCCAAGCGCAGAGCCAAGTAGAGCAACAAGCCAAGCACAGAACCAAAGCAGAGCAGCAAGCCGAGCACAGAGCAGAGCAGTGAGACGAGCCCAGAGCCAAGGCGAGCCAAGCAACGAGCCGAGCAGCAAGCCAAGTGCAGAGCAGAGCAAGCT
>NW_006399766.1:5099975-5100433 GCF_000299155.1 Elephantulus edwardii | reverse complement strand
CATTCTTCTGGTATTCTTTGCTTTCTGCCAAGATCCATCTAACATTACCTATAATATCCCTAATACCAAGACCTCTTCTAAATCCAGCCTGCACATCTGGCAGTTCTCAGTTGGCATACTGTTCCAAACGTTTTGGGATAATTTTCAGCAGAATATTGCTTGCATGTGATATTAATGATATTGTTCAATAATTTCCGCACTCTCTTGCATCACCTTTCTTTGGAATGGGAACAAATTTTGATCAGTGGGCCAGCTGTCTGTTCTCCAGATTTCTTGGCACAACTTAGTGAGCATATCCAGGGCAGTGTCTGTTGAAATATGTCAACTGGTAATGCCAAACCTATACTTGGACCAAGAGGCAGTTGTCAGAACAGATCGAGGAGACACGACATGGTTCAAAATCAAGAAGGGGGTCCGTCAAGGATGTATTCAGTCTCCATACCTTTTCAATCTGTATG
>NW_006399766.1:5097409-5099875 GCF_000299155.1 Elephantulus edwardii | reverse complement strand
CAGAGCAGCGAGCCGAGCCCAGAGTAGAGCAGAGCAGCGAGCCGAACGCTGAGCAGAACAGAGCAGCGAGCCGAGCACAGAGCAGAGCGGCGACCCGAGCGCAGAGCCGAGCAGAGCAGAGCAGCGAGCCAAACGCAGAGACGAGCAGAGCGGTGAGCCGAGCGCAGAGTAGAACAGAGCAGAGCAGCGAGGAGAGCAGAGCAGCGAGCCGAGCACAGAGCCTTGCAGAGCAGCGAGCCGAGCGCAGAGCCGAGCAGTGAGCCGAGTGCAGAGCAAAACAGAGCAGCGCGCCGAGCACAGAGCCAAGCAGAACAGAGCAGCGAGCCGAGCACAGAACAGAAGGGAAGAGTGAGCCGAGTGCACATCCAAGCAGAGCAGAGCAGCGAGCCAAGCAGCGAGCCAAGCGCAGAACCGAGGAGTGAGCCTAGCGCAGAGCCAAGCAGAGCAGGGCAGGGAGCTGAGGGCAGAGCAGAGCAGAGCAGCGAGCCGAGCGCAGAGCCTTGCAGAGCAGCGAGCTGAGTGCAGAGCTGAGCAGTGAGCCGAGCGCAGAACAGAACAGAGCAGCGAGCCGAGCGCAGAGACGAGCAGAGCAGCGAGCCGAGCGCAGAGACCAGCAGAGCCGAGCGCAGAGTAGAGCGGCGAGCCGAATGCAGACCAGAGCAGAGTGGCGAGCTGAGCGCAGAGCCGAGCAGATTGGCGAGCTGAGCGCAGAGCCGAGCAGAGCGGCGAGCTGAGCACAGAGCAGAGCAGCAAGCCGAGCGCAGGGCTGAGCAGAGCAAAGCAGAGCAGAGAGCAGAGCAGCAAGCTGAGCCCAGAGTAGAGCAGAGTAGCAAGCTGAATGCTGAGCAAAGCAGAGAGCAGAGCAGCGAGCCGAACGCTGAGCAGAGCAGAGCGGCGAGCCGACCGCAAAGCCGCGCAGAGCGGCTAGCCAAGCACAGAGCAGAGCCGAGCGGCTAGCCGAGACCAGAGCAGAGCAGAGCAGCGAGCCAAGCCCAGAGCAGAGTAGAGCGGCGAGCCGAGCCCAGAGCAGAGCAACGAGCCGAGCCCAGAGCAGAGCGCAGAGCCGAGCAGAGCAGAGCAGTGAGCCAAACGCAGAGCAGAGCAGAACGACGAGCTGAGCGCAGAGCAGAGCAGAGTGGTGAGCCGAGCACAGAGAAGAGCAGAGCGGTGAGTCGAGCGCAGAGCTGAGCAGAGCACCGAGCTGAGCGCAGAGCAGAGTGGTGAGCCGAGCACAGAGCCGAGCAGAGCAAAGCAGAGCCGAGCAGAGAGAAGAGCAGAGAGCAGAGCAGCGAGCCAAGCCCAGAGTAGAGCAGAGCAGCGAGCCAAACGCTGAGCAGAGCAGAGTGGCGAGCTGAGCGCAGAGCAGAGCAGAGCAGAGCGGTGAGTCGAGCGCAGAGCTGAGCAGAGCAGCGAGCTGAGTGCAGAGCAGAGCAGAGCAGAGTGGCGAGCCGAGCCCAGAGCCGAGCAGAGTGGCGAGCTGAGCACAGAGCTGAGAAGCAAGCTGAGTCCAGAGTAGAGTAGAACCGAGCAGCGAGCCAAGCCCAGACCAGAGCCGAGCAGCGAGCCGAGCCCAGAGTAGAGCAGAGCAGTGAGCAGAACTCTGAGCAGAGCAGAGCAGAGTAGAGCAGCGAGCCGAGCCCAGAGTAGAGCACAGCAGCGAGCCGAACGCTGAGCAATGCAGCTAGCCGAGCGCAGAGCAGAGCAGCGAGCCGAGCACTGAGCAGAGCAAAGCAGCGAGCCTAGCGCAGAGCAGAGCAGAGCAGCAAGCCGAGCGCAGAGCTGAGCAGAGCAGCGAGCTGAGCGCAGAGCTGAGAAGCAAGCTGAGCCGAGAGCAGAGTAGAACCGAGCAGCAAGCCAAGCCCAGAGTAGAGCTTAGCAGCGAGCCGAGCCCAGAGCAGAGCAGTGAGCCAAGTCCAGAGCAGAGCAGCAAGCCGAGGACAGAGCCAAGCAGAGCAGAGAACAGAGCAGTGAGCCGAGCCCAGAGCTGAGCAGAGCAGAGAGCAGAGCCGAGCAGAACAGAGCAGAGCAGAGCAGTGAGCCAAGCCCAGAGCAGAGCAGCAAGCCAAGGACAGAGCTAAGCAGAGCAGAGAGCAGAGCAGTGAGCCGAGCCCAGAGCAGAGCAGAGCAGCGAACCAAGCGCTGAGCAGAGCAGTGAGCCGAGCCCAGAGCTGAGCAGAGCAGAGCAGCAAGCCGAGCACTGAGCAGAGCAGAGCAGCAAGCTGAGTGCAGAGCCAAGCAGTGAGCCAAGTTCAGAGCAGAGCCGAGCAGCAAGCCAAGCCCAGAGCAGAGGAGAGCAGCAAGCCCAACCCAGAGCAGAGTAGAGCAGCGAACCAAGCACAGAGCCGAGCAGAGCAGCGAGCCGAGCACAGAGCCGAACAGAGCAGCGAGCCAAGCCCAGACCCGAGCAGCCGAGTGCAGAGCTGAGCAGCGAGCCGAGGACAGAGCCGAGCAGAGCAGAGCAGAGAG
>NW_006399766.1:5084365-5090102 GCF_000299155.1 Elephantulus edwardii | reverse complement strand
GATTGAGGCTCAATGTCAAGAAGACAAAGATTCTCACCACTGGACCAACTGGCAGCATCAGGATGGATGGTGAAGAGATTGAGATTGTAAACAGCTTTAGTTTGCTTGGCTCCACAATTAACACACAACAAAGTATCTAGTCAAAGAAAATTATAAAACATTACTACAAGAAACAAAAACAGACCTGGAGAAATGGCAGACTATACCTTGTTCAAGAATAGGAAGACTCAATATTGTGAAAACAGCCATATTACCAAAGGCAATTTACATGTTCAATGCAATCCCAGTACAAATACCAATCCTATTCTCCAATGAGATGGAAAAGGCAATCTCCAGTTTCATTTGGACTAGA
Organism: Elephantulus edwardii; assembly: GCF_000299155.1. Taxonomy (NCBI): domain Eukaryota; kingdom Metazoa; phylum Chordata; class Mammalia; order Macroscelidea; family Macroscelididae; genus Elephantulus; species Elephantulus edwardii. The sequence continues at coordinate 5,089,750 of NW_006399766.1, read as the reverse complement.
AAGAGGCCCTGAATAAGCAAAGCAGTCCTTAATAGGAGAAACCACGTAGGAGGCATCTCACTCCCTGATTTCAAATCCTACTACACTGCCATGGTAGTTAAGACAGCATGGTACTGGTACAATGACAGACACACAGATCAATGGAATAGAACTGAGAACCTGGAAATCAGCCCATCTACCTATGGTCAACTGATTTTTGACAAGGAGATAAAATCAGTTAAGTGGGAAAATGACAGCCTTTTTAACAAATGGTGTTGGCAAAATTGGAAAACCATCTGCAGAAAACTCAAGCAAGATCCACATTTCACTCCATACACAAAAACTAACTCAAAGTGGATCAAGGACCTAGAACTAAAACCAGGGATTATAAACTTCATTAGAGAAAAGTTTGGATGAACTCTAGAAGCCCTAATCCACACCATAAACAGTCTTTCAAGCATCCTGAAAAACTACAACCAGGAGAGGGTAAAACAGATGAATGGGACCTTCTAAGAATCAAATCCCTATGCACATCCAAAAACTTCTCCCACAGGGTAAAAAGGGAAGCCACCAACTGGGAAAAAGTATTTGGTAATGACATTTCTGATAAGGAACTTATATCTAGAATTTATAAAACACTCGAGCACCACAACAAGATAAAGGAAAACAACCCAGTTGAAAAATGGGCACAAGATATAAACAGACAAGTCACCAGAGAAGACATTTAGATAGCGAACAATCCCATGAAGAAATGTTCAAAATACCTAGCTCTAAGAGAGATGCTAATCAAAACAACTATGATATATCATCTCACCCCACTAAGAATAGCAAAATTTAACAGAACAGCAAACATCAAATGCTGGCAAGGTTGTGGAGAAACTGGAACCCTTATTCACTCTTGGTGGAAGTTTAAAGTGGTGCAACCACTCTGGAAGACAATATGGTGCTTTCTTAAAAAGTTGGAAATAGAGATACCATTTGACCAAGCAATTCCACTACTGGGAATATACCCCAAAGAACCATAACTGCCACCCAATCAGGTATATGCACACCCATGTTGAGCTGGGTTTTTCTGTGGTTTTGTTTACAATAGCAAAGAGCTGGAAACAACCCAAATGGTTATCATCAAATGAATGGCTAGAGAAGCTTTGGTATATTCACACAATGGAATACTATGTTGCATTGAAAACTAAGGAACTCATGAAATATTATACAAAATGGGTGACCCTGGAGGACATTATGCCGAGTGAAATATCTCAGTCATAAAAGGACAAATACTGCATAGTACCACTGTTATAAAGTGGGTCTGACATTGGAGTTGGGGGCGCAGAAGTAAGGGGATAATTAATGTATACGGCATTGAAACAGAAGAGGGAGGTAACTGTTTATGAGGAATATATGATTCGGTATTATCGTTATGACAAGAGTCCAGAATGAAAGCTGCATAGTGTAGCGTGGAGGTGTGTGGGGGGTTTGTATAGCAATGAAAGTTTTTTGTTTTCTTTTTTACTTTTTAAAGAGAAAAGCGAACTGGGGAGGGGGTGTGGACAGGGAGGAAAGTGTGCAACAATGAATGGAAATCCAAAGTCTCTGTAACCTTTCATTAAAATAATTTTTTTTAAATGGCCGGAAGTAGACAAAGGAAATAAACAAGGAACTACTGACAGAAATTCACTCTGGATTCAAAAGAGGCAAAACGCGAGGGACATGATTGTTTTTGTCAGACGGATCTTAGATGAAAGCAAAGAATATCAGAAATGTGTTATCTCTGCTTTACTGACTTAGCAAAGGCATTGTGTAGATCATAACTAACTATGGTTAACATTAGGGATGGGAACCCCAAACACTTATGCTCAGGAGGAACCTATACTTAGACCAAAAGTCTATTGTCCAAATAGAACAAGGGAACATGCATGGTTTAAAATCATGAAAGGTGAACATCAGGATAGTATCCTTTCCCCCTATCTATTCAATTTTTATGTTGAGCAAATCATTTGAGAAGCTGCGCTATATAAAGAACAGTGTAACAGCGAGATTTCAGGAAGCTTCATCAATAATGTCCATTTTGTAGCTGACACAACCTTGCTTGCAGAAACCGAAGTAGACTTGAAGCATTTGCTGCAGAAGATCAGAGACAACAGTCTTCAGTATTGACTGTCTTGCAACAACAAGAAAACAAAATTCTCACCTGTGGGCCAACAGACCACATCATGCTAGATGGAGAAAAGATTGACATTACCAACTATTTCATTTTCGCTGAACCCATAATCAATATTAAATAAATACAGTGATCAAGAAATCAAAAGATGTGTTGCATTGGGAAAATCTGCTGTCAAGGATCTCTCTAAGTACTAAAGAACAAGTATGTCAGTTTAAAACTAGGGTGTGCATAATCCAAGCCATGCTATTTTCAGCTACTTGCTATGCATGTGAAAGTTGTACAGTGAATAATGATGACAGAAAAGACTAGATACCTTTAAATTATGGTGTTAAAAAAGAGTACTGGATACCTTATGGACTGCAAAAAGAATAAACAAGTCTGTCTTGGAGGAATTGCAACTAGGAAGCTCATAAGAGGTAAGGATGGTAAAACTTTGTCTCACATATTTGAGCATGTTGTCAGGAAGGGCCAGTCCTTGGAAAAGGACATCATGCTGGAAAAGGTGGAGGGTTAGAGGAAAACCTGAACAAAATGGAGTAACAAAGTGACTGAAACAATGGGCTTGAGCATATCAGAGATCATAAGGCAGGTGAGGGATAGGGCAAGGTTCAGATCTATTGGTCATAGGATTGCCATGAATCATAGACAACTTGTTGGTATATAAAAACAATATTTAATACTTCACTTGAAATAGCTGATGAACTACAAATAATAATAGCAGACACCAAGGGAAAGGTAGAAGGGAAGTAGAATATTATGGCATTGGTTCTCTACTGCTGCATAACAAATTATTTAAAAACTTAGCACTTAAAGCAACAATGTTTATTATCACACCTTTTTGAAGAGCCAGAGAACTTGGTACAGTCTACCCAGTATTTGGCTCAGGGTCTTTCATAGACTGCAATCAAGATATCATCAGGGGCTACAGTCAAGTGACACATATAGAATGGTTAGCAATTTTAATCCATCAGCTGCTCCACAGGAGAAAGATGGGCACTTATTCTGTAAAGTCTTGCAGTCTTGGAAATTTGGAGGGTCTCTAGGAGTCAGAACTGACTCAAAGATAGTAGGTGTTCTGTTTTTTAATAGTCATCATCTTCGGTCTCCACCCTAAGGCTTACTCACATGGCTCTTGGCAAGCATCAGTATTTCACTAGGTTTTGGTAAACAAGGCTTCTCAACAGGAATACTCACAACTGGCTGCTTTCTCTAAAATCAGGGCAGAGAGAGGACAGGTACCCAAAACAAAAGCACAATTCTTTTGTAACCTAATCTCAGAAGTAACTTTCTATTCACTTTGAAAACCATACTTCACAGGCAATGGTTCAGGGTATTAAATTAAGAACTATAACCAAATACTTAAAATTTTCATGACAACCATAGTCTTGGGGGGAAAAGTAAACAAAAAAAATAAATATAATTATTAATGGTTTTTCAAAAGGGTAATTATATTGATAATGTTTTTCTTTATTGTTTTAATTTTCTAAATTTCCTGTGTGCATGTCTGTTGCAGACAGAGGGTCCCAAATGATGGGATAATTTTATAGTTATTAATAATGAGACAAACAGCCAGGAATGAGCTAGAACAGAGAGCATAAAACAGGAGGCCAGCAGTTCTCCACTGAAGACCCCAAGCCAAGCTACTATGAATCTTTATTGAAAATTATCTGGAAGTAAATCATAAAGATAATTCAATGAAAATGAAGCCAAGCTCTTCCTATTGAAAACCTTCTGCTTGACTCAGGAGGGAGGGGTTCGCAAATGCAAGAATTTGGTTTACCCTTAAGGATTACCTTGATGCCTCAGGGTGAACTCTAGCTCAGGAAGTAACACTCGCTCTGTAGGGGGGCTGTAGCTGTCTCCTGTCTGCAGGGAACGAACAGCTCCTTTTCTGGGATCTGCCACAAGAGAAATCCTAACTTATAAATCTGTAATTCCTTCAATTCCTGAACAAGGGTTTTCATACAATATTTGGTATAAAGTTTGGCTTCCCATACATGTAATTTATAATAAGAGAAAGAATACTAACTAAATAGGATGAAATATTAAACTTATTTTATTATACAATGCCTCTTTCACAAGGATGAACTGTTGTTGTTAAGTGCCGCAGAGTTTCCGGCGACTCATAGGTGGCTCAGAGATCTGAACACTTGTATAACTTTCAACGTTTCTCCAGGTTCATAGAGTTTCCGAAAGCAAGCTATTTCGGAGGTGGATGCCACTCCTGCTTCCAAGCTTGTTTTAATTGGGGAGCTCCACCAACCATAATCACATTTGATACATTAGTGTCACAGAAGGATGAACTAAGGCTAAGAAAAGTAGAAGATAGCTTTCAGCTTTAACTAACAAAACAAAGTCCTAACGAACAAAGCAGTCCTTTGACAAATTAAGAAATATGTTTAAGGCAATTCAATCTATCATGAAAAAGATTATAGCAGAAGGGTAATCCAAAATTAGTCTATTTATAGTTGTTGTTGTTGTTATGTGCTGTAGAGTCACTTGCAACTCACAGTGACCCTATGTACAACAGCCCTAAACCCTGCTCTATCCCTTGCCAATCTTGTCTCTGGCATGCCTATCCCCATTACCCCAGTGACGAATCAATCGATTTCATCCAGGGTCTTCCTTGTCTGCACTGTCCCTCCACCCTCCCAAGCATGATTTATTGTCTCTGACAGGCCTATCCCCATTACCCCAGTCACAAATCAATCCATCTCATCGAGGGTCTTTCTCTCCTGCACTGTCCCTCCATCATCCTCCCAAGCAAGACATCCCTCTCCAAGGACTGGTCCCGCCTTGCAACATGTCCAAGAACTTTTTTTTTCTTTTCGTTTTTTAAAAACAAAGCAAGTTTTTGAAGATAGTATTATTAACACTTTTCTTTAAAAAAAGTTGTCATCCAGTTGATTCCAAATCATGGCAACCCCATATGTGTGGAAAGAACTTGACTTCACATTGTTTTCAAGGCAATGAGCTTTAGGAAGCAAAAGACCTATCCATTCTTCTATGGAGCCTCTACATGCATTTGAATCATCTCTAAGAGACTTTTAAGCACCATAAAGGAAATAAAAATAAATGTAATCTGAAACTTTTGCGTTCCAGTCACCCATTATTATCAATGCATCTTGATTGCATGTTCGATCTAGCTCTGCCTGTAAGAGTTGGTAGAAATCATCTATTTCTTCTTCTTTGGCTCTGGTTGTTGGTGCATATATCTGGATGATAGTAGTGTTCACTGGACTTCC
>NW_006399766.1:5079385-5084265 GCF_000299155.1 Elephantulus edwardii | reverse complement strand
CAGAGCTGAGCAGAGCAGAGCAGAGAGCAGACCAGTGAGCCAAGCCCAGAGTAGAGCAGAGCAGGGAGCCGAGCGCTGAGCAGAGCTGCGAGCCAAGCCCAGAGCAGAGCAGAGCAGCGAGCCGAGCACAGAGATGAGCAGAGCAGCGAGACGAGCCCTGAGCAGAGCAGAACAGCGAGCCAAGCCCAGAGCTGAGCAGAGCAGCGAGCGGAGCCCTGCAGAGCAGAGCAGAGAGCAGAGCAGCAAGCCGAGCCCAGAGTAGAGCAGAGCAGCGAGCCGAGTGCTGAGCAGAGCGGCGATCCAAGCCCAGAGCAGAGCAGAGAGGTGAGCTGAGTGCAGAGACAAGCAGAGCAGAGCAGCGAGCCGAGCCCAGAGCAGAGCAGCGAGCCGAGCCCAGAGCAGAGTAGCGAGCCGAGCCCAGAGCAGAGCAGTGAGCCGAGCACAGAGCAGAGCAGAGCAGAGCAGCGAGCTGAGCGCAGAGCAGAGCAGCGAGCCGAGTGCAGAGTAGAGCAGCGAGCTGAGCGCAGAGCAGAGCAGCGAGCTGAGCGCAGAGATGAGCAGAGCAGTGAGCTGAGCTCAGAGCAGAGCAGAGCAGCGAGCCAAGGAGAGCAGAGCAGCGAGCCGAGCAGTGTGCTGAGCCAAGGAGTGAGCCAGACAGATGCAAATTGAGTGAGAAATATTATTAAAATGATATGTTTGTGAGCCTTGGCATGGAGCAGGAAACTTTGGGGGAGAACACTGTGCCTCGGTGAGGAGCAAGCAGTGAGTCCTGGTGGGACCCACCCACCAAAAGCAAGTAGGACAGCAGGAATTTGAGTGAGTTACTTAGGGGCGGGGGCGGGGGGGGGGCGGAATCCCTGCTGATTGATGGACCAATTTTAAGACACCTTCACCTTAAGCAGGAAGGAGTGAGACAACTGGAGCTTGACTGAGGCGGGTTAACAAGTTCTCGAGGGGAAAACTAAGACTTCCTGGTTTTCCATTCAGGTCTCCCCCACTGCATGTACCTCATGACAACATGGGTCTGTGTGCATGTCTCCCACAACCCCAGGTTGTAGCTGTGAATGTGTCCACCCTACCTGCATCCATGCATGTGTCCATCTTTCAGGTATCTGCATATGTGCATCCACACGTGCATCCACCATTAGTGCATCTGTGTGTGTGCCCACCATACATGTATCCATGCATGCCTGCCCAACCTTATTTTGGAGAAGTGACATCAGATCAAGAATCAGCTATCACCTCAGGCATGAAAAACTCTACCAAAGATGTCACATAAGCAGCAGACTACCTCATTTCCTACAAAAGCCCAAAGCAAGATATGACACACACACCCCTCAAAGAAAAACTGACACATTATCAATGGATTTCCTGAAACCAGAAAGTCTTCTGGAACTTTCTGACAAATAATTTAAAAGAAAAATGATTGAATATTTTCAATGGGTGAAAGACAAACTTGAAGAATTATAGGAAAATGCAAACAAAAATCAAGAGTAGCTTGAAAAGATCTCACACAATGCAGATAAAACAAATGAAGAATTAGAGGCACTGGAAAAACAAGAAACCATGATATAAAATATGAGGTCCAATGTTTCAAATGCTGCCAATATTATGGAGGAACACATGAGCAGAGTTGAAGAGATGGAACACAGAACCAGTGAAATGGAAGATAGAATTAACACCAATGATCTGCTAGAGCAAAAAGCAGAAGGAAAAATGAAGGGAAAAGAAGAAAACCCAAGTAAAAGGTACGACACCATCAAAAAAAATAACATGCCCATCATTGGAATCCCAGAAAAGGAAGAAGCAAGTAAAGGCACTGAAAAAGTTGTGGAAGAATTACTAGAGGAAAACTTCTCAGGCATAATGAAGAATGAGAGAATATCTATTCAAGAAGTTGAACAAACACTATATAGAATAAACACCAAAGCGTATCATAATAAAAATTTCCAGAACAAAAGATAAGGAGAGAATTCTGAAAGCAGCAAGGGAGAAACAAATAATAACTTATAAGTGGGAGGAAATAAGATTAAATGCTGATTTCTCAGTGGAAACCATGCAAACAAGAATACACTAGAATGGCATATATCGAACAAAGAACACAACTGTTAAACAAGAATACTGTACCCAGTAAAATTGTCCATAAAATATGAAGGAGAGATCAAGATAGTCTCAGAGAAACAGAACCAAAGGCAGTTTGTAAACAAGATCAGTATTGCAGGAAACACTAAGAGATGTCTTTCTTACAGAAGTACCACAGAAAGCAGCATGGGCCAAAGTAAATAGCAACAACATGAAAAAGAACTCAACACAATGATAGCAATAAAACCTTGCCTCTCAATAATCACACTGAATGTGAATGGTTTAAATGCAACACTGAAGAGAAAAAGAATAGCAGTATGCTGTCTACAAGAGGACACCTGAAAAAAAAGACCAAAAATAAAAGGGTGGGGGAAAATATATTAAGCAAATGGCAACGAGAAAAAAGAGGACTAGTGATATTAATCTGAGAAAATAAATTGCAATGCAAAAACCATCAGAAAGGAAAAGGAAGGTCACTACATAATGCTTAAAGGGTCAATAGAACAAGTTGTTGTTGTTGTTGTTGTTGTTATCTGCCATCGAGTTGCCTGCGACTCATAGCGACTCTAATTACAATGGCCCGAAACTCTGCTCTGTCCTGTGCCAATCGCACTGTCTCTGATACACCCATCCCGACCACCCCAGTCACTAAATCAATCCACCTCATAGAGGGCCTTCCTCTATTGTGCTGTCCGTCCACCCTCCCAAGCATGATGTCCATCTCCAAGGACCAGTCCCTCCTTACAACATGTCCATAGTATGTCAGATGGAGACTCAGAACCCTTGCCTCCAAGGAGCTACCCAGTTTAACCCTCTCCAGGATGAATCTGTTCTCTTACCAGTCCATGTTCTATTCAGTACTCTTAACAAGAGAACATAAAAATAATAAAAATCTATGAACCAAATGGAAGATCTGCAAATTACATAAGACCTTAACAAAACTGAAAAAGGTAATAGACAAGACTACTATAGTAGTTGGAGACTTCAATACATCACACTCAAGAAAAGATAGAACTACCAGAAACCAACAAAATCTCATAGATAGTTATAATGCAACCCAAAAAAGCACAGTATGCCTTCTTCTCCAAAGTACATGGAACATTTTTCAGAATATATCACACTTGGGGGCACAAGGAAAGAATCAATTAATTTTAAAAGATAAAAATAATACAAAGCATTTTCTTAGACCAAAATGCTACAAAATTAGAAATTAATAACAAGAGGATAAAAGAGGAAAAAAAATATACATTTGTAAGCTAAACAAGACCTTGCTTGAAAATGAGGAGTACTAGAAGAAATAAAAAAATGAGATTAACAAGTTTTTTTTACAAAATGACAATGAAAACACCACTTACCAAAACCTCTGGGAAACAGGTAAAGCAGTAATCAGAGGTCCATTTATAGGATTAAGCAAATGCATCAAAAGGCAGGAAAAATGACTACTGACTCTTGAACCCAACATCTCCAACAAATTGAAAAAGAACAGCAAGAAAACCCAACACACTCTTAAAAAACTGAGATTATAAAAATTAGAGCAACAATAAATGAAATAGAAAACTGAAAAACAATTGAAACCATTAATAAAACTAGGAGTTGGTTCTCTGAAAAGGTCAATAAAATTGACAAACCACTAGTAAAACTAACAAAGGAAAATACACAATCCGAATAAGAGATAAAATGGGCAACATCATAACAGAACCAACTAAAATGAAAAGGCTAACATTAGAATATTATGAAAAACTATACTCAAATATGAAAACCTAGAGGAAATGGACAAATACTTAGAAATGCACAACCTACCTAAACTGACACAAATGAATATTGAACATCTGAACAGACCCATTACAAAAAATGAAATTGAAAAGATAATAAAACAACTTCCAGGGGGGGAAAATCCCTGGACAAGATAGTTTTACAAGTTAATTTTATCAAACACTCAGAGAAGCACTGTCACCAATTCTATATAAACTACTTCAGAACATAGAAAATGATTGGATTCTCCCAGATTCATACTCTGAAACAAACATATCCTTGAAAGTAAAGCCAGGTAAAGACATCACCAAAATAGAAAACTATAGGGCAATACCTCTCATGAACATAAAAGCAAAAAACCTGGCCAATTGAATCCTACTATACATTAAAAAAATAATTCACCATAACCAATTGGGAGTCATAACAGGTATGCAAGGATGGTTCAACATAAGATAAACAATCAATGTCATTCATCACATAAACAAAGCAAAGAACAAGAACCACATGATTCTATCAATCGATGCAGAAAAAGCCTTTAACAAAAACCAACACTGTTTACTGATTAAAACACTCAACAAAATAGGATTAGAGGGGAATTTCTTCAATATAGTAAAGTGTATATACACAAAACCAAGAGCCAACATTGTTCTCAATGGAGAGAGATTAAAGACATTCCCTTTGAGAATAGAAATTAGGTAAAGATGTCCACTATTGCCTCTCCCATTCAATACTGTATTGGAAGTCTTAGCAATAACAATAAGAGAAGGAAATAAGAGGAGGTAAAATTATCTCTCTATGCAGATGGTATAATACTATACTTAGAAAACCCTAAAGACTCAGCAAGAAAACTACTGGACATAATTAACCAATTCAGCAAAGTGGCAGGATGCAAGATCAACATTTAAAAAAATCAATTGGATTTCTCTACTGTGACAAAGAGAGTACAGAGATGGAGCTAAGAAAAACAATACCCTTCAAAATGCTAATCACAAGATTAAATACTTGGGAGTAAATCTAACCAAAAGCACAAAGAATCTGTTGTTGTT